>NC_142707.1:606060-909090 GCF_055471065.1 Atractosteus spatula
TTTTTTATTAAGGTGATAAAGATTTTTTTTGCTACCACCGCTAAAGAGCATAATTTATATTGCAAAGATTCTTGCTGTCACAGTCGTGACAGTATGGACCCTATGGAGGCCCTAGAGAGATCATGTACACATCCTATGTCAATCTTTAGAATTGTTTTTCATTGGAATAAGTTGTCCTCTATTTTTCCCATTTCAAAATGGTGCGCGGTGTCACACAGTTTGGCCAAGAGCTGAGGAGCTCTGCTGCTGTGCGCAGTGCTGGACCCACAGGCCTCGTGCTGTCGGCACTGTGAGCTTCACGGCGTCGCTGGGAGACATGGGGGAGGCTGCAGGTCCTCTTGCCCGGGCTTGAGGAACAGAACGGAGGCTGGCTGGTGGGTCTTCGTTTAACTGCCCCGTTGCTATTTCAGGGACAGGCCCAGCCTGCAAACTAAACTCCTGTGGTGACGATCTGCTCTTCAGCTTGGTACCTTATGAACGTCTGACTCCCATCAATCAATCAATCAATCAATCAAAGTAAATGTATCAAATGCACAACAATACAGCTGCAGCAGTAGTTGCTGGCAATGAAATGTCTTTTCTGCGAGCTCACCGGGGGGGGGTTACATAATAATACATAATAGTACAATAGAAATCGAATAAAATTAACTCAGACAGAGCTCAATATAAGATAAGATAAGATTTTATTGTCCCCCGAGGGGATTTTTTTATGGACACACAGCACTTCTGTGCATTTAAATAGAATGCAAAAGAAGAAAAAAAAAGAATAGAAGAAATACATTGCACATTATAATATTACAACAAATAAGAAAAACATTGCACATCACTCTATAGCACATGTACAGTATAACACATCACAACATGTAACATTTATAACACATCACAAAACATATCGCACTCAAGTGGGTTGAAAGAGTCAAAATTGTGTTTATCCTTGACATTTGCATTGACAGCTTTAATGGAGAGTGGGACACAGGAACGTTTGTATCTGTTTGACTTGCATTTGGGAACCCCGAAACGTTTGCCAGAAGGAAGAAGTTGATATTCAGAGTTGAGGATGTGGGAAGGATCTGATATCATTTTTCCTGTCTGTTTGATGAGGGATTTGTCACAGGTTGTCTGCAGGGAGGGATGTGCTTCACTCCCATGACCTTCAAATCTGTCTGGATGAGGCGGTAATTTGCGATTTTAAATGAACTGATAGATGACCAAACCACACTGAAATACCATATCTGATAATGCTCTCGATTACAGCATGGTAAAAGAATAGCATTACTTCCTGTCAAACCCCAAACACTCTTATATAAATAGAAATGCAATGTGTCCAGGGTGTATGCAAGACATTATGACCAGGTAGTGCAGTTTGCCGACTACAGTGAAAACTGTATGTCTATGTAGCCATTAGGGGTGATTTGCTGAAGGAACTGCATCCATCTACTGGATGTGGACGTGTTCGCCATCTTCAGAAGAAACTAAGACTCCTCTCTTCTGGATACACCTGAGCCCAGAACCTGCCTGTCTCCTGCGCTGGTGGTTCTGGTGATTCTAACAGCCTGTGCGGGACGAAGGATCCCAGACCTGTAAAACTGCTAGTGACACACGTAACTACAGTGCCTCAAACTGGCACTATTCTTATACCTTTTCTTCAAGGTGCTGAGGACAAGTGCAAAGCAGAAACAGAAGCCTGACTCTGAATGACCACAGACTCCCTTCTTCCATCCACCCATTTTCTAAACATCCATCTTTATCCAGAACAGGGTCACGGGGAGCTGGAGCCTATCCCAGGAAGCAACAGGCACAAGGCAGGATACACCCTGGACAGGACGCCCGTCCAGACACAAACACAGACACACACCGGCGACAATTTCACAGAAACCAGTTATCCCACAAGCATGTTTGTGGACCGTGGGAGGAAACCAGAGCACCTAGAGGAGTTAATTGTCCACAGATAACTGGGGAATGCTGTTGTTGTGGGAAATCCTTCATCCAAGGAGCAGGACACAGTCTTTGTGGATTCAGTTGTTTTATTGAGCTCAATAACGACATCAACGCCCGCTGGGTCTGCCCCGCAGGACAGACAAACCACAAGGGTTTCCCAGCTCTTATATACAGTAGGATCTCAGGAAGTTGTTTTGTTTCACAGATTCATGTGTATTCGTCTTGCCCTTTGATATGTAGCATTAGTTGACCGGTTGGTCCTGTCTCAAGTCCTGTCCTTTGATGTGTAGCTGTCCTTTGATATGTAGCATGAGATGACCGGTTGGTCCTGTCTCAAGTCCTGTCCTTTGATGTGTAGCTGTAATTGTTGGAGCTGCTTAAGATATGTTAAGACAGCCGACACATTACACAATGTGCTTGAATTAAATTGTTGTGTTGAATACAGATAAATTATATATATATTTTCCATCAAGAATATATATAAGTATGTTTTATGTTCTACTTCACTGTGCAGGCCATCTCTCCTTCTCTTACCACACAGTGTATACTACACCTTGTTCCCAATACTGCTGCTTCTCTGGGCCGCCCGCTGTGTGTCGAACACTTCAACTGCCAGCAGCCATATCACTCTGCAGCTCACAGCTGGCAGCCCACTGGAGCCCAGCAGGTGTGAGCCTGGTCAGTACCTGGACAGGAGACCTCCTGGGAAAAACTAAGGTTGCTGCTGGAAGAGGTGTTAGTAGGGTCAGCAGGGGGCACTCACCCTGCAGTCCATGTGTGTCCTAATACCCCAGTATAGTGACAGGGACACTATACTGTAGACAGGCGCCGTCCTTGAGGATGAGACGTAAGAAACGAGGTTCTGACTCTCTGTGGTCGTTAAAAATCCCAGGGTGTTTCTCACAAAGAGTAGGGGTGTAACCCTGGTGTCCTGGCCAAATTTCCCATTAGCCTTTACCAATCATGGCCTCCTAACAATCCCCAACTATGAACTGGCTTCATCACCCTGCTCTCCTCCCCACTGAGAGCTGGTGTGTGGTGAGTGTTCTGGCGCACTATGGCTGCTGTCGCATCATCCAGGTGGGGCTGCACATTGGTGGTGGTGGAGGGGATCCCCATTACCTGTAAAGCACTTTGAGTGCTATATATGTGTAAGCAATTGTTATTAATTATTATTATTCAAGACTTCTGGCTGATAAAGGCTGAGGAGGAGTGAAGTACCTGCAGAGACACCGGTCCTCCAGGACCAGGGCTGGACATCAAAAACCTACAAATGAAAGATGGTCATATGTCCTGTTACACTGCAGTTCATAATTAATGCAAATTAAAATACAAACTCATTCATGCAGAGTTAATTGAACCCAGGATCTCATCCAGCTGTTTCTTGAAGAAAGTGCTTCAGCTTGTTCCAGACCCCCACAGCCCTTTGTGTAAAGAAGATCCTCCTGTTCTGTAGATGCAGATTGCGGATCAAGAGGTACTGTAGATGTCACGGCTAACCAACACTGATATACTGTACTTTAGATATGAAAAACATGGCAGATTAAACTAGCGAAGGAGGTCGCCAGCCCGTGGCAGACGGAGCTAGTTTTCGCATTCCTTGTGCTTTTCGCTTCGCGGCGCTGATTGGCTGCCCTGGTCAGGTAGGTTGCACCCTTCAGCTCCTTTCCTGATTTTCGATTGGCCAGCGCTCTGGTTCCTGGGTTCCGATTGGCTGCCGCCCCACGGCTCTCTCCGCTATTGGCTGACCCTCGGCACCGGCGCCGCTGATTGGAGGCCACGTCGCCCATTGATCCCGCTGTGCAGGAATGGCTGGAGCCGCCGAGCCGCGGCTCACAACAATGGGAATCGGGAATTAGGCTCGTCCAGAGAAGACAGAGACCCGGAGGTCCGCCGGCCGCACCCGCACTGACCGCACGCCTGGGTAAGATCTGAGGCGCCGCCCGCAGCACTGCGGGACCTGGTGTCCATTGTGCGGATACGGCAGGGATTTGAGGAATGCGGGTGTTTGATTTGGAAAACTGGATTACAGCAGTGGGCACCCGGACTGCGGTCTGTCTGCTGCCGCACTGACTGTGCAGTGGAGCGGTTTGTTAACACTTTCTGCCATATTCGGAAAATCCGTCTGTCCTAGTGAGGAGCGCAGCACACAGGACCATTATTTACATTCATGCGGTTTGCGTTCCTCATTTGCAGAGGTAGCTCGAATGGGTTTTTACCGTTGCGATAACACGACCGATTTTACATCTTCCCAATGTAATCCGTGTCGGATTAACGTGAACGTGCTTGACAGGCAGTAACGCGTGTCTGACCACTTCTCTGGGTTTGCAGCCCCAAGACAAGTGATGCGCTGCCGCCGGGTTAGTGCACAGGTCTGTAACAGACCGGCTGCCTGGATAACTGCATTCCCGACACTTGGTTCGGAACGAAATGCTGGTTTGCCGGATTAAAGGCAGCGAGCCCGTCTACCTGCAGGCCGCGCTGCGATAGATCTCATCGTTGCGTGTTTCCTGGCTCGACAGCTCTCCAGCGCTGCAGTCAGGAGGATCTTCAAGCGCCGGGCTGCCATTGCAGAGCTTCAGAAGACACGCCTCTCTTTCTGCCAGTAGGTTACTTTCCTGCTTCACTCACTAAGACGTTCAGAGCCACAGCAATACTACTGATATTTCATTTTCTCGTATTGACTGACCAATAGGTAGATTACATCCCGTTAAGTCCCCCCCTTGAATACATCTGTGCGTCGTGCGGACGCGGGGCTGCGGCCGCCTGGCCGCCTGTCTGCTCCGAGTCCTCCGCAGTGTGGCGCTGTACCGCCGCCATGAAGGCTGGCAGAGGTGTACATTTCCGGGTCGGCATTGAATGAGCCTCTGGTGCAGTACGGGGACAGTTTCCTTGGACTCTTCTGATAATTGGTTCTTTATTAATCGGGTTTACGGTTGCACACTGGTGACCATTGCTGCCTTGTGGTGCTGGGGACCTGGGTCCAGTTCCGGACCCGCGGTGCTGTCTACAGGAAGCTTGTATATTCTCCCCATGTTCAGAGTCCAGAGACCTGCTGGTAGGTTACCTGGCCCTGGTGTGTGGGTGTGTGTCCTGTGATGGACTGGTGTCCCACCCAGGGTTTGCCCTGCCTCGCCCCTGGTCCTAGCTGGGATAGGCTCCGACCCCCCTGCTGGCTGCAGTTACAGACAGTGTGGGTGAATAATAACAGCCTTCTTAAACATGAAAACCGGAATTCCCCTTCCCAGGATGACCTGGTGGAGGCCTGTGCACTGGTGTGGAGCCGTGTGACACAGCCTGCCCCCCAGATGCCCTGATCCTGCTCAGAGGCACAGACTGGCTGAAAGATGCTCTGTTTGCGAGAGGGAGCCCTGCTTCTGCCTGAGGGAGTCAAATTCCTGGAGCTTTTCTAGTGTTGGGACTCAGATTCTCAGATTCCACATGGAGAGGAAATAAAATAGACCAGCCGCAGTTCTGCACTGCCAGGATGGGCCGGTTTACAAGGGTCTGTGCTCTCTCTGCAGTTTCCAAAATACAGGCAGGCGGAACTGAAACGCCTCTGATCTGGGAACTGAAATCCACAGGGATCAGTAGGACCATGGCTTTGCCCGATTTATGTTAATATAATTTAAATTCTGGTATTGTTTACGTTGCTGGTCACACCAAAATACTATGATTAGAAAACACTGTAGAAGTAGCAAATTAAATTTTGTTCGGAGAAGATCAACCATATGCAGTCCTGGGATTAAGGCAGTGTCCCACACTGACAGGCTGAAGGAACTGAGTCTCTTTAGTCTGAAGAGAGTGTCCCACTCTGAGAGGCTGGAAGAACTGAGTCTCTTTAGTCTGAAGAGAGTGTCCCACACTGACAGGCTGAAGGAACTGAGTCTCTTTAGTCTTGAACAGAGAAGACTAAAGATACTCGGACAAATGTTCAAAACAAATTCAACCCAGCAGGTTTCTTGAGAATGAACAGTGAGGCACCAGTGGGAAATACTGGGAAATGGGTTTCCACCAGTAAGAATGTGCAGTGGTGTTGAAGCCACAGTGACTGGGAGCATGCAGGCGAGCAGAGGAGGGTCTGTGACACTGTGCTGTGTGTTGCTGTGTTGCCAGGGAGACGGGCCGTCACCATGCCTGCGTTCAGCAGACAGGAGTTCTTCCAGGAGCTGGCAGAGGGATGCCTGCTGCCCACTGCCCAGCAGGGGCTGGAGCAGGTGTGGCAGCTGCTGGTCATCTGCCTAGCCTGCCGCCTCTTCTGGAGACTGGGTGAGTGGGAGTGATGGTCAGCTGTGTGTCAGGAGCGGTCAGTCACTGGGAGAGACTGGGTGAGTGGGAGTGATGGTCAGCTGTGTGTCAGGAGCGGTCAGTCACTGGAGAGACTGGGTGAGTGGGAGTGATGGTCAGCTGTGTGTCAGGAGCGGTCAGTCACTGGGAGAGACTGGGTGAGGAGTGATAGTCAGCTGTGTGTCAGGAGCGGTCAGTCACTGGGAGAGACTGGGTGAGTGGGAGTGATGGTCAGCTGTGTGTCGGGAGCGGTCAGTCCCTAGGGAGTAGCCTCCTGCCTCTCGGTGTGCAGACACACACTGGACCGCTGTACTCGGAGGAAACAGTGACTTTTCTAGGAGCAGCGTCCCTCCGGGATGCTCTGATCCGGAGGCTCGTGTCCAGCCTGAGAGGTCTGCAGGCGGGGCCAGCAGATCCGCTCTGAGGCTCCTGCCCGTCTGCCTGGTTCTGTCTCCCCAGGCCCTCCATCCTACCTGAAGCACCTGAGCACAGTGGCGGGGGGCTTCTACTCCCTGTACCTGTTCTTCGAGCTCCACATGGTCTGGGTGGTCCTGCTCAGCCTCCTCTGCTACCTCATCCTGTTCCTGTGCCGACACTCCGGCAACCGCGGCTCCTTCCTCTCCGTCACCATCCTCATCTACCTGCTGATGGGGTACGGCCCTGGGCCAGGGGTTTACTGAGTGTGGGGGTCCCCCCCACCCCCTCCTCTCAGAATTTTTTTTAAATTAGTCAGCAAAGCAAATATAAAGGAACAAGTCAAGGTTTATTCCAAAGAGAAGAAAGGAAACACAGTGTTCCAGCTGTTGAGCCTTCTTTGGGTGTCAAGCTGATATAAATCCTAGCCAGTCGCTCTGAAGAGATTCGGTTATGAGGAGACGAAAGGTCTAACGCGTGTGCAGAGCCTGTTCACACACTCAGTCAGAAGGTTTTAATTGTGATCACTAATTACAGTTCTTTCTGATTTTCTTCCAGAGAATTGCACATGATGGACACAGCTACCTGGCATAAGATGAGAGGTGAATCTTGTCTGTTTTGTTGATCTCAGTCTGCAGCCCTCACGTCCTCCCAGGTGGAGTTCTTGCTCCGCCTGTGTCCCGGGGCGCTCCAGAGAGACGGAAGTGCTCCGGGTGACCGGGAGAGATCTGGGCGTTACCCCTGGCTGTGCGGGAGCTGGGAGCCAGTGTCGATGTAAATGAAGTGCATCTGTGTGGCTCTGATCCCCAGCGACCCCGTGTGGTGACCCCTCCAGCACTGCCAGGGCAGGGGGGTCTGTGTGCAGCTGTGGGTTCAGTGGAGGTCACGGCCCCGTGTTTGGCTCTGCAGGCTCCCAGATGGTCGTGGCCATGAAAGCCATCTCCCTGGCCTTCGACCTGGACCGTGGCACGGTGCCCGCTGTGCCCTCGCCCGTGGAGTTCATGGGCTACATCTACTTCGTGGGAACAGTCATCTTTGGGCCCTGGATCAGCTTCAACAGCTACAAGGAGGCCATCGAGAGCCAGCGGCTGGTGAGTCGTATTGGACGACACTGCTGGAGTTTAGTGGGATGATTTCTGCTTTTGACCTCTGCTAGTTTCTGTCGCTCCAGGACTGTGTTGTAATGCCCGTGTTTGAGTCCCTGTGTTTCTCTCTCCCACAGAGCTTGGCCTGGCTCACGAAAGTCTGTCTCAGCTGGATCAAGTGTCAGGTCTGCCTGATCATCTCCAACTGCATCGCTCCCTATCTCTTCCCCTACTTCATCCCCATCTACGGAGACCGCATGCTGCGCAAGTGAGTCCATCCCCTGCCTCTCCCTGGTGGCCAGAACTACCGGCCCGCTCCGAGCCCAGGCTGCACGGCCGGGCCGAACCAAGCAGGTTCTCCTCATGAACAAGAGGCACGAGCCCAGTGGAGCTGCAGCAGCTGTGTGTTCAAGCAGCACCATCATGGTTTAGAGATCTGAGCTTTGTCTTCTGCACCTAGACTGTTATTCATGCTGGTAAAGAACTGAAAGCGCATGCATTCTCTCTTCTAGAAGAACAAAGGAGTGATATATTCATGAGAGGAGCCATTCGGTCCAACTGGCCTGTTAGGTAGTGAGTGATCCCAGGATTCTTGAAAGAAACCAGGGTATTGGCTTTGACAGCATGTCTGGGCTTCTAGCTCCACACTCCCACAACCCTTTGGGTAACGTAGTGCCCCCTGCTCTTGTTTTTAATTGCACTTCCACATCATTATCAGCTGTCAGCGTGGATTATAATTAGCTGCAGCTGTGCGCTCTGGAGTTTCCTTCAAATTACAGCTCAGATCTTTCCAAACTGCCCCCGTTCTTGATGTGCACCTCCAGTGTGGTTAAAATAAAAGCAGCGTTTTCCTCATGCTGGAGAGGCCTGGTCTCCAGCGCCCAGTCTGTGGTTTTCTTGACTAATCTCTGCATCTCTTTCTGTTTCTTCTCTCCTTGCTTCCCTGCGGCAGAAAGAAACGAAAAGCCAGGTAAACCCGCGGTCAGAATGTCGCTTTAGTAGATGAAGTCAAGGTGTGTCGGTAATTGAAATTTAGGAAAACTTACTTGCTGTAGAGATTTTAATTTTGCTAAGTCCCCTTCATTTACTTCCGAAATCTGTATTCCACACGTCTGCGATCTGGAATGTGTCTTCGGGGGTCAGTCGGAGGTCCTGTGGAGTCGGAGAAAACTCCTGCTCTCACAGCTTTGACTTTGAGACTCTCCCACTTCACAGGAGACTCCTGTCTGCTTTAATATGGCGCCTGATGTCCAGCTCAGGGGTCAGCGTGCCGGGTCTTTAAGAGAATAACTGTAGCCCCTGAAGGTCTGTCACTGTAGTGCCACCAGCATCTCCTGAACAGCCAGATCTTCTAAGATGCCGCTGGGCATCTGCTGACTCTTTCCCTGTTTCTTGTCTTTTCCTTCTTTTCTCTCCTCTCCTGCGCCTCAGAGGAGCCCTTGCGAGGTAAGCTGGCAGCCGGTCGTGTCCCTCAGGGGAAGGTGATGGGCTCACGTGCGTGAGGGCCTTCCCCTTGACAACACAGGGGTCCAGCAGTAATTGATAACATGTGCTGAGACCAGAATGAGCTGGAACAACAGGCTGAACTCTTAACACTTACACACTCTTAGAACAGAAGAGCTTTTACAAAAGGGACATTTGGCCATCTGTCCTGTTTGGCAGTTAGTAGCTTATTGATCCAGTGATCTTGTCTACCTGTTGCTTGAAAGAAACCAGTTCACAGTGAGTCCAGGTGATTTGCAGGTCAGATCAATTACAGACGCCAGTACAGTAAAGTGGACCTAAGAGCTGAGGGGTCACAGGTGTGGTCTGCGCAGGTGCTGGAAGCTGGTCAGGAACTGAGCTGACCTGATTTCTGGGATTCATTCAGTCCGAGAACGAGGCGTGAAGGACCTGGAAGTGGGGGAGAGCCTGCAGGTTCTAGAGTAGTGGTCGGGAGCCAGTGGGGCTGAGCTGTACAGCATCTCTGAGGTCACTGTGCTCTGCCCGTCACAGGTGGCTCCGCGCCTATGAGAACGCCCTGTCCTTCCACTTCAGCAACTACTTTGTGGGCTACCTGAGCGAGACCACCACCAGCCTGGCTGGAGCCGGCTTCACCGACAACAAGGACAACATCCAGTGGTCAGTTCACAGCGGGCGTGTGGGCTGTGTGTCTGTGAGAGTGTATGTCCTCCAGTGGTCAGTTCACAGCGGGCGTGTGGGCTGTGTGTCTGTGAGAGTGTATGTCCTCCAGTGGTCAGTTCACAGCGGGCGTGTGGGCTGTGTGTCTGTGAGAGTGTATGTCCTCCAGTGGTCAGTTCACAGCGGGCGTGTGGGCTGTGTGTCTGTGAGAGTGTAAGTCCTCCAGTGGTCAGTTCACAGCGGGCGTGTGGGCTGTGTGTCTGTGAGAGTGTATGTCCTCCAGTGGTCAGTTCACAGCGAGCGTGTGGGCTGTGTGTCTGTGAGAGTGTATGTCCTCCAGTGGTCAGTTCACAGCGGGCGTGTGGGCTGTGTGTCTGTGAGAGTGTATGTCCTCCAGTGGTCAGTTCACAGCGGGCGTGTGGGCTGTGTGTCTGTGAGAGTGTATGTCCTCCAGTGGTCAGTTCACAGCGAGCGTGTGGGCTGTGTGTCTGTGAGAGTGTAAGTCCTCCAGTGGTCAGTTCACAGCGAGCGTGTGGGCTGTGTGTCTGTGAGAGTGTATGTCCTCCAGTGGTCAGTTCACAGCGAGCGTGTGGGCTGTGTGTCTGTGAGAGTGTATGTCCTCCAGTGGTCAGTTCACAGCGAGCGTGTGGGCTGTGTGTCTGTGAGAGTGTAAGTCCTCCAGTGGTCAGTTCACAGCGAGCGTGTGGGCTGTGTGTCTGTGAGAGTGTATGTCCTCCAGTGGTCAGTTCACAGCGAGCGTGTGGGCTGTGTGTCTGTGAGAGTGTATGTCCTCCAGTGGTCAGTTCACAGCGAGCGTGTGGGCTGTGTGTCTGTGAGAGTGTATGTCCTCCAGTGGTCAGTTCACAGCGAGCGTGTGGGCTGTGTGTCTGTGAGAGTGTAAGTCCTCCAGTGGTCAGTTCACAGCGAGCGTGTGGGCTGTGTGTCTGTGAGAGTGTAAGTCCTCCAGTGGTCAGTTCACAGCGGGCGTGTGGGCTGTGTGTCTGTGAGAGTGTATGTCCTCCAGTGGTCAGTTCACAGCGAGCGTGTGGGCTGTGTGTCTGTGAGAGTGTATGTCCTCCAGTGGTCAGTTCACAGCGAGCGTGTGGGCTGTGTGTCTGTGAGAGTGTATGTCCTCCAGTGGTCAGTTCACAGCGAGCGTGTGGGCTGTGTGTCTGTGAGAGTGTATGTCCTCCAGTGGTCAGTTCACAGCGAGCGTGTGGGCTGTGTGTCTGTGAGAGTGTAAGTCCTCCAGTGGTCAGTTCACAGCGAGCGTGTGGGCTGTGTGTCTGTGAGAGTGTATGTCCTCCAGTGGTCAGTTCACAGCGGGCGTGTGGGCTGTGTGTCTGTGAGAGTGTATGTCCTCCAGTGGTCAGTTCACAGCGGGCGTGTGGGCTGTGTGTCTGTGAGAGTGTATGTCCTCCAGTGGTCAGTTCACAGCGGGCGTGTGGGCTGTGTGTCTGTGAGAGTGTATGTCCTCCAGTGGTCAGTTCACAGCGGGCGTGTGGGCTGTGTGTCTGTGAGAGTGTATGTCCTCCAGTGGTCACTTCACAGCGAGCGTGTGGGCTGTGTGTCTGTGAGAGTGTATGTCCTCCAGTGGTCAGTTCACAGCGGGCGTGTGGGCTGTGTGTCTGTGAGAGTGTATGTCCTCCAGTGGTCAGTTCACAGCGAGCGTGTGGGCTGTGTGTCTGTGAGAGTGTATGTCCTCCAGTGGTCAGTTCACAGCGAGCGTGTGGGCTGTGTGTCTGTGAGAGTGTAAGTCCTCCAGTGGTCAGTTCACAGCGAGCGTGTGGGCTGTGTGTCTGTGAGAGTGTATGTCCTCCAGTGGTCAGTTCACAGCGAGCGTGTGGGCTGTGTGTCTGTGAGAGTGTATGTCCTCCAGTGGTCAGTTCACAGCGAGCGTGTGGGCTGTGTGTCTGTGAGAGTGTATGTCCTCCAGTGGTCAGTTCACAGCGAGCGTGTGGGCTGTGTGTCTGTGAGAGTGTATGTCCTCCAGTGGTCAGTTCACAGCGAGCGTGTGGGCTGTGTGTCTGTGAGAGTGTATGTCCTCCAGTGGTCAGTTCACAGCGAGCGTGTGGGCTGTGTGTCTGTGAGAGTGTAAGTCCTCCAGTGGTCAGTTCACAGCGGGCGTGTGGGCTGTGTGTCTGTGAGAGTGTATGTCCTCCAGTGGTCAGTTCACAGCGAGCGTGTGGGCTGTGTGTCTGTGAGAGTGTATGTCCTCCAGTGGTCAGTTCACAGCGAGCGTGTGGGCTGTGTGTCTGTGAGAGTGTATGTCCTCCAGTGGTCAGTTCACAGCGAGCGTGTGGGCTGTGTGTCTGTGAGAGTGTATGTCCTCCAGTGGTCAGTTCACAGCGGGCGTGTGGGCTGTGTGTCTGTGAGAGTGTATGTCCTCCAGTGGTCAGTTCACAGCGGGCGTGTGGGCTGTGTGTCTGTGAGAGTGTAAGTCCTCCAGTGGTCAGTTCACAGCGGGCGTGTGGGCTGTGTGTCTGTGAGAGTGTAAGTCCTCCAGTGGTCAGTTCACAGCGAGCGTGTGGGCTGTGTGTCTGTGAGAGTGTAAGTCCTCCAGTGGTCAGTTCACAGCGAGCGTGTGGGCTGTGTGTCTGTGAGAGTGTAAGTCCTCCAGTGGTCAGTTCACAGCGAGCGTGTGGGCTGTGTGTCTGTGAGAGTGTATGTCCTCCAGTGGTCAGTTCACAGCGAGCGTGTGGGCTGTGTGTCTGTGAGAGTGTAAGTCCTCCAGTGGTCAGTTCACAGCGAGCGTGTGGGCTGTGTGTCTGTGAGAGTGTAAGTCCTCCAGTGGTCAGTTCACAGCGAGCGTGTGGGCTGTGTGTCTGTGAGAGTGTATGTCCTCCAGTGGTCAGTTCACAGCGAGCGTGTGGGCTGTGTGTCTGTGAGAGTGTATGTCCTCCAGTGGTCAGTTCACAGCGGGCGTGTGGGCTGTGTGTCTGTGAGAGTGTATGTCCTCCAGTGGTCAGTTCACAGCGAGCGTGTGGGCTGTGTGTCTGTGAGAGTGTAAGTCCTCCAGTGGTCAGTTCACAGCGGGCGTGTGGGCTGTGTGTCTGTGAGAGTGTAAGTCCTCCAGTGGTCAGTTCACAGCGAGCGTGTGGGCTGTGTGTCTGTGAGAGTGTATGTCCTCCAGTGGTCAGTTCACAGCGAGCGTGTGGGCTGTGTGTCTGTGAGAGTGTATGTCCTCCAGTGGTCAGTTCACAGCGAGCGTGTGGGCTGTGTGTCTGTGAGAGTCTATTTCCTCCAGTGGTCAGTTCACAGCGGGCGTGTGGGCTGTGTGTCTGTGAGAGTGTATGTCCTCCAGTGGTCAGTTCACAGCGAGCGTGTGGGCTGTGTGTCTGTGAGAGTGTATGTCCTCCAGTGGTCAGTTCACAGCGAGCGTGTGGGCTGTGTGTCTGTGAGAGTCTATTTCCTCCAGTGGTCGGTTCGCCGCGAATGCATCTGTCAGTGTGTTTCCTGAGAGGATGAACCGAATTCACGATCCATGAATGCTGCCAGGTCCTGCTCTGTCTGAGACGATTATTACCAGATAGCTCAAACACTTGTCATACTGTTTTTTTAAATGAACAGTGCAGAACGCCAAGGCAAGTTCCAGATAGGTTCTGAGCCACTGATGAGTTGAAGTTGGGCTGCTGTGCCGACTGAGTCGTGTGCTCCTGTTCCCGTTCCAGGGACCTGACCGTAACCAGGCCTTTGAATGTGGAGCTGCCCAGGTCCATGGTGGAGGTCGTGACCTCTTGGAACCTGCCCATGTCTCGCTGGCTCAACACATGTAAGTGCTTGCTCTGGGTGCGAGAGCTCCCTGTTCAGAATCGGTATGTGCTTGTCCTTGCTTGGACCCCAGGTTTTAGGTGATAATCTCAAATGAGCTCATGGCTCGGCTGGCAGAAGTGTCTTGTGAGCCTTGATCTCCACTGATTGCCTCAGCTGCTCAGGGTGGGGTTTGAGCCCCTGCACGTCTTATAGCGCTGAACCTCCCCGGTCAACGTGCCTCTGGAGTTCTGTCAGTGAAGCATAAAAATACTTGTGTTTATAGGACCTTTATCCCAGAAGAAGCAGAGCGGGTGCTAGTCTGTGCTGGGAGGGTGGGGTGTGTGTGTGTGTGCGCTGGTCTGTGCTGGGAGGGTTGGGGTGTGTGTGTGCGCGCTGGTCTGTGCTGGGAGGGTGGGGGGTGTGTGTGTGCGCGCTGGTCTGTGCTGGGAGGGTGGGGTGTGTGTGTGTGCGCGCTGGTCTGTGCTGGGAGGGTGGGGTGTGTGTGTGTGCGCTGGTCTGTGCTGGGAGGGTGGGGTGTGTGTGTGTGCGCTGGTCTGTGCTGGGAGGGTTGGGGTGTGTGTGTGTGAGTGCTCGTTGGTGCTGGTGAAGATGGGGGTGTGTGTGTGTTGGGGTTGCAGGAGCAGGATGTTGCTCAGGTGTTCCTCTGTTGACCTTTGCACAGATGTTTTCAAAAGTGCGCTGAGGCTGGGCACCTTTCCTGCCATCCTGGTCACCTACACTGCCAGTGCCCTGCTGCACGTGAGTATGATGTCATCACGTGTCATGTCTTGGGGCTGCGTGTCGCTTTGACCTTGGTGCCAGGGGTACTCTGTACCGTGTAGATTGGATCGCAGGCCCCTATGTGTGCGCCTGTCTGGGTTGTGAGTTTCCTCTTGTGGGGTCTGTGTGGGGTTTGTTGTTTTTGTCCCCTTTTGAACAAGGGGAAAAAACCGTGTTGAAAATCTCTCTGCCAGGGCCTGAGCTTCCACCTGGGCGCTGTGCTGCTGTCTCTGGGCTTCATCACCTACGTGGAACACGGTAAGGGTCTCCAGCCCGGCCGCCCTTCTCCGACTCGGGGGTCCCGGCGCTCTGTGGGACTGGCGTCCCGATTCAGGGGTTGATAACCTGTAGGAGATGCTGACATCATCCCCTCGCGGGGCTGATCCCGGGGTCACAGGCTCCAGTCCGGAGCTGGAGACTCTTCTCCACTCAGGGAGCCTGAAAGAACCCAGCCGTCTGTGTCCTGGGCTCCTTGACAGAACAGCTGGATGACCCCTGGGACCCTGATGGGCATCTTGAGCAGGATTGTGCTCTTCAGGTCCTTCAGTGTTTAAACGGGGGGAGGAGAGGGTGGCGCTGTCCTGCTGTGAAACTCGGGGTCTCCAGTGCTGTTTCCTGTCCTTGTTCAGTTCTGCGCAAGAGGTTGGCTGCGATCTTCCACGCGTGCATCTTGTCCAGACGCTGTCCACCAGACTGTGGCCACCAGCACAAGCAGGTAATCCAGTGTGACCCGTCTGCTACCAGAAAGACTCGGCAGGCCAAGCGATGAGCCTCGGAGCCGCAGGGTTCAATGAGCTTTCCAAGTGTGCCAAATACTCTCTATCCTTACATGGGCTGGAGATTTGAGGTCCATATTTGTTATGCTGGTTTGAGCAGTAGTTGCTGAATTGTTTCCCCGAGTTGCTGCTGGCCTGGTAGCTCAGCTCATGCAGGTAGTTTGTATGAAACAGAGTAGCAGAGCAGTTGACCGACAATGAACTGATTTCAGGCCTCAGCTCCTCCTGCTTCTCTAGAAGGGAATGCACACGGACATAAGCAGCCACTGCAGCCTTCAGGGCAGGTAAACTGGGAACAAGTGAGGAGCCCATAGAGGTCATCAGCATGCTCTTCTGTCCCCCGCAGAGCCTGTGGGTGTACGCCATCAATATGGGCTTCAGCGCCATGTCCATCTTCCACCTGGCCTACCTGGGCTCCCTCTTCGACTCCGATGTGGACAACATCGACTCGGAAGAGGTGAGAGGTCTTCCTCGCTCTGGCCTCTGTGTGTCGTCTGTGCTTCACGAGGTGAGGGGGCGGGGTTCAGCGCCGGGGCCTGATCCTTCTCTCGGTCTCTGTCCCCCACAGGGATATGTGGCCAATCACACCATTCAGAAGTGGTCAGAGCTGAGCTGGGCGAGCCACTGGGTGACCTTCGCCTGCTGGGTGTTCTACCGTCTGATTCGCTGAGCAGGAGGAGTGGAAGGGCAGAGACAATAAGACAGCAATAAGAAAGCCATCATTCATGAAGGCCGGGCCGTTGTCCTCGTTCTGCCCAGTTTAAGGACGCCCGGCTGGCTCCTTTCCTCGTGGTGGTCTGGGTCTGAGAAAGCACTCCCTGTTGTTTTACTGTGCTCCTCTGTGTCTGCTGCTCAGGGTGCAGCGACAGCGCCCCCTGTCTGTCCTCTGTCCAGAATAATGGGATTAGTCATTATAGCGTTCAACGTGTTCGAGAAGTCAAGCGTATTAATCACACTGGGACAATATTTGGAGGTATCTCTACATTCATCTTTGGAGAGTTTGGGATTCCGGCTTCAGGCACTTCCGTTCCTTCCCTTGGAGCACCTCCTTTGGATTTCAGGAAACCCTGGACGTCGGGAAGTGCACACAGTTCCAGAGCCCTGTCCTGGCCTGTTCTTTGAGAACACAGTGTTTAAGTAGAGCACATTGAGCCTGCAAGAACATGGCTGTTTTTCAGAAACCCTGAAGTGTGGGGGGTCAGTGTGCCCATTCCAGAGCAGGGCGAGAGCTGGGCCGCTGGCCGGAAGACGCCCCTGGCCCTCGGGACTGGGGTCTGGCACCAGAGCGATGGCCGTGTGCTGAACAAGCTCTGAGGCCTGCGGGAGACCAGCCTGTCTGTGTGTTGATGCCTGGGCCTCTGTTCAGTCATTGTTTGCTTTCTGCTTCAGTCCCATGGCCTGACATCTGTTAGCATTTCCCAAAAGCCACAGCATTTTTAAAGAACAGCTGCACTGTTTGGGCGGGACTCGCCTGATCCTTTCTTTGACAAGGGAGCTGCAAGCCGGAGACTTCGGGAGGGTGATGAGAGACAGGGCCTGCGTCCTGTCACTCCATCATGCCTGACCCGGATCTGGGAAAGGCCTGTGTCTGGGCTGGAACGTGCTGGCCCTGCTCTGCTCGACTCTCAAGCTGGGTGGTTTCAGACACCTCCGGAGTCTCCAGTCTGCAGCTGGACCTCTGCTCCTGGAGCCTCGTGCTGTCGCGAGGAGATCACGTGCATCTTGACTGTGGAAGGCAGCTTGTTCCTCAAACGGATACAACAGTTCACAGGAATGGAGTGCTTCTCCAGTCTTTTTTGGCCATGAGTGTACAGCACAACCCTAGTATACTTGGCTTCATTGTGCCATAATTCCTGCTTGTTTTAACAAACATCTCCTGTACATTGCTTCTGCCAAACATTTACCCCTTGAAATGTCATATACATGTTTGCTTTTATTAATTTTCTATTAAACCTTCTACAGTATGTCGGTTGGTTTAACATGTTTTTCTGGTGTTTTGTCTAACAATGTGTTTCATGGCCAGCCTGCAGTGAGGAGGGTTTTATCCTTTCAGCTGGATTTTGTCTGAACTGATCTTCTGCAAGTATGAAAACCAAGAGCCAAGAAGACAGGGTGCTGTATGAGTGTTTATTCACAGTGGGGGCGGGGACAGTCAAATGAGATACAGGGCGGGGTCAGGTACCCACCGGTAGGGCGGGGTCAGGCAGCAGGAAGGCAGCTGGAGTCTACTGGTGCGCTGCATTTCATGCAGGGTAACTGATGACAGCACCTAGGCAGCAGGCAGGGGCTGAAGTGGTGCTCATTGATTGACAGA
Source organism: Atractosteus spatula (assembly GCF_055471065.1). Lineage (NCBI taxonomy): Eukaryota > Metazoa > Chordata > Actinopteri > Semionotiformes > Lepisosteidae > Atractosteus > Atractosteus spatula. The sequence goes on from NC_142707.1 coordinate 623,529, forward strand.
AACGTGGGCCCGTGGCAGCCGTCGGGGACGGGGTGGAGCACGTCGATCAGTCAGGGGTTTGGGAGGGGTGGGCTATTGGCCGCCCTGCCTCCCCCGGGCACCTCCACGTCTGCGACGACAGGACCCCAGGAGCGTCTCCAGAGCCATCTTGACAAACGCCTGAAAGTTACTGCTTCTCTGCCTTCGGCTGTCCTGCAAGGGAAAGGCAGAGAGACGTCTGTAGTGGACAGGGAGGCAGCAGTGCCAGTGTGGTGCTGTGCGGCGGTAAGGATGACGTGACAGCTGATCTGGCGGTTTCAGCGGGACACCCCTGCGGGCTGAAATTAAACTTTCGTCACTTCCGTGACCTGCTGGACTGAGTCACGATACCGCAGCAGGGCTCTGGTCATTCCCCGCTGGACTGTAGGAGACGAGAGGCCACTCCACAGCTGCAGGACGCGGACCAGCCAGGCCAGGAAAGTCCCAGGGACCGGGTAGCGTCACGCCAGCAGCCTGTCGCAGCGCAGGAGCCCGGCTTGGGACCAAAAGAGCAGCCTCTTCAGACCTCAGTGAGGAGCAGAAGCCACTGGGGGCCCTTGAGGCTGTGATGGGGGGGCTGTCTGTTTCACGAGCAGCCGATGGAGTGACGTCGCCCCCCTGTGGGGGAACCGCGCGCTCGCCCCGCCTCGCTCTCGGCTCTTACCTCCTTGCTTTTTGCTATCATCTCCTTTCTGATCACCTTTCTTCGGCTGGTCCTTGGGGCTCTGAGGTTGCTGCAGGAGAGGGAGAGAAGGGGTTTTGCCGGGTGAATGGGTGCTGGTTTGTGTATGACGGTGTACAGAGGGCAGGACGCTGCCTCCTGCTCCCCTACAGCACTGGCTCTCGGTCTCCACCCAGGTCCCACGCGGGACCACCCTTCTGAGCGGTAAGAATGGGGAAAATGGGGAGCCTACCTTAGTGGTGGACTTCTTGTCCGACTTGTTACCTGAAAGAGAAACAGAAGATGGGAGGTGTTTGCGCTGCTTTCAGGGATAATAAACTACACGCGCGCTCTGGGGAGAGTACTGCCTCTTGCGTTATGGCTTCCATATCGTAAAGGCAGCTGATGATCTCGAGGTGGACTGTCCAGTCCTCCCCTGACCAGCGGGAGTCGAGCGCACTCTCACTCTTTCCCACACAGGAGTATTTAGTTGGCTGTTTACAAAGATGGACATAGTGTAGCCAGACTTTTTAAGATCTGCCTGTGTTTTCTAGTCACCGTTCATAACGGAAGCAGTTCCCAACGAGAGGAGGTCATTCAGCCTGTCTGGCCTGTTTGCTCATTATTAGTTCAATGAAAGACTTACTTTCACTGAAAGAGTGACTTTCGGGGCTGTGACTGCAGCTTCTCCAGGTCTCTTTCAAGTAGCAGGACCCCAAGAGCCCATTTAGACCCTGAAGCTGATAAATCAGTCCAGTTAAGCCAGCAATGAGCTGATTTACACTGTTGAAGATGAGTTGAGATGATAACCAGCAGATACTGTGCCCTTCCAGCACCAGGACTGGACTGGCTGGGTTACCCTGAGCCTACAGGCAAAAGACACGAGACTGTTGAAATTCAGGGCAAAGCAGAAGCTACATCTGTGGTCCAGTCAACCTGATACTTTGAACTCCAATTCTGTCCCACATCTTCTAGGCTTGTTGATCAGATCTGAAATGCATTTTCCACTCCGTGACGTTAGGAAACGCCTACAGCCTGGGTGTCTGAGCTCTGGGTGAAACAGGTTGTTTCAGGTCAGGGTTATTTTAGAGGATAAGGAAGATCTGAGGAAGATGGGATTCATCACTGTCGGTTATCAGAAGGCGACTGCAGAAGAGAGACACAAGAAGAAGCTCGAAGAAGCACTTGCTGTACTTTACCTTTCGCTCCAGGCATTTTGGCTGTTCTCCAAAGTCCTTGCGTCCTTTTTTTCCTGGGGAATACAGTGCGGACCACCGGCCAGAGCCCGAATTTATGGGCCGGACTACTGAATGCGAGCGTCACCGGGCCCCTTCGGGAAAGAGCCGCTGGAAAAAGCAAAGAGCGCTGTCAGCGGAGCCACGGCGGTTTGCTGAGCTCAGGAGAATCCGGCTGGCGCTCGCTGAACAGCTGCTAATCCCGCCATTGTGCTCAGGAACAACAGGACACGGCGCCTCCCTGAAACCATCGCCTCTTTCAGCGGTGCTTTTAATAAACTCTTTAAAAAGACATGGAGCGCACAGCAGGAGTGGTGCGCTGTACATCTCCAGCACTCATGACCTAGCACGATGTTTCCAGCATCTTCCTGATCGGATCGATCCAGCAGAAGCGGCAGCACTGAGCTGCAAACCGATTCTCTGCTCCGTGTTTGAGCATCTTTCCTCCGAACGCAACAGACAGGCGGAACATCATTTCATAGCAAAATCAGCAGGAAAGCGATTCTGTTTTTAAGGCAATACTATTTGTTAGTTTTTGTTAAATTCAATTTGTTTAGAAAGCAGAATTGGTGTCGGTGGGTCTGCTATGAACTTTCTGTGCTTCTCTGCTGGGCACCACACGAATTGCAATATTTTAAACATCTGGGAAGACCGCTGTCAGACGTCACTTGAGATATTGTTTGTTTCACCTAATAAACTCAGTGAAGGCAAAGAATCTGTTGGAGCTGCTTGAGCTTCAGAGCACAGAGCTCAACCTGCAGAACCCTGTTCCCATCATGCTTCGCTCCGGGCCCTTTGCCCAGGAAAGCCGGGAGACATCAGGGCATCTCGGGCTCACGCTGCTCGGTTCCCAGCTCCCAGGCCAGAGATCTCCCAGCACCCACTGGGAAGAGCATGAAGAGAGTGAGGCCTAAAAACTCAGCTGCCCCGGTCAGGAGACATGGCGGGACAGGAGAGGAGAAAAAGACAGCCTTATACTCCTTCTCCACATTCCCCTGCACGCCTGTCGCTGTAATCTTCTCCCCTTGTGGGGGTTCAGGACTAGAGTCCTGCTCAGGAGTGTTCAGTGCGCTCTTAAACAGCTCCCACAGCTGTGGCTGTCAAGGCAACACGTCACCCTTAGACAAGGGCTTCGCCTCCACAATGAACACGCCCCCTTAATGCCACACATCCCATTTCAATGCTCTGCTTTCAACAAGATCTTCCAGTGTCTAGAAGATGTGAATGATGTGCCAATATAAACACCAAAGTGGTTTTCATAGGCAGCCTTCCTTCCTCGTTCTGTTTTTGCCATTTGCACACAAGACCCTTCCCTTGTCTGCATTAAACAGCAACCGCCCGGCATTTGTCCAGTCTTCAATTTTATCTCAGTCTTTTTTCATTTTATTTGATTATTCATTTTACTACACGTGTCTATAAAAAGGCGATAGTGGGGAATGATTGTCGTCACATCTCAGGCTCTGGTTTCCATTCCCCTTCAAAACAGGGTGTGTGAGGATGGACTTAGCTCCCTACCCGGATCAAGTCAATTATTAATCTGCGTGTGAGCGAGGTGTCATTCAGACAACAGGGCCCTGTGGGAGGAAGGAGCTGACCGGACCGCGCTCTGTCTCTCTCAGACTGCAGGGTGAAAGCCAGCAGACCGAAGAGACCTCAGCTGAGCTCGGGGCAGTGCAGGTAGGAACAGGGTGAGATGGTCAGCAGTGCCCCTCTGCTTTCATAAAGCGCCTGATGTGCGGCTCCGCTGGAGCCCAGCGTCCCTCTGGGACTTTCCTGCGATCGGCAGCGGTGAAGAGTCAGAGGAAGAAGGGAGAGGTATTGTGCTGGATGGAAAGTCAGCTGCGTATTAATGAACAGGCTGGTGATTCAGAGTGTGTCAAGGGAAGGTGGTGCTCTGTGCTCCAGTGCAATTCTCCTGTCCTCACCGACGCTGCTGTGTGACCTCCAGACATCCTTTTCCTCTCCTGTTGGGAAGTCTTGGCTGGCTGGTCTGCGTGCTGTGGACGCTGCCGAATGCACTGTAACGATCAGGACACGCGCAGCTGCTCTGTCTGGGTGTGGTGTGTGTGCTGTAGTTAGTCAGAACAGTAGAGACGTTACAACAAACGCGAGGACATTGAGCCCTTCTGGTCGGTAGTAGTTAATTGAACTGAAAATCTCATCCATTCGGTTCTTGAAAGAAGCCAGAAGTACCTCCTGTTCTCAGTTTTAAATGTACTTAGGCGTACAAGGTGCTGAGGTTCACAAGTCGGATCAGGTACACAATGCACACATTACACAGGCTTTTTAATAAACCCCTTCTTGGGCCTTCACAGAAGTGTAGTGAAGTACTATACCACGCTTGAAACCCTGAATTAGCATGAAAAAGACATTAATCTAATAAATTGTGGAAGTGACAAGACTGTGAAGGATGTGTTAGGTGCATTAGAGCTAAACGGAGGGAGACTGGCTCTTCCTCTTCATCACTGACAGGTGAGACTGGCTCTTCCTCTACATCACTGACAGGTGAGATTGGCTCTTCCTCTTCATCACTGACAGGTGAGACTGGCTCTTCCTCTACATCACTGACAGGTGAGATTGGCTCTTCCTCTTCATCACTGACAGGTGAGACTGGCTCTTCCTCTTCATCACTGACAGGTGAGACTGGCTCTTCCTCTACATCACTGACAGGTGAGACTGGCTCTTCCTCTTCATCACTGACAGGTGAGATTGGCTCTTCCTCTACATCACTGACAGGTGAGACTGGCTCTTCCTCTACGGAGACACTGTGACAGAGCAGGATGAGGAGGGGAGACAACTGCAGTGGGATAAAGCCCGAGATCGCACTGTCGTCGGAGTTCTTCAGAGGTGAGCATGTGGCCGAGAAGGAGCTGTTAAAATCTCCAGGCAGGAGAATATCTGTATGGTTACAAACACCATGTAGTTAATCCCATGAAGTTGACAAGCCTCATGATGGGTCTATAGCCAAACAATTCAGTAAAGCTTAAATTTAGAGAGAATTAGAGGACTCTGAAACTATACAGCATGCACATGATTGTTTTGAAAAAAGTGTCTCTCTCAGGTTGTTCAGAATTACGTCTATCATTGCTCTATGTGCCTCAATCCTCGTCACTCTGCAATTAGAAAATAATATTTTTAATCACCTGAAGACACAGACCATGTACTGAGAGACGAGATCTCTCTCCAGTGGCTCCTGCCTGATGAAGTTAAACAGGAGTGGATCTCTGGACCATTTCCACACTCACAGTGTTCACCCCTCTGCAGTGATGTGCACACATTAGAGCAGAACCGTGCCGGCTTTGATTGCATTCAACTGTTTTCACCCATAAGAGTGAGCAGGTTGAGCATTCAAGTTATTAAAGCTTTTCACTAGAAGGTGTATAAATCATTTGCAGTTCAAGTGGATGCAGGTGATACAGATGAATACTTCTGCAAGGTACAGTTCTTCCATATCCTTTTCTCTCCTAAATCCTAACATTTTCCATGTCCTGCAGTCAGTGTTTGAGCGGCTGAGCCATCCGCGAGACTCCTGGTGTGCTTGAGGGCACTGCTGTCCTCTCTGACTCTCGGTGCTTGTCTGCAGTGATCAAGAATGAGCTGTGGCTGTTCCTCATTCCTGCTGCCCTGGCTCTCATCCTGTGGGCCCTGTTCCTGGAAGAGATGGGCTTCTTTCTGAGACATGTGGTGTCTTCCAGGCGCAGACGCCTCTACCTCTGGATCTTGGGCATGTACCCGGTAATTCCCTCAGCTGACACTTCCTCCCTCTGTGCACTGACCACCCACAACTGTTTCCTCTGCATGCTGCTCATCTGCAGGCATAATGCTGTGAGCATCGGGAGAAGCAGAGAGCTGGCCTGCAAGAAATCCAGACAGAGGCAGCCAGCAGAATCAGATTTTACACAACGCCAGTGAATAGGATTAAAAAAAGTAGAAAAGACATTATTGGCACAGACTGAACAGTGTCCCCACCCCCAGCACCTCTCTGTGTCTCTCTCAGGTGTTCGGAATGACGTCCATCATCGCTCTCTATGTGCCTCGATCCTCATCACTCTGCAATTTCATTGCCTCCCTGTAAGTACCTGTCCCCCTGTTTTGCTCTGGCTCTCTTGTCTACCTGCTGGTTTCAAACACTTTACGGAAAGCTATCCCGAAGTCTGTGGCCAGGAATGCTTCAGGATGCTCAGTGGAATAAATACTTTGATTTTCCACACTTCAGTGAGGCATCTCGGAGCCTGCTCAGCATTTCCTGTGTTTTAGAGTATGCATTCCACTCTTTCAAATTCTCTTATTTTTCTAAAACAAACTCAAGCTGGCGATGATGGCCAGGCTGGGGAGGCGTGTGGATGATAGATTTTCTGCCGATGGCTGGCGCTGAAATATGTCGATGGCACGGATCTCTCCGGCCTCTGTCTCTGCAGGTATCACTCCATCACGCTGCTGAAGTTCATGGGTCTGATCACAGACTTCTTTGGAGGCAAAGCCAGGATGCTTGAGGTGCTGGAGGGCCAGCAGGTGTCTCCAGACCCCTTCCCCTGCTGCTGCTGCTGCTGCCTGCCCCTGATCTCCATCAACAGGTAGTCTGCGGCTCAGGAGGTCGTCCCTGCGAGCTGTGCTGCAGACGTGCTGATAGTGAACGACCTCGCTCAAGGAAGCTGGAGTTCTGTTTCATTGTTGTTTAGGCTTCATTGCTCTGACACAGCAGTGGATGAATTCTTCACGGTCTCAGCTGGTTCCCAGGGGGTCGTCTGACCATCAGAACCCCCAGTGCAGAAGCTCCAGCCCAACAGCAGGATTCACGCAAAGACACTCTGATCTCTGAGCAGTCGCCTTTACTGGTGGAGCCACAGATGTTGTTGCTTTCAAGTAAATTTTTAACATAGTAATTAATTAACACCCCTACTCTTTTTGAGAAACATCCCAGATTTTTAATGACCACAGAGAGTCAGGACCTCAATTTTATGTCTCATCCAAAGGACAGAGCCTTTTTACAGTATAGTGTCCCCATCACTATAGTGGGGCATTAGGACCCACATAGACCGCAGGGTGAGCGCCCCCTGCTGGCCCCACTAACACCTCTTCAGCAGCAACCTTAGTTTTTCCCAAGAGATCTCCCATCCAGGTACTGACCAGGCTCACACCTGCTGGGCTCCCGTGGGATCCCAGCTGTGAGCTGCAGGGTGATATAGCAGCTGGCTTTAGAATGTGAATGTAGTTTAACACTTTGAAAGCTCTTTTGAGTTGTTCAATCTCCTGCTTTTATCCAACCCAACCTCTCCGGGAGTGTCGGCCGCTTGTCCCCCCCACAGCAGGGTGAGCGGTGTTCGGCTACAGGAGGGGAGGTGTTGTTGGCCTGGCCCAGACAGGGCCTCTCCTGCAGCTGATCCCACTCCGGCTCCGGTCCGCAGGTTCAGCCTGGGCTGGATGACGGCTGCGGTGCTGCAGCTCTCCGTGGTGCGCTCCATCCTCTTCTTCGTCACCCTGGTGCTCTGGACGGACGAGAAGTACGACTATGGAGACGTGAGTCCAGACAGTTGCCTCTGTGTCTCGGGCGCCGCAGTGCGGGGGGCTGGTTGGCTGTCCGCTGGCCGTTCCAGTAACACACATGTGAAGGTGTGAAGGGCAGGCGGTACACGCTCGAGGAAATGCATGTGTTTGATTGGAGAACTGCCTCGTGAAGAAATCAGTGCTCAGACTGGGTTGATGTTAACAGTGGAGAGCCACACAGGTCTGTAGCAGGACGTCTGCTCTTCCCAATGTATTAATGAGCTAAATTCCACTGGGGTAACTGCACCTGCACAGGTGAGGAGGACTGAGGGGTTCATGCTGTTGCATCATGAGTTGCCTCTTGTAGACCAGCAGCTTTCCTGCCGCCCGCAGAGGAGCCCCTCACACTCTGCTCTCACACCCCTGATCAGAATTCAGTAGTTCAGGTCTGTAAACCAAAGATCATAGTTCTACAAATTTTACATTTATTTTGATTTCACAGTAGAATTACAAATACATGTGTTTTTGATTATTTACTTTCTAAAAAATCTGGCATGTCTCTCACCCCCCGGGGACGCATGATCCCCTGGCACTATGGAAAAACAACGGAAAGGTGAAGGAAAACTAGGATATGCAGTTAAAAGTTAGGTATTTAAATCAAGGGATGGTGAGCCCTGATTTAGAATAGATTTTGGTCACCGTGATACAAAAAAATATTGCTGCATGTGGACTGGAATCAGCCGAGTGAAAAATAACTGATTCAAGATTCACCCAGAGAGCCAGCTCAGGATTCTCCGTCAAGAGCACAGCCCAGTCCCGAGTGTCTCAGAAGCCGGGTCGGTCTCCTGGGGAGGGTGATGTTTAGACCCAGTGCGAGGCCAAAAATCCAGAAAGAGGACCATAGGGTTCAGGGAAGACACACGGGGTTCACTGGTGCTCACAGTGAAGTAGGGGAGTTCGTGCAGGAGTGCGGGGAATATCTGAAAGCAAACATTTCCTAGGAGGTTCAAAGGGGAGTCAGGAAGCAGTCCATAAGTCCATTGCAGGGAGATCCATCAGGAGACGCAGACAAACAGGAACACAATGACGAGACAAGAATCCAGGAAGTACGGGGCTCTCTTCCAAGCCCCGGGCTCAGTGGGTCAGGGAGCGTGAACAGGCCTGTGCCCTCAGCCTGGCGGTAGGCAGCCATTGGGCTACCATGTTCCAGAGCTGAGCAGGCAGGAAGGAGTCAACTTAAAGAGGGAAACTAAAACTAAACTCTAACTAAAAGGACTAAAATGAGGAGGTTGGAGCGCCCTCCGGAGGAGAGGATGGTGACCGTGACACAGCGGTCGCGAGTGCAAGGAGAGAAAGCGGAGCGCGATCCTGTGGGCGCAGGGCCGTGGCGTCAGGAGGGAGCTGGCCAGCCGTGAGCTGGAGCTCGCTCCCTGGAGCTCGCTCCCTGGCTGCTCTCCGCAGATCCGTACAGGATGCCCTCCTCTAGTCTGACATTCTCTCTCTCACCCCTGCTCAGGTGGACTATGTCAACCCCAACTCCTACATCAACGCCATCATCGGAGTGTCCACCTTCCTGTCCTTCTACGGCTACCTGCTCTTCTACAAGGCCACCAAGAGGGCCCTGCATGGATACGGGCTGCGCGCCAAGTTCGTCTGCATCATCGTCGTCCTGGTGCTCTGCGGTCTGCAGAGCAGCATCCTGGAGACCATGGGGGCACTGAGGGTCATCCCCTGCACGCCCCCCTTCTCCGACCTCATGCGCTCCCAGCGTACGTCCTGGGGGGCTGCTGGGTGGGGCTCTGGGCGGGAGGCAGGGGTGCTGAGGGCCTGAGCTGGTGTGAGACCCCTGGCCCAGAGCCTTCCAGCCCACTCCTGCACTGCAGCTCTGGCTGTCCTTGGGCTGGGGGCACAGTGGGACCACTGTCACTGGCCCTGGTCCTGGGCTGCCGGGCCTGCGGCTGTCTTTAACCCAGATCTGCGTCAGGCCCGGAAACAGCTAAGGTCTGGTCATCTTAGCCAAAATACTGCTTCATTTAGGTGATTAAGGAACAGGGAGCTGCAGTGAAATTAGAACAAGAAGATCCTGCAGCCCCTATAGCACAGTGCCGTCTTCCCACTACATGAGATTGTCTCCCATCTTTCCCAAAAGGAGACAAACATCAGAGCGAGGAGTCGGTCTGCTCAGTGTGAGGAACAGTGCACAGTGCTGCCGGTGTGCAGACTCCGTCACTGACCTCAGAGCGGGTCCATACTGAGGCAATACTGCCGAGAGTGGAGTATCTCCACGCCTGCTCTGAGAGAACAGTGCTGCACAAGGAGATGCTGTGTTTAATCGTTGTGTTTTTCCATCACACTGCACACATCACAGCTGGTAGCAGGAGAGAAACACTTTCTGGAGCTGCTCATTGCACCTGAGGGCTGTAATAAAGTTCTCAGAATGGACCATCTGGTGACAGCAGTGACACTGTGAGTGTGAGTGGTGACAGAGCTGGACGCTGGTGACAGAGCTGGAGACTCTGACAAAGCTGGACGCTGGTGACAGAGCTGGAGACTGTGACAGAGCTGGACGCTGGTGACAGAGCTGGAGACTGTGACAGAGCTGGACACTGTGACAGAGCTGGACGCTGTGACAGAGCTGGACGCTGATCTGGTGTCTCTGTTCCTTGCAGTGATCTACCACTACAGTGTCATCGTGGAGATGTTCTGCATCGGACTGTTTGCGCGCCACTCCTTCTGCAAGGTGGAGCCCTGCCCCGAACTGGGCGTGTCCGAGGAGGCGGGGCCAGCTGGGGGGCGGGGCGAGAAGGCGGTGCAGACGGAGGGGGCGTGGCCTCGGGTGTCTATGACCATGGAAGAGACCTGGCCAGGTGGGGCAGGGGGCGGCTGTAATCCTGCCTACAGCAGCGACAGCGAGGACAGCCTGTGCCGCATCGAGCACGGCCCCCTGGACGGCTTCCCCTTCCCCCCCCCACCAGAGCTGAGGACCCCCAAAGAGCCGGCGGGGAGCCCTTCAGCAGAGCTGTGTGCCATGACTGTCACAGCACAGATTAATCACAGCGGTGCCAGTGAGGCCACAGTGGTGTAGGAGTCTTCCTCACAGCCAGGCACCCCAGGACTCTGGGACAGCGCAGGTACCCCAAGACACTGGGACAGTGCCGGCACCCCAAGACACTAGGACAGCACAGTTACCCCAGAACTCTGGGACAGCACAGGCACCTCAAGACACTGGGACAGTGCAGTCACCCCAAGACACTGGGACAGCACAGGCACCCCAAGACACTGGGACAGCACAGTTACCCCAGACCTCTGGGACAGCACAGGCACCCCAAGACACTGGGACAGCACAGTTACCCCAGATCTCTGGGACAGCACAGGCACCTCAAGACACTGGGACAGTGCAGTCACCCCAAGACACTGGGACAGCACAGGCACCCCAAGACACTGGGACAGCGCAGGCACTCCAGGGGGCTCAGGGACAGCACAGACACCCCAAGACACTGAGAAAGCACAGTTACCCCAGAACTCTGCTGTCCTGACTCCTCTGGCAGCCCCATGCAAGCTGAACAAGCTGAACAAGCTGATCTCCAGTGGAGCAACAAGGCCGTTTTCAAGTTCTGCTCATATTTCGATGCACATGTTTTGTTTAGATTTCCACCATGAGTCGCCACGGGTGTATTAATTGCATTAAAAGCTAAATTAAAATAATTACATAATATTATTAGAATTTTGTGAGTATTTGAAAAATAGCATTGTTTATGATCTAGTAGGTCAATCCCTTTTCAGGCCATCAGGGCCCATGGGGAATGGGCCACCATTTTTCTCAGCCATCTGACACTGGAGGTGGAGGTGATGAGGTCAGCATCACACTCCGGCCGGCCTATTACCCCAGAAGGATTTACCCCCAGTACTGGTGCTCCTGTGGAAAGCAGGCTGAGTGGACCTGGGAGCCGTCTGGAAGGATTAGAGCTACATCACTGGCCCCTGCCTGGGATTGAAGCCAGGACCCTCCAGTCAGGAGCTGGACCCCCTTGCTGTCTGAGCAGCCAGTGCGCTAAGGTCCTGAATATCGACTGTACGGGTTAAAAATCAGAGCTCGTTCAATCGAAACGCAGTGAATTGAAAGTTCAAGCAGGAATAGGGGCTGGAAGTCACGCGGTCCGCGGCGGCGCGCTGCGCGGGCCCGTGGAGGCGCGGGGGCGAGCGCGGCGCGTCACGTGACGGTGTCCCCCGCACTAGCCGACCGGACCCGGACCGGAGGGGAGTGGCCGTGCAGCGGCGGAGCAGGGAAGCGGAGCCCCTTCAGCAGCCATGAAAAGGAGCGCCGCGCTTTCGCCGTGAGCTGTGAGTGTCTCTGCTCCCTGCGCCGGCGTGTGCGGCGCACGTCTGCACCTGACAGGGAAGGGCCGCTGGTCTGTGGGGCTGCCTGGGCATCAGCTTCAGAGAGGAGAATGCAACGGTTCATTTCGAGTTTAAAGCTAACGTAGCCATTTTGACAGGCATGTAGGCGTACAGAGGAGCAGGTGAAGGTTTATTGCATGCTGAAAGGAGGAGAAGAGAAACACTAGGTTTCTTCAGGCGTAGGGATACGAGCCCTGCAGGGCTCTGTGTAGGGCTGTCGTGCTCTGTCGTGCCCTGTCGTGCCCGGTCACCTGCACGGTACCTGCAGGGTGCACGGCAGCGAGCGACAGACACGGGAGTCCTCGAAACAAAAGGCACTCTCAGGAGGGGATTGTAAAATGGGGATTTTCCACCCTTCTCTGTCATGTCGTTACTTAATGTGTGAACGGCTGAGGAGGAAGACACAAGGTACGTTTCGAGGACGTTAATTGTCAGAAGCATCGCGTCCATTTCCGGGCTCTGCGGCAGGAGCCGGGTCCCCGGGGGACTGACAGTCGCCTCCGCCAATCGCCGCTGCGTGTCCGGCCAGAGGGCGGGGTCTTCCTGCCGATCTGCTTTCCGATCGGGAATCGATAACCGGCCTGACGGACATTTCGGGGCGGTTTTTCTAGCATGATCTCGACAGAGGCTGGGGAGTTCGCGGGGCCCTCACATTAAAGATAACTTACCCAGTATGGCCATATTTTGCTAGAACACTTAACCTCTGAGTTCGCATATTTTATTTCTACTTCAATTCCAAATGCAGTTCTAGTAGCTAGAATTAAAAAATAAATCAATTAAATGAGACGTGCATCTCCTTCTTTATGGATGTAACATACATTTGGTGAATTGTTAATCAACTCTGAGTTACATGTTCGCTTACTGGTCAGTGTGAAACCATGAGTGTGAGGAATAGTTTGCAATTTTCCCATTTTTATAGCTGCAGAGTTGATGATGAGTTATGAGATGTCATACAAACTGCTTTCGTTTATCGAGCACTTTCTCCAAAGGGCAGCCCCAGTGCACAGCCGCTGTGGGGGGGTACCTGGGGTACAAACAGAACTCAGGGGCAGCTCCAGGGAGGCCAGAGGGAGCATAGCCAGGTCCCCAGTGTTAACACCTCTAAACCAGGCAGGGAGGATCTCTGTTTCATGTCTTATCTGAAGAATTGCGTCCCTGCAACGCTCCAGCCCCCAGTCAGCATACTGGGGCAGTAGAGAGCGCCCCCTGTTGGTCCAGCAGAACCACTCCACAGTACCGTCCTGAGGGACTGCAAGATTCTGCTTCATAATTGCAGGCAAATGTTTGAAATCTCTCAAAATCATCTCTGGGGTTTGTAATCAGTATCTACCTGTGGCGTTCTCTGAGATCTCCTTCATTCAGCTCAGCTGATGTGTAACCAGCTGTGCTCAAGAAGACGCTCGATACAATATCAGCCTCACCCGTGCCTGCTGGTCCTGTACGCTGACTGCTTAGTAAGGGCTTTTTAGTTAGAGACAAGGGAGCAAGTTCTTCATTAGAAGGTTGAAGAGACGATGCAGAAATGTTTGTATTCTGAAGTTGCAGGAAATAAGAAGATTCAGGATATTCTTGAAACTGAGGAGGAGAGAAGAGTCTAAACCAGCCAGCAGGTGAAGTCCAGGCGCCCCAGAACCTGTGGTATCGGGTCCTGTAGAGGTGGAGTTCCTCCAGGACACGGACCGAGACCCGCTGCCTGAGAGGCCTCCTGTCCCAGTACTGACCAGGCCCGGCCCGACTGGCCCGGTAATGCAATAAAGACAAACTCCCAGGAGATGAAACTGTTCTGAGTCAGGTTAAGTGAAATGCGAAAACATGTTTACATTCAGAATTCGCTCGTCTTTCAACAGGGGAATCGGTTTCCTCTCACTCTTCCTCAGAAGCTGCCGATTAAATCTTTACAAATTGCTGCGTTGGTGGTTTCCATGGCTGTGCTTGGAGGCGGTGTAGCCGTGGCAGCCCTGTCTCTCTCCTCAGGCCTGAGCAGGACGAGCGCCGAGCAGGGGTGTTAGAGGACGACAGAGTAGCTGGTGTTAAATATTAGCAGTGAAAAATATACTGTGGCATGAGATAAATGAGAGATGCAGTAATGCAATAATGGTGAATCATACAATAAACAAACCAGAAGTAACAAAATCTGGGCTCTGAGAGCAGAGCGGCGCAGCTCTGGGACGTCCAGGCGAGAGCGAGAGTCCTAACAGGCGCTGTCACTTTCCAGTGCCCCCAGCCCGGAGTCGAGCCCCCAGAGCCGCGGACCCTGAGCGGGACGGCCCGTGTGGATCGAGCCGCGGTGCCTCGTACCCCGGCCGCGGGGGATGGCAGCTGTGTGGCAGCAGGTCCTGGCAGTGGACGCGAGGTACTGCCCTTCCCTCCGGCGTCCGCACTAACCTTTGACTGTTCCAGAGAGTCACCCCGGATCTCTCCACGGCCGTCTGCTGTTCTAACTGCAGAGGACCTCCAGGGGAATTCTCGGAACTGCCTTCAAGCTCAGAAGGATTTCATTTTCCATTCCTCTGCCTTGTCTTCCTTGACTTGGACTTTGAAGCTTTTGCAGCCGACTTAAAAACCGAGAGACAGCTTGAGCCTGGAGCAGAGGAAGTGTTGAAGCCCCTCTTTCTGGGGCGGACTCGTACTGTAAATACAGCCTGCTCTGTCCGCCCTGCGTGTCTTCTCGCCTGATTTCCCCCAGTGGTCCCTGAGCTGTGTTCGTTCTCCCTCTGCAGGTACAACGCCTACCGCACGCCTACCTTCCCGCAGTTCCGCACGCAGTACATCCGCCGGCGCAGCCAGCTGCTCCGGGAGAATGCCAAGTGCGGCTTCGAGCCGGGGCTGCGCAGACAGTACCTGAAGCTGCGCAGCCAGCTGCTTGGCCTGCGGTACGGGCCCCTGTCTGAGCAGAGCAGCTTCCGCGCCAGCAGCGTGCGCAGCTCCCGCACCACGCTGGATCGCATGGAGGTGAGCCCGGGGGGCTGTGGGGCCCAGCACACCCTCGCCCCCCTGTGGAGAGGACTGGGCAACATGTCTGCTGTGAGAGAGGGGCATCAGGTGCACTGTGAGAGAGAGGGGCATCAGGCAGATCTTTGCAGCAGAGAATCCCAGAGCACCGAAAACCAAGCAACAGGGCACGTCCCCGCAAAATGTGGTCAGTAGGGATTGAAAGCACATTTGGATAAAAGACGTTTTCAATGTAGATCTGAAGTAATTGAGTTTCAGCCAGCCTGAGAGCCTGGCTCTCAGTAATAGACAGAGCCTGGGAGCAGAGCAGCAACACAGCCAGAGATATGGAGTCCTCAGATCCCGAAGATCAGAGGGCAGCAAAGTGCTCCTGAAGATATAGAGGACCTTGGTTTTGGAGAGCTTTGTGTTATTGGTCTTTGTGATGATGCAGTTGAGAGCTGCTGTGATACAGGAGGGTACCTGTATGTGGCTGCATGTTCAGTTTCTTTGTCGTATGCTCAAGTGAATGAAATGCTTAACAACAAGAGGGAACGGAAGACCAGCAACTTGGCAACTGGGGAAAGATCAAGCTGTGATGTAGTTTTGAACCAGCTGTATTTCTGTAACTGTAGTACTCTGTTTTAACAATTAAATTAAACTGCCAAAAGAGAGTCCAGTTATCAGTACATAAACAAAACTGTTCACTTTAGTTAATGTATATAATAACATTTCCATGGTGTATGACATGAATGAGGTCTTAGTGTACCAGCTCCAGTTTAGAGTGAAATAATAAAATCTTGATTCGACCTGAATTTAATTTGCAGCCCCCTATGTCTGAGTCTCGGGTAGGCTCTCAGTAAGGGGTCTGGCTCTGGGATAATAGGAAGCACAGAATTATCTCACTTCTAATGTGGTCCTGCTCTTCGTGCAGGGCCTGATGCAGACAGGCTGGCGGAAGAGTCCTGCTCTTCGTGCAGGGCCTGATGCAGACAGGCTGGCGGAAGAGTCCTGCTCTTCGTGCAGGGCCTGATGCAGACAGGCTGGCGGAAGGGTCCTGCTCTTCGTGCAGGGCCTGATGCAGACAGGCTGGCGGAAGGGTCCTGCTCTTCGTGCAGGGCCTGATGCAGACAGACTGGCGGAAGGGTCCTGCTCTTCGTGCAGGGCCTGATGCAGACAGACTGGCGGAAGGGTCCTGCTCTTCGTGCAGGGCCTGATGCAGACAGGCTGGTGGAAGGGTCCTGCTCTTCGTGCAGGGCCTGATGCAGACAGGCTGGCGGAAGGGTCCTGCTCTTCGTGCAGGGCCTGATGCAGACAGGCTGGCGGAAGGGTCCTGCTCTTCGTGCAGGGCCTGATGCAGACAGACTGGCGGAAGGCTCCTGCTCTTCGTGCAGGGCCTGATGCAGACAGACTGGCGGAAGGGTCCTGCTCTTCGTGCAGGGCCTGATGCAGACAGGCTGGCGGAAGGGTCCTGCTCTTCGTGCAGGGCCTGATGCAGACAGGCTGGCGGAAGGGTCCTGCTCTTCGTGCAGGGCCTGATGCAGACAGGCTGGCGGAAGGGTCCTGCTCTTCGTGCAGGGCCTGATGCAGACAGGCTGGCGGAAGGGTCCTGCTCTTCGTGCAGGGCCTGATGCAGACAGGCTGGCAGAAGGGTCCTGCTCTTCGTGCAGGGCCTGATGCAGACAGACTGGCGGAAGGGTCCTGCTCTTCGTGCAGGGCCTGATGCAGACAGACTGGCGGAAGGCTAATATTTCCCCTCTGTGCATTAAAGCGGAGAGGGATGGAGGGAGGCTGGTTGGTTGCGCTGTGCTCCAGGCCAAGGGCTGCAGGGGCTTGTGATGCGCTGTTGCTCAGGTCCTGTCTCCCTCTCGCCTGCAGGATTTCGAGGACGACCCGAGGGCGCAGGGAGCACGCGGGCACCGCAGGTCCGTGAGCCGGGGCTCCTACCAGCTGCAGGCTCAGATGAACAGAGCAGTGTACGACGAGAGGTACGGCCCCTGCCCTTGGCCACTTCCTTCCAGCTCCACCTGGGGGTGCTGGTAACCCCCAGAGTGACTGCAGGCTCAGCCAGGCGTGTGACTTCGGGACACGTGCTGTCAGTCTGGTCACTCCCTGTCAGGACAGGAAGCGGGGGGAAGGAGGGCGTGTCTGGTCTGTGGGAGCGCCGCGGCGCCGGGGCTGAATCCCAGCACGTTGTAACCAGCCAGGTCGTGGCCTGATGGCGCGTTGTCTTGGTCTGCAGGCCCCCTGGCAGCCTGGTGCCCACCTCTGTGGCAGAGGCGAGCCGCGCCATGGCCGGAGACACCACGCTGAGCGAGAACTATGCCTTTGCTGGCATGCACCACATCTTCGACCAGCACGTGGACTCCGCCGGTGAGCAGACCGACCCTCCTGAAGCACTGAACTCCTGCCGCGCGCGGAGCTCTCCTCCTGCACACAGGGCCGGCCACACGACAGCGCCGCGCCAGTCAGACACGAGCATAGCGGCCGCTGGCAGCTCGCCTTTCCACTGGTGTCTGGGAAAGTCACTTTTATGAAGGAATCCATTGCCTTTACAGGTTACTCATATAAGGGAATACTTTTTCCAGTTTAATTGGATAAGTGTTATATACTTTAAAATGAATATAGATATAGACAATATAGAAGTGCATTTAAAACTGAGAACAAGAGGCAGTTCTTTACATAAAGGGTGGTGGGAGTGTGGAACAAGCTGTCCAGACATGCTGTTGAAGCCGATACCCTGGCTTCTGTCAAGAACCAGCTGGACGAGATCCTGGGACCAGTTATCTGCTAACTACCAGACAGGCAGGGGGGCCAAATTGTCCCCTCATGTTCGTAACCCCCTTCAGTTCTTCAGATTTTGGCCTTTAAAAGATAATGTATTTCTGTAGATAATGCACACACTACAGACTGTAACTGATTACTTGTTCATATGCTCTCCCTCAGCTTGTTTATTTTAAGAAGCAGTCACTTACACAAGAACCTTGCTGTACTTACATGTAAAGGCGCAAGTAGGTTTATTCTCTGCTGAAAAGAGAAGAAAGAAAACACAATGTTTCGGCTGTGAAGCCTTCTTCAGGTGTGAGAAAGACAGAGCAGACAGCACAGATTAAATAGCACAGGAGAACAAAAGCTGGAGAGGGGAGGAGGCAGGAGGGCAGAGAGGTCTTGCAGACGAAGGTGTTAAACTGTCTTCCTCTCTCCCACGTCCCCTCCTCTGTGCCCTGGCCCGCCCACCAGTTCCCAGACTGCAGTTCGCCAACGACGACAAGCACCTCCTGGCCTGCTGCTCCCTGGACGGCACCCTGTCCATCATGACCCTGTCCCCCGCGCCGCCCAGCGTCAAGGTCACGCTGCGGGGCCACGAGCGCCCCGTCACCGACTTCGCCTGGTCCCTCAGCAACGACATCATCGTGTCCACGTCGCAGGACGGCAGCCTGCGCATCTGGAACACGGAGGACGGCCGCTGCATCCGCGCCGTGTGCGACCCCGACGCCTCCGAGCTGCTCTGCTGCACTTTCCAGCCCATGAACAACAACCTGACCGTGGTGAGTGAGCGTCCCCGCTGGCAGCCTGGCAGCAGGCAGCTGTCACGTGACATGAGTGCGTGAGAAGAGGAATCTTTGGTCTTTAAAACGGCTAAGTCTCATGGAATGAGTTGTCAGGGTATCTTTTTGTTTTTTCTCCTGCTCTCCCCTTCATCCCTCTCTCTCACTCCTGATCCTTTCTCTCTTCCTGATGATCTTTCTCTCTCTCTCTGTCCCTCCCTCTCTCCCTCTCTCTGTCTCTCCTCTCTCTCTCCTCTCTGTCCCTCCTCCTCCTCTGTCTCTCCCTCTCTCTCCTCCCTCCCTCTCTCTCTCAGGTGGGGAACAGCAAGCACGTCCTGCAGGTGGTGAACATCTCCACTGGGAAGAAGGTGAAGGGTGGCTCCAGCAAGCTCACGGGCCGGGTGCTGTCCCTCTCCTTCGACGCTCCGGGCAGGATCCTGTGGGCCGGAGACGACCGGGGCAGCATCTTCTCCTTCCTGTTCGACATGGCCACAGGTGGGGAGTCCCAGGAGAGCTGCTTCTGTGTGCCACTGCACTCCGCTGGCGAGAGGCTCAGCGCTCGGAATGTGGCGAGGGTGATGTCATCGCTGGTGGCCGAGAGCAGTTAGCGGTTTTGGTGGCGTGACGTGTAGGAGGTTGTGTCGGGGGGCGTGTGTGCAGGGGTAGTGTGTCGGGGGGCGTGTGTGCAGGTGGAGTGTGCGGGGGCAGTGTGTTGTGGGGCTGTGTGCAGGTGGAGTGTGTCGGGGGGCTGTGTGCAGGTGGAGTGTGCGGGGGCAGTGTGTCGTGGGGCAGTGTGTCGTGGGGCTGTGTGCAGGTGGAGTGTGCGGGGGGCTGTGTGCAGGGGTAGTGTGTCGGGGGGCTGTGTGCAGGTGGAGTGTGCGGGGGCAGTGTGCAGGGGTAGTGTGTTGGGGGGCGTGTGTGCAGGTGGAGTGTGCGGGGGCAGTGTGGCGGGGGGCTGTGTGTCGGGGGTAGTGTGTCGTGGGGCTGTGTGCAGGTGGAGTGTGCGGGGGGCTGTGTGCAGGGGTAGTGTGTCGTGGGGCAGTGTGCAGGTGGAGTGTGCGGGGGCAGTGTGGCGGGGGGCTGTGTGTCGGGGGCAGTGTGTCGTGGGGCTGTGTGCAGGTGGAGTGTGCGGGGGCAGTGTGCAGGGGTAGTGTGTCGTGGGGCTGTGTGCAGGTGGAGTGTGCGGGGGGCTGTGTGCAGGGGTAGTGTGTTGGGGGGCGTGTGTGCAGGTGGAGTGTGCGGGGGCAGTGTGGCGGGGGGCTGTGTGTCGGGGGCAGTGTGTCGTGGGGCTGTGTGCAGGTGGAGTGTGCGGGGGGCTGTGTGCAGGGGTAGTGTGTTGGGGGGCGTGTGTGCAGGTGGAGTGTGCGGGGGCAGTGTGGCGGGGGGCTGTGTGTCGGGGGCAGTGTGTCGTGGGGCTGTGTGCAGGTGGAGTGTGCGGGGGGCTGTGTGCAGGGGTAGTGTGTCGGGGGGCTGTGTGCAGGTGGAGTGTGCAGGTGGAGTGTGTCGGGGGGCTGTGTGCAGGTGGAGTGTGTCGTGGGGCTGTGTGCGGGGGCAGTGTGGTGGGGGGCAGTGTGTCGTGGGGCTGTGTGCAGGGGTAGTGTGTCGGGGGGCTGTGTGCAGGTGGAGTGTGCAGGTGGAGTGTGTCGGGGGGCTGTGTGCAGGTGGAGTGTGTCGTGGGGCTGTGTGCGGGGGCAGTGTGGTGGGGGGCAGTGTGGCGGGGGGCTGTGTGTCGGGGGCAGTGTGTCGTGGGGCTGTGTGCAGGTGGAGTGTGCGGGGGGCTGTGTGCAGGGGTAGTGTGTTGGGGGGCTTGTGTGCAGGTGGAGTGTGCGGGGGGCAGTGTGTCGGGGGGCTGTGTGCAGGTGGAGTGTGCGGGGGCAGTGTGGCGGGGGGCTGTGTGCGGGGGCAGTGTGTCGTGGGGCTGTGTGCAGGTGGAGTGTGCGGGGGGCTGTGTGTCGGGGGGCTGTGTGCAGGTGGAGTGTGCGGGGGCAGGGTGGCGGGGGGCTGTGTGCGGGGGCAGTGTGTCGGGGGGCTGTGTGCAGGTGGAGTGTGCGGGGGGCTGTGTGCAGGGGTAGTGTGTCGGGGGGCTGTGTGCAGGTGGAGTGTGCGGGGGCAGTGTGGCGGGGGGCTGTGTGTCGGGGGCAGTGTGTCGTGGGGCTGTGTGCAGGTGGAGTGTGCGGGGGCAGTGTGCAGGGGTAGTGTGTCGTGGGGCTGTGTGCAGGTGGAGTGTGCGGGGGGCTGTGTGCAGGGGTAGTGTGTTGGGGGGCGTGTGTGCAGGTGGAGTGTGCGGGGGCAGTGTGGCGGGGGGCTGTGTGTCGGGGGCAGTGTGTCGTGGGGCTGTGTGCAGGTGGAGTGTGCAGGGGGCTGTGTGCAGGGGTAGTGTGTTGGGGGGCGTGTGTGCAGGTGGAGTGTGCGGGGGCAGTGTGTCGTGGGGCTGTGTGCAGGTGGAGTGTGCGGGGGGCTGTGTGCAGGGGTAGTGTGTTGGGGGGCGTGTGTGCAGGTGGAGTGTGCGGGGGGCTGTGTGCAGGGGTAGTGTGTTGGGGGGCAGTGTGCAGGGGTAGTGTGTCGTGGGGCTGTGTGCAGGTGGAGTGTGCGGGGGCAGTGTGCAGGGGTAGTGTGTTGGGGGGCGTGTGTGCAGGTGGAGTGTGCGGGGGGCGTGTGTGCAGGTGGAGTGTGCGGGGGGCTGTGTGCAGGGGTAGTGTGTTGGGGGGCTATGTGCAGGTGGAGTGTGCGGGGGGCTGTGTGCAGGGGTAGTGTGTTGGGGGGCTATGTGCAGGTGGAGTGTGCGGGGGGCTGTGTGTCGTGGGGCTATGTGCAGGTGGAGTGTGCGGGGGCAGTGTGTCGGGGGCAGTGTGTCGTGGGGCTGTGTGCAGGTGGAGTGTGCGGGGGGCTGTGTGCAGGGGTAGTGTGTTGGGGGGCTATGTGCAGGTGGAGTGTGCGGGGGGCTGTGTGTCGTGGGGCTATGTGCAGGTGGAGTGTGCGGGGGCAGTGTGCGGGGGGCTGTGTGTCGTGGGGCTATGTGCAGGTGGAGTGTGCGGGGGCAGTGTGTCGGGGGGCTATGTGCAGGTGGAGTGTGCGGGGGGCAGTGTGTCGTGGGGCTATGTGCAGGTGGAGTGTGTCGTGGGGCTGTGTGCAGGGGTAGTGTGTTGGGGGGCTATGTGCAGGTGGAGTGTGCAGGTGGAGTGTGTCGGGGGGCTGTGTGCAGGTGGAGTGTGCGGGGGCAGTGTGCAGGGGTAGTGTGTTGGGGGGCGTGTGTGCAGGTGGAGTGTGCGGGGGGCTGTGTGCAGGGGTAGTGTGTTGGGGGGCTATGTGCAGGTGGAGTGTGGCGGGGGCCAGTGTGTCGTGGGGCTATGTGCAGGTGGAGTGTGGCGGGGGGCAGTGTGTCGGGGGGCTGTGTGCAGGTGGAGTGTGCGGGGGCAGTGTGGTGGGGGGCTGTGTGCGGGGGGCTGTGTGTCGGGGGGCTGTGTGCAGGTGGAGTGTGCGGGGGCAGTGTGTCGGGGGGCTGTGTGCAGGTGGAGTGTGCGGGGGCAGTGTGGCGGGGGGCTGTGTGCGGGGGCAGTGTGTCGTGGGGCTGTGTGCAGGTGGAGTGTGCGGGGGGCTGTGTGCAGGTGGAGTGTGCGGGGGCAGTGTGCAGGGGTAGTGTGTTGGGGGGCGTGTGTGCAGGTGGAGTGTGCGGGGGGCTGTGTGCAGGGGTAGTGTGTTGGGGGGCTATGTGCAGGTGGAGTGTGCGGGGGGCTGTGTGTCGTGGGGCTGTGTGCAGGTGGAGTGTGGCGGGGGGCTGTGTGTCGTGGGGCTGTGTGCAGGTGGAGTGTGCGGGGGCAGTGTGTCGTGGGGCTGTGTGCAGGTGGAGTGTGCGGGGGCTGTGTGGCGGGGGGCTGTGTGTCGGGGGCAGTGTGTCGTGGGGCTGTGTGCAGGTGGAGTGTGCGGGGGGCTGTGTGCAGGGGTAGTGTGCGGGGGGCTGTGTGCAGGGGTAGTGTGTCAGGGGGGCTGTGTGCAGGTGGAGTGTGCGGGGGGCTGTGTGCAGGGGTAGTGTGTCGGGGGGCTGTGTGCAGGTGGAGTGTGCAGGGGGCTGTGTGCAGGGGTAGTGTGTCGGGGGGCTGTGTGCAGGTGGAGTGTGCGGGGGGCTGTGTGCAGGGGTAGTGTGTCGTGGGGCAGTGTGTCGGGGGCAGTGTGCGGGGGCAGTGTGTCGGGGGGCTGTGTGCAGGTGGAGTGTGCGGGGGCTGTGTGTCGGGGGCTGTGTGCGGGGGCAGTGTGTCGGGGGTGCGAGGAGGAGGGGAGGAGTGCTGCCGCTCTGACCTGCGCTCCGTGTCTCCGGCTGCTCCCAGGAAAGCTGACAAAGGCCAAACGGCTGGTGGTGAGCGAGGGCAGCCCCATCTCCAGCATCTCGGCTCGCTCCTGGATCAGCCGCGAGGCCCGCGACCCCTCCCTGCTGGTCAACGCCTGCGTCCACAAGCTGCTGCTCTACAGGTGAGCCGAGCTGAGTGCGCTCAGGGCAGTGCGCTCAGCGTGCTGTGCTCAGGGCGGTGTGTTCAGTGTGCTGTGCTCACAGGGTGCTGTGCTCAGGGCAGTGTGTTCGGTGTGCTGTGCTCACAGGGCAGTGTGTTCGGTGTGCTGTGCTCAGGGCAGTGTGTTCAGTGTGCTGTGCCCACAGGGTGGTGGACAATGAAGGGACCCTCCAGCTGAAGAGGAGCTTCCCGATCCTGCACAGCTCTCAGCCCCTCCACAGCATCTTCTGTCCCCTCATGTCCTTCCGGCAGGGGGCCTGCGTGGGTGAGTCGCTCCGCTCCGCCTCTGGGGACCTGGGATCATGGGATTGCAGCGTACCCACTGGCCCTCTCTCTCGCAGTGACCGGCAGCGAGGACATGTGCGTCTATTTCTTCGACGTGGAGAGAAGCTCCAAGGCCATCGTGAACAAGCTGCAGGGCCACAGCGGCCCCGTGCTGGACGTCAGCTTCAACTGCGACGAGAGCCTGCTGGCCTCCTCCGACACCACCGGCATGGTCATCGTCTGGAGGAGGGAGCAGAAGTGAGGGCGCCCCTCGTCCCGACCGCACCACAGCAGGACTGGGGCGCACCCCACTTCGTTACAGCAGCGTGATGGCAGGACTGGGGCCCACCCCTCTCATTCCAGCGGTTCCGCGCTTCTCTGACCTTTTGCTCTCTCTGCGCTGGGGACACTGAGTCCTGCGGTCGGACCTCTCCTGGCTCCCGGACTGCAGAACATGAAACACTATTACTCCCCTCTCCGTGCCCCTGGTTTCGGATTGTGTGTCGCTGTTCCAGGCCCTCAGCAGATCTGTGAAAAGAGTGATATAGATCCTCAGACGTGCTCGTGTTGACAGCTACATCTCGCACAGCCTCACAGCGGCATGAGTCTGCGTGCTGGTGCAGGGGTGGCCGAGTTCAGGGAGGCGTCGGAACCACACGTTTAACACACTGTTAGAAATGTGCATGCCACAGGAGGAAAGGATTAAAGGAGTTAATTCTTAAATAAAGGCTATAATTATTCAAAGGGATTAGCGATTTTCCTATTGTTCTTATACTGAATATTTATGGACTTGCAAACCAGATCGATTCCTGAGCTTCTGTCAGCTGTATGTGAGAGATTTTACCAGTGTGCTGCAGATACTTTCCAGAATAGTGTAACATTTTTATTCTTTCATTTAGGAAGGGAAAAGAGTACATTTGTGAGGTAGGTAAAGAAATTTTGTGCCTCCTTAAGATGCTCAAACATTCCTGGATTTGTTTTGCTCATTTGTTTCATGTTGCCTGGAAGAAAGAGAAATATAGAAAATAGCTCATACACAATACGAGTTAGTAATTCCTAAACTAGTGTAACTTAGCTGAATGGTTTGACAGGTTATTTAAAGATGTGTGTGCAGAGGCAGGCGTTTTGCCGATGAGAATCCGGTCCAGATGGTCTGGCTGTACAGATCTGCTTCAGCTCAGGCTGCTTCCCCTGAAAGAGACCGAGCCACGAGGCCCACAGGCCTGTCTGTGCTGTCTACAGCTCTACGTGTCTGTCCAGGTGGTGGAGAGCAATAGTATTAGAGAACAGGTCATTTCCTTCATAGCCATGATACTGGACTGTTCAGGAAGGCTTTCCACAGAGTGCTGGAGCCCCTCGGTTCATGGAGCTCATCCCAGGAAGGGCGAGGAAGGCCTGCAGGAGAGCAAGTCTTGCCGAGACCTAGATGGGCCAGTATTATTGTTGCCTTAAGCACTGGTGTTATCATACTGAAGGGGCTTCCCTAAGTATTTCTGGGCTTGGGACACTTGTCTGAGTCACTGAGCTGTCTGTGCAGCAAAGGCAACTAAAAGAGGTTATTTAATGCACATTGGCACATGGCCACGGTGTGTGGTCAGACTGTACTTGAGCCCCAGATGAAACTGTGCTGTATTCTCCTGGGCTGACACTAGAGGGCGAAACCGAGCTTCCACCCTGGGCTGATGTGTGAGTCATACCCCTGTAGCAGAGGAAGTTCAGCTTTTCCTCGCAGGGCAGGGCGGTCCACTGGTGGTCCACAGCAGACATCGCTGCGCAGAGCGGGGGGGGAGGGAGGGCACTGGGGCGGGTCGCCCTGCCTCCATTTCTGAAACGGCAGGGGCTCCCTGTTCACCCAGAACCAGTGGTCCAGGAGGCTCCAGCTCAGGCCCAGCCAGACGTGGGGTGACTCGGCCTGGGCGGCCAGGCTACCGGCTCCTTCCTGCTCCTCCTCCGAGACGAACGTTGAACTAGCCACAGGCTGCAGCCGCAGAGCCTGATACAGGGCTTTCTTCTTGAGCTCTTACAGTATCTAGCGGCGGGGGCAGATAACCACCTCACAAGTACCGAGGCCCTGGATCAGACACCCCTTTATCTGAAATTGGCATCCATCAACTGTCTCTCAGCTCAGATGACCATAACAAGCCCTGGACTGGACAGGTGGCGCTGCCCAGCTGCGCAGTGTATGGCACAAGGCCACACACCCCCTGCCCCTCTTTAAGGCCCCTCTTCCCTCAGGCTTGGGATAGAGTATGAGCTCAGCGGGCCAGAAAAACACTCTGGTTGGAGGAGAGCCGGAAGCCCAGAGCTGAAGAACACAATGGATCAGTCTCTTCTACCTCTAGAGCACACGAAAGCCTGCCGCTGGCTGCAGTCCACATTGTGCCAGAAGCCTTCAGAGTCCACCGCCACGCAGGGGGACTGGGTGTCCCTGTTGGAGTAGCTGACGGTGTCTCCGCTGGCCCACTGCCAGCGCTCTTTGCCGTGATACAGGCCGATCCAGACGAAGCTGGAGAAGACACTGCTTTACTGCCTGTGGAGCTGATAGAGCTGCAGCGCCCCCTGCTGGCTGTCGACAGTGGCTGGGTCTCTGCCACTCTGTCTGCACACTCCCTGGGCTTCACTCCACTTCTTGTCGTCTTTACTGAACTCACAGCTCCCGTCAGCTGCGGTGCAGAGCACACAGACACGCTTGTTAAAACACATTTTGTTTGTTGAAGGACATTTGGAATAACCAGTGCGCAGAAACCTGTGCTGCTGCTTGGTAAACGAGCCAATGTTTGCCACATGTTTCTTTATGTCTGAGCTCACAGCAGTGAGCCCTCCGGCCACAAGTGGAGGGAGCTCCTCAGACCCACCTGCTGCCTGACCTCTAAGACTATTCATAACCCCTAACCCTGACCCTGACCTCTAATCTCTGACCCCTAACCCTATCCCTGACTCCAACCCTGATCCCTAATCTTAACCCTAACCTTTAACCCCTAACCCCTATCCCTGACTCCTGCTCTGAACCCTATCCCGATTCCTGACCCCTATCCCTAATCCTAACCCATAGTCCATAACACCTAACACCTAACCCTGATCACTACCCATAACCCCTAATACCTACCTGGAGTCTGGATCAAAGTTCTAATCTCCGTGCTGCTGTGACCACTTCTGTTTTCCCTCATTTTCTGCAGTACTGTGATACCGTAACACTTACCTACTTTTGAAAATATAAGACACACCTAGAGGTAGGAAACTTTGCATGACAATAACCTGATACAAGTATTCAAAATCCACAAAGTATCAACAAATTCAACCCAACAGATGTCAGCTGTGCAACATGACCCAGAGGACACAAGAGGACACCCGAGCGTTGATACTGCTTCTCCCTTAAGGTTTTGAAACACGGGCCTGGCTGCTGTCTCGTGAAGATTGTGTATTTTATGCATGAGCTGAAAGCCTGACAACACCAAAGCCAACTAAACAAACACCAGAGACCCTGCTTTGCACTGGGGGAGAGGCACTCGGCACCAAGCAAACCGCAGCGCAGGGGAGATCTCACACGCAACGGATATGCTGTACAGTCGGCTCTCCTGCCAGGTGCGTCTGACAGTCTCCCTGCCTTCCCCTGTGCTTTACCCAGCACTCGCGTGCATGTTCTTTCTGAACAGGGGTGCTTTCTGGCTCCAGGCTCATTCTTCCTCATGCTTGCATGTTTAATTATCAACATCGTTGTCACTTTTAGCACTAGTCCAGGTGTGCAGGTGGAGCAGCTCCTCGGTGGGAAGATAAAGAGCTGTCGGATCCTTTGGGTTGAAAGACACCATAAAACACAGAGGGTTTTTTAGGAATAATTCATTCCAGTTTTAATGAGCTAATGCACTTTGAATTGAACAACATTATGGTGCTTTCATGTACTTGGGATTAATCTAACAAAGAAACTACACATAACGCAAGTAACTGTCTCTAAATGTATCAGCAGGACTGAAAGCTGCATAAAACCTTCAGTAAAGCACAGTTTCAGCAGGACTGCATCTCTGCCGAAGAGCCAGTAGAGTCCCAGCTGTCACACAAATCAGGGTCTTCCTGAGCCACAGCAGCAGAAACACATTTGCATTTCCTTCAGATACCAGACAGACACAAATACAAATTTATTTGTATAAATGCATGTAATAGAATTTGAACATTTTTGTAAAGTACTCTGAAAATGTATTTCAATCAGTTCATTTTAAATCGCAAATTACCGCCTCATCCAGACAGATTTGAAGGCCATGGGAGTGAAACAGCACCCCTCCCTGCAGACAACCTGTGAATAATCCCTCATCAAACAGGCAGGAAAAATGATATCAGATCCTTCCCACATCCTCAACTCTGAATCTCAACTTCTTCCTTCTGGCAAACGTTTCGGGGTTCCCAAATGCAAGTCAAACAGATACAAACATTCCTGTGTTCCACTCTCCATTAAAGCTGTCAACGCAAATGTCAAGGATAAACACAATTTTGACTCTTACAGCCCACTTGAGTGCAATATGTTTTATACTGTAAATGTTACATGTTGTTATGTGTTATACTGTACATGTGCAATAGAGTGATGTGCAATGTTTTTCTTATTTTTTTTGTAATAGTAAAATGTGCAATGTTTCTCTTCTCTCTTTTTGTGCATTCTATTCTATTTAAATGTACAGGAGTTCCGGGTGTCCATAAAAAAATTCCCTCAGGTGACAATAAAATCTTATCTTATGTGCCCTGTGCAAAACCCAGATTAAACGCCGTCCTTTCTCAAGCACAAGAACCTCGCTGATCTGCACAGACAGGTCCACTCTGATTACGTTTATACTAATCTGCCTCCCAGTCCCAAATTTATTACACCCCTGGACCAGCCAGGCATGGTTTTCCCAAGTTGTTAAATGTTGCATCAAGGGTGCTATTAAAATCTCTTGAAAATAAATTTGCATCCTTCGTTTAAAACAAGGCTTCTGTTGCTGTGGAATACGCGTCTCGCACCATCGCTATCAAGTCTACCAGGAGCCGCTACAGTGTGTTCGGGAAGGGGAATCCTGGATAATCCTTTTATTTTGGGAAGGAGATCCAGTGCTGTTGATCCTTGATTTCATTTTGCAGCAATGGGTGATAAAAGGGGACCGGAATCCGAGAAGGAAAGTCGCGGGTTTCCGGGGCGGAGTCGTCAGTGTCCGGACAGTAAAACCAGTAAAACCCTTTTTACTCCACGTTGCCCGCAGAGCTCTCCAGGTTCCCTGGTAATGGGTGGTGATAGTGTGTCCAGCACATCCTCTGACCAGTCTGAGCAAATCTTTCAAGTCTTGATAAAGAACATCTGGTAAATGAACAAAAGCGCCATATAAACAGCAGGTATTATTATTATTATTGCGCATGCGCGCCGGCTGCGGGAGGAGGTCGCGGCGCAGGAAGAGCGTGCAGCTGCAGTAAGTGCAGTTTCTGCAGTTTGTGCAGACCGTGCAGATGCGCCGTCTGCAGGGACGGGTCCCGTCGGCAGCGCTGCAGGGCGCTCGCAGCGCACTTCTTTATTTTGTGTTCGAGTTGCTCTGACGTGCCGCGGTTCGTGCAGGCAGCCAGCCTGCGGTCCTCTCCGGAAGGAGGGACGGGGGAAGGTGTTGGGGAAATGGATTCAGAGCACTTCCTCTTCGTGTCCTCATTCCTGAGCTGTCTTCCCTCGGGCCTGGTAACGTTAGAACCGTCTGCGGGGGGAGTCGGGTTTCGGTAGCCTGATGCTGTAGTGCTGGCCAAGGTCTGTGGTGTCGTGCGGTGTGTTTTTGATGCATTTCGAGACCGATCCAGTTTGAAGGATTAAGATTTTTTTCGTTACGGTCTTCCAGACAACACGCTGGAGTTCCAGAGCGTCCTATGCGACACGTGAGCTGCGACTACAACCACTAGAAATGTGAAAATCCGAGTGTAGCGGTAGTTTGTTTATTCTGTACTGATTCTGTACGTTTGCTTCTTCAGCTGGACATAAGTCCGCGTGATGCTGGCTGAATCGGAGAGTCGAGTGTAGCTTGATGTATAGGATGTCGACCTGGAATTTGGACTCTGGGTGAATTATCTGAGACAAGCACCTGTACCAAAATTAAGTATACTTATATTAAACATGGGTGTGTCTTTTGCAGACAATCGCAATTTCACAGTTTGCACTTCTGTTAGTGTGTAAGGACTGTTCGTTGCACAGGGTGAGCTGGTGCTGTTCTCCAGAGAGCTTCCCCAGCAGCCCCTCCTGGGAGACACACAGTGATCATTCTGCCCCAGCAGCCCCTCCTGGGAGACACACAGTGATCATTCTGCCCCAGCAGCCCCTCCTGGGAGACACACAGTGATCATTCTGCCCCAGCAGCCCCTCCTGGGAGACACACAGTGATCATTCTGCCCCAGAAGCCCCTCCTGGGAGACACACAGTGATCATTCTGCACCAGCAGCCCCTCCTGGGAGACACACAGTGATCATGGTGCACCAGCAGATCAGGGGGAGGAAAAAGGAAAACTTCAGACAGTACAGACCCAGATGAGATTTAGCTTGACACCGGAGTTAACACACCTCTTCGGTACTGTTTTTGTGGAAGTAAATATTGTGCAGGTTATGAGGCTGAATGTAGAACAGGTTTGGAGGGCTGGACTGCCCTGTGATTGAGCTGTCGACACTCTGCTGCTGCTCTCATGGCTGGTCTCTCTTCTGCCCTCCTGCAGACATGGGGAGTGGACACCCGAGTGACCGGGGAGGACTCCGAGTGACCGGGGAGTGGACTGTGAGTGACCGGCAGGGACGTAAGATGGACTCTGGTGCCGCTCCCGAGCCAGACCGGGTCGAGATCAAAGAGGAGCAGGAGCCAGAGGAGATATCGCCAGCGCGGGACCCACAGGGGAGTCGCGCAGCGGAAGGCCCGAGCTCTCCATCTTCCGAAGGCGGATCGGACACTGATGACTCGGACACGCTGTTGGAGGGCGAGAACGTGTACGAGGGACTCCACATCGTGGTGAAGGAGGAGGAGGAGGAGGAGGAGGAAGCCCCCGGCTGCGCTCAGGCGCAGGGCTCGCCCAGTCGCGGGGTCGGCCAGGGCACGGGCAAGGTCATCACCGTGGTGACGGTGACGGACCGGCTCTCCAAGGCCAGCGGGGTGCAGCGGCTGTACCACTGCTTCGAGTGCGGGCAGGTGCTGAACCCGCGCGGGCTGGGCGCTCAGGGGCACGCCTGCACCGCGGGCAAGGGCGCGGGCGGCGGGGACACGCGGAGCCCGGCAGGCGACAAGCCCCACGTGTGCGCGGAGTGCGGGAAGGGCTTCGAGTGGCTGCAGTCGCTGAAGGAGCACCGGCGCGTGCACACGGGCGAGCGGCCCTACCGCTGCCAGCTCTGCGGCAAGAGCTTCCTGTCCTCCGGCCACCTGCGGCAGCACCAGCAGACGCACGCCGACAGCAAGCCGCACCAGTGCGCCGCCTGCGGCAAGCGCTTCTCCCGCGCCAAGAACCTGGAGGTGCACCAGCGTGTGCACACGGGCGAGCGGCCCTACCTGTGCACCGTGTGCCACAAGAGCTTCCCCTATTCCTCCACGCTCAAGCAGCACCTGCGCACACACACGGGCGAGCGGCCCTTCCAGTGCGCCGCCTGCGGCAAGCGATTCGCCCGCGCCAAGAACCTGAAGGTGCACGAGCGCGTGCACACGGGCGCCAGGCCCTACCGCTGTGGCGTGTGCGGGGAGAGCTTCGCCTACGCACCCACGCTCAAGACGCACCAGCGCACGCACCCCTGAGGCCCCACTGCGCCCCAGCGGCTCCAGATCTCCAGCCCACGCACCCCTGAGGCCCCACTGCATCCCAGCGGCTCCAGATCTCGAGCCCACGCACCTCTGAGGCCCCACTGCACCCCAGCGGCTCCAGATCTCCAGCCCACGCACCCCTGAGGCCCCACTGCATCCCAGCGGCTCCAGATCTCGAGCCCACGCACCTCTGAGGCCCCACTGCACCCCAGCGGCTCCAGATCTCCAGCCCACGCACCCCTGAGGCCCCACTGCATCCCAGCGGCTCCAGATCTCGAGCCCACGCACCTCTGAGGCCCCACTGCACCCCAGCGGCTGCAGATCTCCAGCCCACGCACCCCTGAGGCCCCACTGCACCCCAGCGGCTTCAGATCTCCCGCGCACGCACTCCTGAGGCCCCTCTGTGCCCTACTGCACCCTAGCAGATGGGCAGTGACCCCAGATAGGCAGTGGCAGGGTTGTTCCTAGTTTCTGGTCTCGTACTTTAACACCTTTTCTACAGGACTCCCTCTCCAGCCTGGCGGCAGATCACTGTCGTTTTCAGAATTAAACCCGGATCCAAGTTCCCTTGTCTGCGCTGTTTCTTTAGTGTGTGTCAAGCGTCTGGGTCAGGCAGAAGCTTAGCTATTGAAGTGCTGGTTTAGGGAGAGAGCTGGTCTGGAAGGGCCGTTTTCCTGAAGAGAAGAGGAAGAATTTCTTGCAGCACGAGAGAGCTAAAGTCCCATTCGGAGTTGATGTTTATGAATTACAGAATAGCAGGAGAAATAGAAATGAGTTTTAAAATGAATAATTCAATTTTTGATCATGATTGTAACACACTTTTGCTGATCAATTAGTAACGACCAGCTGCTCCTATCTGATTGTGTGGCACCATTGTCTAAACCATGATGCCAAGTCTTACACATCTGGTGAACCCACATTGGTTGGGTGTAAACTGAAACCAGTCAATTCCAGAGACCCATCCTGTTGTTCAGCAGCCCTGCCTGAACGAAATCATAATATTGTCACTCATTAATCAAGCAGCATTATAACATTTAGCAAGCCTGTTCTTCAGTCTGCACCGTCGTTTTTCCAGTCTGTGGGCACCTTAAACAAAGCTTTACTCAAAAAGTGACCGAGCGAACACTTCCTGTGTTTCATGGCCTTCATGGGGCTGGTATTTCCATTTCAGTACAGCATGTGACACGTGAGGGCACATCCTCAGAAGCTTGCAAGTGGTAGCATAAAAGCCAGTAACTCTTACAAAGGGGTTTAAGAATGAACAGCACCTGAAATGAAAAAGAGTCCACCTGCAGTAACAGTTCAGGACCGAAGCACAGCCTCAGGAGGCACAGAGCTCAGCTTCAATGAGAGCCGAGGTTGAACGCTGTAGCAAGAACACACAGTACACACCACTTCATTTTACTACAAAAACATTTATCATCCCGGTAGTAATAAACTGGTTAATTCCAAAACTAAGAAAAACATCAAGACAAATTTAAAAGTACAGATAAAGACAGCAAGGCCCACTCCGTGAAAGCAGTTACTTCGGCTGTTCTCAAGCCCTGCGTGACTGCAGCGGCCCGAGCCGGCGCCCTGAACTCATTCTGTCCGGAGTCTCCCAGCGCTGTGAACAACGGGCAAGGCGGATGTTTACGGGATCCTGGGGATCAAAAGCAGCCGCTGCCAGTGGGAGGAGATTCCCAAGGCAATCCCCGAGCTTTCCCGGATTGGGTCCCTCGCTCTTGCTGGCTGTGGGACAGTGGGAGAGGCACAGACACGGGTCCGGGCCGTATCTCTCTCTCTCACAGCAGCGGGAGTCCGAGGGGCCAGTTGTGAGGTAGATCAGTGGGCGGGCTTCCCGGCAGGCCTGTGAGGGGGAAGGCGGGATCTCTCTCCCCTCACGGCTGAGGATGGAAGGCAGATGTGCAGCTCTAGTCTCCTATCGCCTAAGAGCAGGTTACAGGGCAGCCTGACGAGGCACAAGCGGGTATGGGCATGCCAGGGTTCACAGCTCCCCACTGGTTAAAGGTCAGAAAAAACAGGGCGTAGGCACCCCGTAATGTGTGGGTCCTCCAGGACACGTTGCTCAAGGGGGATCTCCCACACCGTACAGTTCTTCCCTTTCCTGTGCTGTTTGCAGATGGATGTCTCCTGCCCTGTGAATGGATCCTTTCTGTTCCAGCGGCCTCGGTGTGTATTTGCAGACCCGCTAACTGTGTGGCATGCGGGAGTGTGTTACTGTGCTGGCGAGCCGCTCATGCGTCATCGCCCGGAGGAGCAGGGTGTTCGCGCTTCCCAAGCCCTACAGCACCACCTCGATTTCGTAGGCCACTTTTTTTCCCAGCGCCCTGTTGACCCCCGGCAGACGCTCCTCTTCTGCCCCATAATGCACCTCCTTGACCTGGACCTGCTGCGCCCGCCTCTTGGTGACGGGGCGCCCCGCCTGCTGCGCCCGCCTCTTGGTGACGGGGCGCCCCGCCCGCCTGCGCCCGGGGCTGTGCCGCTGGCAGAACAGCATGCCGCAGCGTGCGCAGCAGCTCGCCCGCTCCTTGGCGTGGATCTCCTGGTGCCGCTTGAGGTTGTGCCGGGTGGTGAAGCCGCGGCCACAGTGGGCGCAGGGGAAGGGGCGCTCGCCGGTGTGCACGCGCCGGTGCTCCTGCAGGTGGCTGCGGCTCTGGAACCTCTTGCCGCAGTCGGCGCAGGGGTGCGGCCTGTCCCTGGCTGGCGCGGCTCCGTGCGGCTCGCGCTTGCCCAGTGAGACCGCCGGGGAGTCCGCCATGGATCCCTGCCTCCTGCAGCTGCGGAGCGAGCGACAGAGGGATCTCGGTAATAATGAATTCTATTAACTCCTCACACTTGTATAGCTGGACACTCCACTCACAGCGCTTTACAGGTCATGGGGATCCCCTCCACCCCCACCCCCGCCAGTGTGCAGCCCCACCTGGATGATGCTCCAGTACTCTGCCCACACACCAGCTCTCAGTGGGGAGGAGAGCAGAGTGATGAAGCCAGTTCAGAGATGGGGGTTATTAGGAGGCCATGATTGGTAAAGGCCAGGGGGAAATTTGGCCAGGACACCGGGGTGACACCCCCTACACTTTTTGAGAAACACCCTGGGATTTTTAATGACCACAGAGAGTCAGGACCTCGGTTTTAGATCTCATCCAAAGGACAGCGCCTTTTTACAGTATAGTGTCCCTGTCACTATACTGGGGCATTAGGACACACATAGACTGCAGGGTGAGCGCCCCCTGCTGGCCCCACTAACAGTACTTCAAGCAGCAACCTTAGTTTTTCCCAGGAGTCTCCCATCCAGGTACTGACCTGCTGCGCATCAGTGGGCTCCCAGTTGTGAGCTGCAGGGCGATATGGCTGCTGCAGTAACCAGACAAACTCTGCTCCTACTCTTCAGTCACGTGCGCCAGAGCACAGCACCCCTACAGCAGTCTGCCACAGCCCCGGCTTTCTGAAATTCCTCTAGGAGTCTGAGGCTGTTCCTCCCTGGGTCTGCAGCTGGCCAGGCTGTGGGTTTTTATTCCATCTGGGACTGAGCTCAGTCACCTCCCTACTCCTCTCACGGACACCTTGGCGCCTGACAGCCCCGTTAAGTGAGGAGGCCCCACCGTGCTCGTTTCCGTCGCAGATCAGCCACCTGCCAGACCAGGACTCTGCAGGAGCTGCGCAGTTCAGTGTTCCCACCTGCTCGCGGCTGGCTGCGTCTCCGCAGCCAGAACACCCCAGCACTGCTGGCTCTGTGGGTCAGGCTCTAGAGTTGTATCTGGACTTTAGGAATTCAGTCTTACAGTGTTACATATACAATTCCAATAACACGTAAATACCATCAGAGAGCTCCTCGTTCTCTCCTTCACTCTGCAACAGTCGAGATGCAGAGACCACAACTTGACTGAGCCTTGGTTTCATCACTTTCACTTATTTTTTTAAAGTGAAGTTTTACGTTTTTGACTTAATATTTCCACAAGCAGCCCTGGAGCAACTTTACAACCATTTAACTTCAGTCCCCGGAGGACAGAGCAGAACATCGATTCGACTTTTGTGATCGATGTGTTTTTTCCCCCCAGAAACTATTGTGCTAAACGATGCAAACATATTATTAAAGGTAATATAACGCAGGCGAAAGGATGCGGTGATCAAACTGAATCGTGAGAGATGCAGAGAACTTTAATACATAATACATGTTTCTTTACGGGCGCAACATGCAAACTTATGGTCACGTGCGGTTTCTAGGCAGTTACTGTGGGGGCTCCGCACGTGGGGGGACCCCACACTGTATGTAGGTCCCCCATCCCGACGAAAAGGGGAGCCGTCGTAGAACAAGCGCATGAGCAGTTAAAAAAATTTAGTTCCATATAATGTCGGCGATAAATCGTTACAGTCTGTAAACAAAAGACATACCTTTCCAAGTTTGCGCTCCGTCAAAAGAACGCGGCCCCCCTCTCCACACCCTCGAATTGACATTAGTTCCGGGACTTCGGTTCCTACCCAGGATCCGGTTTCTGCGAAGAAATGAATTAAGGTTTCCATTCTGAAAAATGAAAAGCAAGAGACGCCTTCTCTTGGTGCTCTGTGAAGTCATCTCAGCTACTCATTGCAAATTATTGCTCAAGCAATCTTCTGTTTCGAGATGTTAAGCTCCTGTCGTTTACGTGGTTAGCAACCCCTCGAGATCTCCATTAAAAGCTTCCCACAGGTATTAACATACATGAATACATACGTGTAAAAACGAAAAGTCTAAGTAATGTAACCAGATGACCAGAGCTTATAAACAGCTGGAGAGAATGACGTAGCGCCGTGAAGGCGACGGTTATTAGTAATTTAGCATTTCAAATGCTGGATTAATTCGATATAATTGCAGTTTATTACAGTCAGCGAGAAATAAAAGATTAAAACCGGTCACGGGTAGCAGAGACTTTTCCACTGGCCTCTTGAGAAGACAGCCAAGGTCAGACGGCAAAATAGCTACTGCTGTTGTATTTGATTTGGTTGCTCATCAGAACTAGTATTGTTTTCCAGAACCGATTAGGGAATGCAATTAAATGAGAAAGCGGGCGTTTTCTAAAAAAAAAACGCGCACCTTCCGAGTTAATTCGATAACAAAAACCAAACATAGGAGATCGTGCAGTCTGGCAACTACCAGTATATTGAGTAACGAATGTCCCTCAGTCATTTCCTTGAGGAATCCCAGGGCCTGTAGACAATATTGCAGTTTGTTACAGACACCCACCACTCTCTGCATAAAGACCTTCTTCTTGTTTACAGGAAGAGCTTATTTACCACTTGTTTTCTCTGGTCCTGGTTAAACTGCTTATTATGAAATACAGTAGTGGGTATACAAGTTTACTTCATGAGCTGAAACACACAGTGCAATGCCCTCTGGGACTCAAGAGATAAATTTCCCATAATCTGTGTAAGGCACACCTTTCAGGCCAGGAAGACATCTGGGCACTTTTTTCTGATTTTCTGCTAGAGCAAAGAAATTATTTTTGTAGCTCTGATAAAACTATTGTCCATGAGTTATATTTAGGTATAACTTTGGTTTCCACTCAGATAAACGGAGACTCATTGATGAGTGCATTTGAAATCACAATAAAAGTAAAATATTCACAGTAACTTGTAAAACCTCCAATTCACATGACAAAATAGACAAAATGTCCAGGTCTGTGCAGGGCCATGTTCTGCGATTCCCCCCAGTGAGGTGAAGTGGCCCTGTGACACTGGAAACACGCAGGCTAGTGAATCCATCTCCTTTAGTCCAACAGAAATATTGCTCTCGACTCTTAGGCTTTTTGGCCGGCGAACACTACTTGCTTGTTAACTCTGCGCTCAGATCGCGCCGGCACACCTCTGCGGTGAAATGTCTCTGCGATCTGGTGTTGATGCTCGCCTCTTCACAGCGGAGCCCTTCCTGTTCCTGCTTTCCTGTCTCCTGGGCTCCTCCCAGGGGGCCTGCCCGCGGCTGTCCCGGGCTGTCCAGGCTGTCCAGCCTGCGGAGACAGACTAGAGAATGACCACTTGGCCTGGCCGCTGTGCTGGACCCCTCAGCCCTGCACTGCACCCTGGAATGAAGCAGAGCTCCGGACTCTGGGGGACCCCCAATCCACCTATCACCCCACTTTCCATGGCTCCAGCCCTCCATCTTACCCAACAGTATTCTGCGAGATTGGTTTGGAACTCAGCTGCAGGTGGCAGGGAGAAAGAGCGCCCCCTCTGGGCGAATCAGTATCACGTCTCTCGGTAACCTTGGGCGGAGTGGTGGCTCTGTGGCTCAGGATCTGCACTTGTGGCTGGAAGGTTGCTGGTTCAAATCCCATGGCTGGCAGAGGAATCCTCCTCTGTTGGGTCCCTGAGCAAGGCCCTTAACCCCAGCTGCTCCAGAGGTGCCGTATAAATGGCTGACCCTGCGCTCTGACCCCCAGCTTCTCTCCCCGTCTGTGTGCCTGTGTGTCTCATGGAGAGCAAGCAGGGGTATGTAAAAAGGCAAATTCCTAAAGCAAGAGATTGTATATGGCTACTAAAGTGATCTTATCTGTTACATCTCCTCGTGTCCTGGCCAATAGACCAGGAGGTCCAGCTGTGCTCCTGAGGTCTGAGCAGATCAGGCCAGGAAGAGGATGAGTAAGACTGACTCATCCTCAGTCTGTACACGACCTCTGCCACCGAAGACATCCTCCCCACAGAGCACTTGGGAGAAGGCCAGGCGTAACAAGTTTTTCATTAAAGTTTCGATTATGCAGCTTTTTAGAAAGCAGAAGACAGGTTTCCTGAAAAATAAAAGTGTAAGTGTCTTCCCTTAGCCTGGTGTCTTCAGTATAAAGGCAAGAACTTCCTCAATCTTGCAGTCTCAGACAGAGAGTTAGTGTAAGAGTGTAAGAGCAGAGTGATCGCTGTCCTGCAGTCTCAGACAGAGAGCTCAGCAGTACTGGTTATGGAGCTGCACAGTATTGATGCTACTTTGTCGGGGTCTTCGGAGGAGATGTGTGCTGGATACCTGGAGGGGTCCTTTTCAAAGGGTGAGTGGCACCATTGTGGCTGTGTAGTTTAGGACTTGCTCCTTCACAGTGAATTATAAACGCAATTTCTAATCCCCCATCTTCAAATCTGCTATAGGTACTTTTTCAATTGATGCAGAGAAAGCTTTTTACCACCTTGAGTGGAACAAACTTTTTAACACACTGAGAATTGGTTTCACCTCACAGACCACTGCTTACTGCTGCCTTTCCTCTTGTCTCAGTTCGTGCCAACAACACACTCTCTGGAGTCCACACTCCACCATGGGACTAGGAATGGCTTCTCTCTCTCCATTTCCTCTGTGCTATTGCCATTTAACCCCCTTCTAAACCTAGCCCTAGTTTCCATAACCCTAACCCAGTTACCTTTACCTGGGTAACACTAACTCTATTTTCCCTAAACCTAAATGTGATTACCCCAACTTTCTTATTTAACTGCACAGTGATTAAAGCCCAAAGGTTGTGCCCCTCTGGCAGCCAGCCCTGGCATTATTATGTACTAGTAATTTTCTCATGTCCTGGATGGGGGTGTCATCCTTTCAATCAATCAGTCACCCTTCAGAGCTGGTACCCTGGCTTCTTTCAGGAGGCAGAAGAATCCTGAATCCTCGGATCGATTAGCTACTAACTGCCAAACACACGTGATGCACAGAATGGCCTCTGACGTGTAACTGCTTTCATATTCTTGTTAAGGATCTTGTTCAGGGTAGATGTCCTGTTCAAAGTTGTTTTAATCATTCTTGACCATTACTGTCATTAGACCTTGACTGAGATCACAATATTCACACTGTTTAAGATACTGATAACAGCTGCTTTATCAATTAATGCAATTGATGTTAAACTCATGGTTTTCTTTACCACAGAGAGAATCTGTCCTCCTTCCTTCTGTCCTCCAGAGAGGCTTGGTCTCTGTCTCTCCCTCTTCTGTAGAAAGCACTCATCCGGGCAGGTGACAGTGTTCCTGTGTGACCCGTTGTCTGTTCCTACTGACCTTCCGCCAAGAGTGAGCAGCGCGAATCTCAAGCCACTCGAAGGCATTGCTGTGGGAAAGGTCATTGAACTTCCTGGTGGAATGTGGAAGTGCAGAAGAAAAAGCAGAACAGAGATGAAGAATAAGTGTGATGATGTAGATTAACGTAGATATTAATATCTTGGGGGATTTACAGATGCCACCCAGAGAGCTGGCTCAGAACTACTGCCCCAGGCTGCCCTGGGGAAGCACCTGGGATATTCCTTACTCCCCATCCTGAGGGATGGCATCCCGGCCAGGAAGCCAGGAAGTGGACTGTAGTTACAGACAGCGCAGAGGCCGGTCTGTTCTCTTCCTGACCTTCATGCTGGCTGGGAGTTTCTCACTTTGTTCCTCAGAGTTTCCTCTTTGCCGATTTCCTTGAAAACCTTCATGGTTACGTCAAGCCAGATCTCAGGAGCTGTTTGGGAGAATTTCTTCTTTACAGTCCTTGATACTAAACTCGCCTGTGTCTCTGTCCCCTGTGTCTCTGTCCCTCTCCTTTCTATGTACTCGTTTCCCTTGTAGTAAAGAGCATCTGCTTGGATTTATATCCTGACGCAGCAGTTGAGCAAGAAGATTTGGCTCTTTTGGTCACCGGCGTTGTATTTGCATGGTTCTGCCAGTTACTTGAAAAAGGAGGGACACGATAAAATGGGTTACAGCCTCAGCTCGTATTGTTAAAGAAAAATAAGTCTTTTTGTTTCTGTGCTACTGTAACAGTGTGGGTGAGGCAACGGGGTACTGTATCTTATTTTTACTGCTGCTCTGCTTGGTCTAGTCCTTAGCTGTAAATCCCTACACTAGACTCAGCACAAAATTCACACTGAGTGAGGAGATAGATGCAGCTGTCCCAGCAGACGCTGAGCTCCATGGTCGTAGGTTCGAGCCTGGGTTATATCCCTAGCCGGCTGTGACTGGGATCCCCCACAAGGTGAGCACCAATAGCCAGCCAGGGCTCTCTCAGCTCTCAGCCACATAGCGCCCCCTGTGGCTCCTGGCCTGTCAGTGCGGAACGCTCCTCTCCTCCAGTCAGAGCTGGTCCTCACACAGCGCCCCCTGTGGTGTGAGAGGAAGGTGGGGAGTCGGAGGGGTCGGCCTGCTCTTCCTCTGTCTCTCCTGTGTGCGGTCACAGGGTTTGTAGCCGCAGGCTGTGATGAGAATGAGAAAGACATACAGCTGGTTATACGGGGGGGGGGGGGGTGTTGTAACAGAAATAGACGATACTAACCTTTAAAAAAGAGTACAGTAAATATTCAGTCAATCAATGCATCTTTTGGATTTTTGGGGTAATGTCTTAAAAAGTAATGGAGATGAAAGGCAGGGAAAGGCACCTGACACTAAGTGTTTTAATTCTGTACTAAGACTCAGGACCAGTCAAACCGTAGACACATCCACACACTGCACTGCCTCACCGTGGCTGGACGCAGCTCTCCGCCGGTCAGTGCTGGCTGGCAGCAGGGCTTGAGTCTGAGTCTTTTGCTCTCCTGACCTTTCCTTCTCTTTCGCTTGTGACTGACAGGCTCCTCGTCTTCGAAGA
Source organism: Atractosteus spatula (assembly GCF_055471065.1). Taxonomy (NCBI): domain Eukaryota; kingdom Metazoa; phylum Chordata; class Actinopteri; order Semionotiformes; family Lepisosteidae; genus Atractosteus; species Atractosteus spatula. The sequence goes on from NC_142707.1 coordinate 663,888, forward strand.
TTGTGCCGCGATTTGAAGCCCCAGACAGAGTGCTGCTGTTTCTCCTGACTGGCCTCTGCGCCCTGTTAGTGGTGGGCGGGACAGCCCTGGGGGTCCTGTGTGAGTACGAGCTGCCGAACTCTGCTCTGCGCTTCCTCGTGCGGAGATGAGGCTTCCTCGGCCTTCTACCTTCCAAATTCCCCCTCATTCCGGGTTTAACAGATTATAAAAGTTTATAAACTCCTGAAAGATGGTACAGCTAGTACGACTTTTGCGTTATGCCGGTCACTCTGTTCGAGCTTCTTCACTCGGGTGTAGTTACAGGTATGCACAGATTCCAGCATGAAGAACGCTGTGCTGCTTTTCTGTTCAGCCTCAGATGTTGTGGAAGGGTGGGTGAAAAGCTGCCGTGTAAAGGCGCTGCTGTGTTTCACCATGTTCACCTCATTCTGCAATGCCAGTACTCAGGGAAGTCAGTGTGGCACGCCGTGCAGCGTGTGTGTAAAGCAGCTGTGCTGGGCTCTCAGGTGCAGTGTGTGTGTAAAGCAGCTGTGCTGGGCTCTCAGGTGCAGCGTGTGTGTAAAGCAGCTGTGCTGGGCTCTCAGGTGCAGCGTGTGTGTAAAGCAGCTGTGCTGGGCTCTCCGGTGCAGCGTGTGTGTAAAGCAGCTGTGCTGGGCTCTCCCATGCAGACGCGCAGAGCAGTGGCCCAGGGCCGGCGGGCAGCCTGGCCTGGAATTACTCAGCACTGCAGGAGGAGCAGCAGAGGCTGGCAGTGGAGCTCCTGCACCTGCAGGGTGAGCTGGACCGCATGACATCGCTGTATTCTTCCACGAGGGAAAATCGCTCTTTGCTGTGGAACGAGCTGGAAACTCTGAAAAACAAGCACAGTGGCCTGCAGACTAAATTCACCAACATCTCGGAAACCCACTCCGCTCTCATTCGAACCCTCACAGGTGAGCTCATTGTGAAAGAGAGAGGCAGATCCTGACTGCAAGACTGCTCAGTTTACTGGCACGAGCATACAGTCTAACTACAGTATTGGCACTTTCCTTGAGGTACTGTTATTCACTCCAATTAGACTATCTAATATAGCTTTCAGAAGCACATTGAACACTGATTCCCCCGTAGCAGTAAATACACCAGTGTAATTAAGCTCCATTGAGATCTGTTCTGACTTTATTATGATTCTTTCTTTAAACAACTGCCAAAGCCAAACAAATGCCTAGAGGTTCCACCTGACAAGATCCTACTAGAGTCTCCTAATAAGAGTCACTTGTCCAGTCAGGGAGCACAGAGGCAGCTACAGTCCAGACACTGACAGTGTAGCTTCAGCTCAGTAACCTGCTGCTGCTCCTTCGTGCAAATAATCCCTAGAAAAGAGGAACCAGTAGTGAACGAGAGGCAGGTCAGTGATAGGATTGCATTGCTGGTCTCCATTGTTTCACAGGTTAAAATCAAACTCCGAGTGGCGAAGAAGCAGCAGTTGTGAGCACAAAAGTACAGCACATCAATCCTAATCAGACTCGACGGGGACAATATTCCTGCTTTTTTATTTCTTATTGCAAAAATTATGACATCTGTTACTGAACTCAACATGCTATCTGCTCAAGGACTCTGCAATCTGCTCTGTTCACTCTGTGCTTCACCTTTGTCCCAAGATTTCAGGGCTTCAACCGAAGAGCACCTGAGCCGGGCTGCTCTGAATTACTCCTCACTGCAGAGCGAGCAGGAGGAGCTGGAAGCAAAGCTCAGGACTTTGCAGAATGACCTGGCCAGCTTATCCAGCAGCTTCTCTGAGGTGAAAGAAAACAGCTCCTCTCTCTGGCACCAGCTGGACGTGTTGACTGACTAGAGCAGCCTGCGCATTAAACTGGACAACCTCTCTGACACCCTCTCCGCTCTGATGAAAACTCTCGCAGGTGAGGGTGCATCTGTGAAAGACTTGCTGCACTGGGGCACCGTGACGCTGACAGAAAACACACAGCCATTCGCCTCTGGGCCACAGCAGTGCAAAGCAGGTTAGAGTTGGGGCTTAGAGCTGGCAGTGCCAAGTGTGGGGGACACTGGAGATTGCAATGAATTTAGTGTTAGGGGTGGGGTTAGCATTAGGGTTACAGTTAGGGTTCAAGGAGCTGTGATGCCCCCTGTAGGTTAGGGTTAGGGGTAGAGTGAGTGTTAGGACTATGGTTCAAGGAGCTGTGATGCCCCCTGTAGGTTAGGGTTAGGGGTAGAGTGAGTGTTAGGAGTATGGTTCAAGGTGCTGTGATGCTCTTCCTGACACCAGGACGTTACTCCATGTTAGTCCAAGTCACACCCAGTTCCTCGTGCAGCAGGGCCCTGAGAGGCAGGGAGTTAGATGACATGCATGTCTCTGAGACTTTCCCCTGTGTCGCAGTATAGTGTGGTGGCAGGCTGCAGCTGTAGGCCAGTCTGGGCTCTCAGTAGCAGCTCCAAATAAACTTGGGAAAATAAATAATAATAATAAGTGCTTACACTTATATAGCGCTTATACAACCCCACTGAAGTCCAAATCCTCAAAAAAGAACTAAAGAACCCCTTGGCAATTTTGTATGTATGTTAATAGATTAAAAACTGTAATTCTATCTTTGTGTGGTCCACATACAATAGCTTTCACGTCGTAGAAAGCGGGATGTTTTAATCTTGAGATGGAAATGATATTATCTTTAATGCCACTGGTCCATTGCATGGAGACTTCAGATCTTTCCTCCTCCTGCTGCACAGAGGCAAAACCCAGGAAAACATGCCCGGACCACTGGGAGCTGTTCAGAAGGAAGTGCTACTTCTTCTCCAGCGACAAGGAGAGCTGGGGGACCAGCAGTGACAGATGTGTGTCTGCGGGGGGCAGCCTGGTGATCATCAAGAGCCAAGAGGAGCAGGTGGGAGAGACGCCACATTTCTAGACGATATCTCTGAGCTGCAAGCCTGTCACACCATAAGACCCCTCACTCAGTACCCTGGGAACCTCCGTAATGGGATAGGAGGGTCAGTTCCAGTTTGGTTGCTCTGATACTGTATTTCTCAAGGCAGTTGTCTACAGGGATGGTATGATGGCAGGCTAGCAAGGTTAAACGGAGTAGGCTACGCTTGTGGAAATATAAAAACCTCAACGCCCAAACACACTGCTTTATGCTTTAAAGAAAATATGCACTCAACCAGCCAGTGCAACCTTCATGGACAGTAGATTCATTCCTGGCTTTGTTTGCTTGTGTTATTTCTTGTCATGACCAGCAGGAGGTGCTGTATACCTCAGTGCAGAACAGTGTCTGAATATGTGCACTCATATATAAAACTAAATCCCAACATGCAGCACTGCCAGTCATTTTGAGATGAATGAGGGTCACTGACTGTTCTTAACCTATTGGCCTGTTTCTTCTGACGGTCTGAACCTGGGTGTTGATGTGGTGGTGGGGGTGAATTTTTATGTTGTCTTCAGCTCGTCTGCTCTCAAGCTTGGCAAAGCCTGGGCATTCCTACAGGAGAAGAGGGTTTGGTGTGCTGTGGTGAGTGGGCACTGTTGCTGTCTTTCTACAGGGACACCAACGTCAGAGGAGCAGTTGAAACTAGAGTATGGCAATCCTGAATCTAAAGTTTCCTAAATATGGATTTACTTGTCTCTGGGTGTCCTGTCACCCGCTGCAGATTGTCCAGCAGTGCCAACTGTTTTCTTGCATTTTAGAAATTCCTGACGTCAAAGCTTGCCAAACAGATCAACTCTTACGAGGACTCTTACTGGATTGGGCTGAACGATCTGGCTGCCGAGGGCTCCTGGCGATGGGTGGACGACACGTCTCTCGATGCACAGACAACGTAAGATCACATTTCCCTGACCAGTCTGGAGCTCTTCACTTCCTCTGTTACCACTGCCGCCCCTGAGTGAGGACTACAGTCACTCAGGAGGCTCAGAAAAACTGACCTCAACTGAGTGAGACACACTGCTATATATGCTATATATGCTATATATGACTAAAATCTCACTTTTGACACATGCGGCAACAACAACCACATGGTCTTCAGGGCAAAGGGTAGACTTCTCCCAGTTAGTGGGACAGGCTGCAGCCTGGACTGAGTCTTGTATGTGAGGAGCTGCAGAGGCGATGTCCATGAGAGACAGGCAGCTGCCGCAGTGGGAGCTAACTCTCCTGCACAGTGTGCTGACAGGGGGCCTCCAGCCAGCCACTGGGGCACACGTCTTGTGGGTCAGAGGTCGAGTTGAGGACCGCTTAATAATTCCAGATTGGACAGGTAAAAAACAAAGGATTATTGTGGATTCCAAATGACAAAAACGTGCAAACTCAGTTCTTAATGGCAGCTGATGGGTGGCTTCAAGCTCTGCTTCGGTCCACGGCGCAGGCGCGGATGGTGAGCCAGTGTCTGATCTTCTCAGGTTCTGGGCCAGTGTCCTGGGGGGCAGGGAGCCGGACAACTGGAGCCAGGTGGACCCGCAGGGGGAGGACTGCGTGCACATTGGGGTTCACAACACCTTTCAGGAAGCCTGGTACGATGGGTCCTGCAAAGTGAAGTTCAGGAGGATATGCGAAACCACTTTATGAGAACAGCACATCCACAGAGGTGAAGATCTTCCAGGCATCAGCTTGCCAGGCTTATCGCAATATGTGACTCTCCTTGGGCTTCTAGATTTACAGTCATTAAATAACAGTCATGTCGCAAGCTACTATCAGACACTGTTATCACAGGTTTATCTGAGATCTCAGGTTTATCTTTGGTATGGTACTTTTATGTTTTGTCTGCACTATACTGTCTGATACTATACTGAATTCTGTCTTATAAAAAAAACAGAATATAGACTTGCATAACTAAATTAGTGTGTTTTTATTTGCAGACATTATGCTAATAATCTTTAACCTGCTTTAATATGGTTAAGAATGCCATGACCATTGACTCCAGATTATAACTGTTAGAAATGGGGTAACAGTTGTACACCTGTAGTAAAACTCCTGTACTCAGATATTTTGGGGTCCTTTTAAGGTTTGATTTTTTTTTTAAAAAAAGCTTAAAAAGCTGAATGGGACTAGTATATGAGATGAATCCTGTGCTGATTATTGACCTTCAAGACTGACTTCATGCAAATAAGCAAAGTGAAATATAACTAACTGGAATAAAGCAAAAGAAAAAACAGACTCACTGTGGGAATCCTGTGTCATCTCACCTGTGTATTTTCATCAATGAATCACCTATTAAGAGTTGTTTTGTTAGAAATAAGGAAGTGAATTCTTAATTAGCAGGTTGTGGAGAGACTGCATAAAGATCTGTTTGCAGACGTTGTTGGAGAGTGACTTTAGCTGGGGTGTTTTCACAACCAAAGACATGTACATAAAATTCTAACCCAGCAAGATCAGTTCCAGATTTCTACCAGCTCTGCTGATTAACTGGCCCAGACAGAACAAAACCATCACAGAGAGGGCTACCCTGGGACCAGGACTGAACGCCGCTGGAACCAGCTAATGTCTTGTGTGTCTCGATCTAGGACTGACTTCATGTCAGGTAGATTTAAAGCCTTTCCTCATGCCTTTTAACATGCCATTGCACTGGCAAAGCTGTCACCCCATAGAAAAAATTATGATGGGCAACAAAGAACCGAATACTGAATTCTTCCACACACCAATTTAGTATATGTGAATTAGCAGGTAGTTTGTGCTTCAGATCAAAGCCAATTGCAGGGCTCGACTGACACTGCCCTGTGACTTTACAGCCCCAGTGTGAGGCCTACAGAGTGTCGTCCATACTGCACTGTCACCTTTAATGGAAGTGTGAGTCTGGCAGAAGAGGAGCAGACAACACTCTGCACACTGCATACTGTACAACTATACACTGTACACACTGCACACAGCACACTGCACACTGTACTCCCCTACTGCACACAGCACACTGTACGCTACACACTGTATACTGTACACCCCACACTGCACACTGCACACAGCAGACAGCACACTGTACAATGTACACCCCACACTGCACACTGCACACAGCAGACAGCACACAGCACACAGCACACTGTACACTGTACACCCCCACTGTACACTGCACACTGCACACAGCAGACAGCACACAGCACACTGTACATCCCCCACTGCACACTGTACATTGCACACTGCAAACAGCAGACAGCACACAGCACACTGTACACTGTACACCCCCCACTGCACACTGCACACAGCAGACAGCACACTGTACAATGTACACCCCACACTGCACACTGCACACTGCACACAGCAGACAGCACACTGTACACTGTACACTGTACACCCCCACTGTGCACTGCACACTGCACACAGCAGACAGCACACAGCACACTGTACATCCCCCACTGCACACTGTACATTGCACACTGCAAACAGCAGACAGCACACAGCACACTGTACACTGTACACCCCCCACTGCACACTGCACACCCCACACAGCACACTAACACTGTACACTGTACAGTGTGCACACAGCCTACAGCACACTGTACACTGTACACTCCACACTGCACACTGCACATAGCACACCCCACACAGCAGACTAAGACTGTATACTGTACACTACCACTGCACACTATACATAGCACACTGCACACAGCACACTGTACATAGCACACGGCACACTGTACACTGTACACAGCACACCCCACACTGCACACTGCACACTGTATACTGAACACTCTATACTCCACATTGTACATTGAACACAGCACACTAACACAGCACACTGAACACCATTCACAATACATTAACACTTCACACAGTACATTGTACACAGCACACTACACGCTGGACACCGAACAGTATACACTGAACACTGCACACTGTACACAACTGAAGACGGACAGGTGAGGTCAACTCTCTTCAGGAATCCAGGCTACAGAGGTGAAGAGATCAAGTCAAAGCACAGAAGCAGAGCACAAGAGGAAGAGAACTCTGCACGTTTCTGTCACAGGAGTTTTTTTTGACCTGTAACAAACAATTGTTCCAAAAACCGCAACTCAGTAGCCACTTCCTCCTGCTGGCTAAACTGACAAATTTCTTCATCCTACGGTTGACAATACTTCATCCTACGGTTAGGACCAACCTTCTCCCCTGTCTGTTACTTGAAGTTCATTAGGCCATTTATAACAATCTACAGTCTGCTCCTTTGTGTATTATCAATACATAGCTTGATGGTCAGACAATTTGTCCCTGTCAGCTATCTGCATTTTATTTTAATTCAATCTCACAAAAAATGTTTTTATTGAAAGTTTCTAGATATAAGCAATTTTTTTGTAGGTACACAGCACACTGTACACTGCACATTGGATACTGTACACAGCACACTGTACAGCACATACAGGTTCCAAATGAAAATAAGCCCCTCATACTATGGGAATTATAATAACTAATAATTAATGCGTTTAATTATTACTATTGTCATGGATTTGATATTATTCCAATTTAAATTGTATTTAGCAGACCATATTATCCATGTCCATGTACATACTGTATATTGTACACGACATTATAATATTCAGCCTTAATTAGAAGATCTTGAAAAGTATTCTTTGTGAGTCATATTTTGGAGTAATGACGTACAGTGTAGGAGAGATTTTATTGGTGCCACGCTCCCTGCTACAACCCAAACTAGTGGCTAGGAACAAAAAAAAACACGGAACTGTTGGTTGTATTCCGCCTGGAGCAGAGGGGGACGGTGTTGTTGACGGACACCGAGAGAAGTAACGAAGACGGAATAGGGACTAGGAAAGATCGCACGTAAATAAAATATTTGAATTTGAATAGTGGGTTCTAAACTGCACTGGAAACAAGACTGTGAGTTTTTGTTAAATATATGTATATAATACTGTTTGCATAAAGTTAACTTATTGCAATCGTTGCGAGATCTCTTCGCCTTTACTGCGACCTCGTACGGGATTTGTGTTTGATCGGAACGGCGTTTAAGAACCTGCGAAAAGACAAATAACAATAAGGAACTTCTTCATGTGTATGAGCTCGGAAACGCGCTCTCCTCAGTCGGGAGAGAGGCTGGCAGCGGTGTCTGGACTTGTGCGTGCGGGCCGGCGGCTCTCGGACGGGCTGGACGCGGAGCCGCGGTGTGAAGTTTGAAAGCGCGGAGAGCCGAGACCCCGAAGGCGCCTTTAAACCGGTTTATTTTCCTGTCCGGTCCTTGCAGACACTTTCCCAGGCTGCTGTGTGTGACGGCACAGAGGTGCCTCTTGAAATTTAACAGTATTTTCCACAGGACGCTCCTGTGTGTAAAATCTTTTTGTTACTCTTTTGTTTTACGGGTAGTTCTTCAATCTGTCCTCCTTTTAAGTCTAGTTAATATTTCTGTTCTGAAACAGCGACATCTATATGAATAAATGACATATTGACACTGTCGTGTCAGGTTATCAGGTATGTAAATAAACGGGACTTGTATCTGAGGTAAAGAGTAAATTTCTCTATAGACCGATGGTAAATACAACGAATATCCAACAAGTTCTACATTTAAGAAGATTACAAACAAGAAGAGGCCATTTAGCCCATTTGATAGTTAGCTAATTGATCCCAGGATGTCATCCTGTCTTTTCGTTAAAGAAGCGAGTATATCTGCTTAAACCACGTGGCTGAGCAGCTTGTTCCAGACTCCCTTAACCCTTTAAGGGAAAAATTGCCTTCTGTTCTTGGTTTCAAATGCTCTTGTCTGTAGATTCCACTTTTCCTTTTATTTGTGTTTCACTGATTTTAAAAGTCAATTTGGGTTGAGTTTATCAGCACCTGTGAGATCTCTGAATGCTTGAATCAGATACCACTTGAATCAGTCTTCTCTGTTCAAGACTGAAGAGGCTCAGTTCTTTTAGGCTGTGGGGCTGTAGGACTGCTGTGACCCCAGGAGCATCTGGAGAATTTGTATCTGGTTGAGGGTCGTCACTCTCCACATTCCTGGAAACACTGGCACCGCCTGAAAGTTTTCTGGTGACAGAGGAGCTGCCTCCTTGAACTTCCGAGTCTTGGTTGTACGTCCTGGGGTCCTGGAACAGAGGAAATTCATTTAGTGACGTGATTTTGTTTGGTTGATAGGAGGAGCTGCTGGGCTTTCCTTTCACCATCTGGGATAAGATTCTCTGAGTTTCTGTAAATATGTGAACTCTGTATGTCTTTGTTGTTTTATTAAAAGTTACATTAGAACATCCACCTGCCACAGAGACATTATTTCAGCATCTTTAGAAATAAAGACCTATTTTTTAAGAATGTTCTTTAAAAGATTTCAATTGTTGTGACTTTACCTTCTCTCAAATGGATGGATGTTATCTGAACTATTTCTCTCTCCTCCTGCAGGTCAGCAGCGACTCGCTGTCGTGGCCCAGAATGAGTCCTGCTCTTTGGAAGGCTGTGCGAATGACATCTCTCCACTGACCCATCGTTAAGAGGTACCGGGGTTGGAGTAGTGGTGTCAGATTGCTTTAGGAAGACAAGCTACACTTCCACAGGGGCTGTAGATAAGATAATTAAAATCTAAATGTAGGGGACACTCTTATAAAAATTGCCAAGTAATATTCATGCTTTTCTGAATCTAAACCTTTAAAGAATTATGGCAACACAGAAATGCCACTGTTGCAGTTTGCTTTACTTTTCCATGTGGCTTATGTGTGTTTCTTATGATCCAGAGATCTTTGTATAAATGTGGTTTATTAGGCTTCCCCTCTTGGGGCATTTCTGTTTAATATGAACCCACAGGTTCTGCAGGTTTCTAATTTTCTGTGCAAATTCAGCAACAATATACATAGATACACCCGCTGCATTTGTGTATAGTTACAAAATATTGATGAATTTACACTCAATATGTTTTGTAAATCTTCACGCCTTTGTCACAGACGGATTTGGCAATTGTAATGAACGCTCATTCCCGCTAGTGAGTGCAGGTGTAGGTGCCTCTGCTGTTGTTTCCAAATTGTTGAACCCGACGTGCGGGATGCCTAATTCCTGCTGTTGGGATCTTCCACACAGACGTACTGCAGCGGACGGAGCTCACAGCGCAGCAATGGAGTCGGTGCTTGGGAGCTGCGAGGTCTCGGACCTCAAGCAGGAGTTTCCCGACGTGGAGCTGGTACAGATCAAGCAGGAGCTGCCCGACCCAGAGTTTGACGAGATCAAGCAGGAGGAGTGGGAGGTGGAATGTGTCCAGATCAAAGAGGAGCTGTGTGAAGTGGAGTGTGTCCATGCCGAAGCCACGCCAGAGCACCTGAAGGAGGAGCTGTCCGGGCTGGAGTCCCTGCGCCTCCCGCTCGCCCAGTCCAGGGGCTCGGAGTTCGGCTGCTTCCTTCCGCAGGAGAATTACGAGGAAGGCTCCGACGCTGGCGAGCTGCCGCAGCACCTGCAGAGCCGGCACGTGGTCTACAAAGAGGTCTTCCACGCAGAGCCCTTCTTCGAGACGGGCCAGGGGGCGGCGGTGGCGGCGGCCCCCTCGTCCACGGGGGGCGGGGGGGCCCCGGGAGTGGCGAGGGCGCCCCAGCGGAAGCGGCCCCACCACTTCACCATCCGCGCCGACGGCTTCACCCCCCACATGAGCTTCACGCGGTACCAGCAGGTGGACCCGGACCACAAGCCCTACGCCTGCTCCGAGTGCGACAAGGCCTACAAGAGGATGGACCACCTGAAGCGGCACCAGCAGATGCACTCTGGGGAGAAGCCCTTCCACTGCGGCACCTGTGAGAAGCGGTTCTCCCTGCGGCGGAGCCTGGAGTACCACCAGCGGCAGTGCACCGGCGAGAGCTACTGCAAGTGTGCCGTGTGCGGCGACGTCTTCCAGAGCTTCAGCAACCTGCACCGGCACCAGCTCATCCACGCCGGCGAGAAGACCTACCAGTGCAGCGTCTGCGGGCAGCAGTGCAAGCAGTCCAACTACTTCAAGAAGCACCAGAAGGTGCACACCGAGGACGAGCCGTACTACTGCTTCGAGTGCGAGCAGAAGTTCATCCTGCACTGACGGCCGCTCCTGAGCGCCGCGGGTCCCCGCGCGCCGCCGGAGATCGGGGCGTCCCTGCTGCGCCAGCGGAGCCCCCCTGAGAGGTCAAGCGCAAGCCCCCGTACTGCGAGGGCAGGTACCACCCAGACAGAGATCACCACCTCCTGAGCAATACAGTTTATTTATTGTTGACTCTCCGACAGGTTTTTGTGTGGCTTTGCTCGATGGAATGAAGAACAGCTCACCAGGCTCAGCAGCAGACTGCTTCAGTGTGGGGGAGATGTGGGAGTTTCTGGCGTCCCAGCAGCTGCTCCACCAGGGTGTGCCCTCTTCTGAACTGGACTGCCTTACACGATGCACTGGCCGAGTGTCCTACCTGTCCAACAAGACGGGGTGTTTTTTTTAATGCAACAATAAAAATCTGAAGTTCAGAATAAGAGCACACCCTTGACCCACTTCAGAGAACATTATGTAAAGTGATTAGTGACTATTTAATTAAAGTGGTCCAACCTCCTTGTGTCTGTGGCCAGCGAACTCAGGTGAGCTCTGGCTTTTCCCAGATCTTGTGTCGATTCAAAGCCCAGATAAAAAAACAACAGCAGATGTTCCAAGTTTTCCCGATGAGCTCCATGACTTCTGCTCAGACACAAGATGGGCTGGCGGCCGGTATAAGGCAAGACTAATGTTTCCCCCCTTCTCTGGGCTTGTGAACCACTTCCTGAGCTGATTGGATGCGTCTCAAACTGGCTGGTAAAAACAGTAGCTTTTGCTCTGAACCTCTAGGTGGCACAACGGCACTGCAGTTCTTCCTCCCCTTCGAAAGGCATGACCTGTAAGTATATAAGTATCAAAGAGACCAGTATCCTTTAGTCTAGAACAGAGGAAACTTTCTGATCACTGGTTCACTGGTTCAAAAAAAAAATAAATCAAGGATACGAGGGACAACTGAGTGTATTTCAAACTGAAGAAGGAGGATCATTTTTACATGATGTTTTGTGGGTATTTGTAACAAATTGCTCTACTAGTGTTTTTAAAGCTGATTTTCTGCGATCATTCAAAAAGAGGCATTTGTGTGATCTTGAATGTGTACTGATGCACAAAAGAAACAACACTCAGGTCTGACAGATTTAAATATTTTGAACTGCTATGAAACAAAACAACAAAAGATGTGAACAAAAACCCAGATGAAAGAATCATGATGCATTTCCTCTGTGTATCACACTGTCAAACTGAGAGCTGGGATCGGCTCTGACCCCTCTGAGCGGAGACACGGGGCTGGCAGTGCTGACTCTCAGTCCTGATCAGCCTCTGGACAGACAGCTGTGGGACGTCCTGCCTCTCTTCCTGCTGGCCAGTGTCGTCGGCCGCAGGATCAGTGTTCTCCAGAGGTCTTGCCAGTGTGATCCTAGCGCTGCAGGACATTGTGCTTTTCTTCTTGGAAATTGAGACTTAATAATCAGCTTCAGGGATGGGAAACTGTTGGCAGTGTATTGCTAGGTAAGTGATCAGTAAGCAGTGTGGACCCTCAGTCTGAACCAGCACCATTCTTAAATTAACGGAGGTTCTGTCTGAGCCACCATACTTCCTCCACTCTGAAGCCGACTTGAAACACTGAGTCCCTGCAGCACTCACTACCACATGTGTGCATCCTGTCTTCTGGCAGCGCTGTCAAGGCAACATGGCCAAGTACCCATCTCTCTCCTGGCCAGCTCCTCCGTGGTCTCTGGCCACAGACGACAGTGACCTCCTCTCGCAGCTCTCAGCATGTGACCCTGATCCCTGTGAGCAGGCAGGTCTTGTTCAGTCAGAGGGCTGGGGTGCAGGTGGGTTCTTCTCCTGCTGTAGATGGTTATTGTGCAGATGGCTGTGATGGCCCTGGGCCTTCCTGGCTGTGCCCTGTCCTTCACAGAGCCGATCCCGGTTTTTCTTCTCCTTTGATTGTTGAAGCGGGACACCTCTTTCTGCGGGCAGTGTCCTGCAGAACTGGGACAGCTCCACTCATGCCGACATAAATCGAGTGATCGTCATTACTGAGGCAGGGCAGTCGTGTCTTCCGCTGTTTCTGTGTTCAGTAAAGTGCTCTTTTTGAGTAGAGGTTTTAGACAGATTCTTTACTCATTTTGACAATGATGATTCAGTTCAAATTCTAAATGTTCAACTCCTTGCGTTTTAATGAAATCACTTTTTATTTTACCCCAAGTAGTAGTACCACTCAAACTGTCAACAAACGTTCTCACAATTTAAAAAATAACGAACATTTCTCTTGATGAGAAGCATGGACTGCTGTTTTTGTTGGGCATCAGTATGTAACTTACTAACAGGCAAGTGAGTGAGAGGGGACGACTGGTCTTATCTGTAACTTTCTCCGGCTCTGTTGATTCAAACGTCCCTGATTTTTGAGTGTCTAGTGAAAGTACACAGATGCATTCAGCAGACTGCCTGTATGCACCTGTCTCGTCAGCTTCCACACATTGGGGAAAAAAAAGTTTTTATTATTTTATTTTGTTCTGATTTGCCTTGAAAATATTTTTTATGATGGCAAAATGATTTTTGAACTGAAAAGCAGCGCCTACTTACTACAAAATGAAGACAGTGTTATTTCTTTAATGCTGTAAAACCTGATAATGCCATTGTGATAATTGTGATCAAGCTGTGGTTGGGTCGTGATGCAGTATCCTTTTTAAATATTGGCCTCTGAAATTACAGTAAGAAATGGAAATAAATACCATCTTTAACATTTCTTGAAAATTGTTTGATGATGGACTTTAACCTGAACTGCTCTGTTAATTAACACTGAGAACAACCTTCTCACTCAAGAATAAACTAATTTAGATTGCAGTCTCTTCGTTTCTGTTTGTAAGCCGTTGTTTCAATGTGGCAAAACACACCTCTGCACCATTCCTACATGTGACAACTTATCTTAATGCTGCGTCATGCCTACTTGGGGTGTCCAGAGGTTTCAGATGCGTCTCTAAAGCATTCAAATCTAAAATAAACTCAGGTGACTGAAAATCCATCCATGCATTTTCTGACTGCTTTATCCCATGGGTCACGGCCGAGCTGGAGCCTGTCCACAGGACAGTACTCGCACAGTGGCCGCTGAGGGCAGGTCTGACCCCTGTAGTGTCCAGTGCAGGGAGCAGCACTTCCACATCGAGCTCGGCTGCATCTCTGGGAGGGATCTGAGCCTGCCTGTCTGTCGGGAATGCAGCCGAGCTGGAGGTGTCGGAAACTGCCTGGGGGAAATTCTGTACGATGTCACTCATCAGGACTGGCACCATCAGCATAAAAAACACCTGCTGCTGGAGCCACCTCAACCCCAGGCAAGAGCACAAGAGCCGACCAGGTGCGGGAGGGGCTGTCAGGCAGCTGCACTGACTACCACGGCCCCATACCGCTCCAACTCACTGACCTGTCAGAGCTAAAAACAATCACACGCTAAACTACATTGTTAACTTCTTACTTTGAAAAATACCGGGTGAATTCCACTTCTCTGGTGTCCGTGTAAGCAATGTTTCTAAATGCTCCAGTCTACAAGAAAACAAGTTTCTTGTTAATCTCTCGGTTGCTGGCTGAGGGTTGTTTCAGTCCTCCACATCTGGTCCCTCACGTCTACAGTGCCCTGACAGGTTAACATGAGCATCTGGCCCCTCAATGCTGGTTTTACCCATTGCCAGACTGGGGCACTGGGTTAATGTTCCTCACTGTTCTAGCTGCTAGTCACACCAGGGCGGATGGGTCCTGCATTTTTTTGTCAGAGCAATCGCAGTTTCCTTCAAATTTCACAGCACCTAAGCCTGTAGAGTCTATTAGTTAACGAGAATTATCTATAAAGATGTCCTCTGATTTTGTAGTTATAAGTGTCTGACATCAGCAGGCAAACCTGCTTTCTTGTCAAAAACCACATTTTACCGACAGCCATGTGACACCTGATTCTGATCTCCTAATCTCCTAATCTCCCACACGTTCTAGGTGAGAGTTTATTTCCTGTCAGCCCAGTTTTCAAGTCACTGGATCACATTTTTAGCTTCTCCAGCCCCTGTTGTTCAGGAGTTTCTGTTCTCTTCCTCTGGCGCCGGGCCAGAGGGGTGTGTCCGGTTGTATATAAGTCCTGAGCCGAGGGCGAGTCCTGTATTCTTGCCCAGGCTTGCTCTCTTACAGCCCTGCTGCCTGTGGTCAGAGAATGGCCAGTGGCCAGTGGATGGAGGACCAGCTCCTGTGTCCTGTGTGTCTCTGTATGCTGAAGCAGCCGGTCACCACTCCCTGCGGGCACAGCTACTGCCAGGAATGTATCCAGCGCCACTGGGATCAGAGCGCCCTCGATGGGCTGTACAGCTGTCCCCAGTGCCGCAGAGCTTTCAGCACCAGGCCTGTCCTGGCCAAGAGCACCGTGCTGGCCGAGCTCATCGACAGCCTGAGGAGGACCGAGCTGGACCCTCCCTCGGGCCCAAGCCCCAGCCCGGCCGGGCCCGGGGGGGTGCTGTGTGACGTCTGCACGGGTCCGAAGCTGAGCGCCGTGAAGTCCTGTGTGGTGTGTTCGGCCTCCTACTGTGCACCACACCTGAGGCCCCATCAGGAGTCTCGCGTCCTCGCTGGGCACAGGCTGGTCAGCCCCGCGGAGCGCCTGCAGGAGGCGCTGTGCCTGCAGCACGGCCGGGCTCTGGAGGTTTACTGCCTGACTGACCTCGCGTGCATCTGCCTGCTGTGCACCCTGCACGGCCACCGAGACCACGACACCGTCCCTGTGGAGGAGCAGAGGGCCCTGAAGCAGGTAGAGAGCAGACACTGAGGCCCACCGTGAGCTGGACAGGCACACGAGACACTGGGCAGGTTTGAGTCTTTGTGCTGGTGGACAAGTCCGGTTTGGAGGAGTGTGGGAACCAGCTGCAGGAGAGCTGGCCTGTCCCTCAGGGTCTCACTCAGCCCGTCCACATCAGCAGGAAAACACAGGTTCAGATATTTAACTACAACTGACATTGCCACTCTTGACAAACACTGCAAGTCAAAAAACATTGTATGGAAAAATATTCTTATGTGTTAGCGAGGTTTTTGCTGTTTATGTGCACATTCTAATTACTGTCTCACTTGAATTCTATACTGAGGGTAATCCTGCCTTTTCTATGTAACCTGGGGACCAACCCACACTCTGGTTAGTGGAAATGTAGTATTTTATATAGTATTTTTATAATTTTGAGAATTTTTAGTTTAAGAAATACATCTGCAAGATAATATTAAAGTACTGATGAAAGTGGCCTGACCTTATCAAACCCTCCTGTGTTAAGTGTCGGTAAAGAAGTTCCTTCATTGACATGATCAAGCCCCAGGAGGGGCTCACAGCCTGACGCGTGGCCAGGAGACGCAGGTCAGGCGACGGTGTGCAGCGAGGAGACGGGAGACTTAGCGCCGTCGCTGATCAGCCATGCCTGTGTCTCAACAGGAGCAGCTGAGGGGAATGCAGATGGAAATCCGACACACAACCCAGCAGAGGTGGGAAGAGCTGCAGAGGGCGAAACAGGGCGTGGAGTCAGTCAAGGTGGGCATTTCTACCGGCGAGAGAATCACACATTCACAGGCGTCATGAGGAACTGAAAGTTGTTTCTGATCTGCGGGCTCACAAGACTTGGAATCAACACAAAACTATGTGAACAACAGCACGCAGGACAGCGTGTTCCAAGAACGAGCCCTTTCGCAGGAGAACTCCTGTTCGGAGCAGGACCTGAACTTTGTCTGGGATGGGCTGGCTGGTCTCTCCCACAGTGCAGAGATTCCAGTGAGCAGGCGGGTTACCTGTCTGGGAGGCACTGACACGCACAAGGTGGGATTTAATTTGTGCATAGGTTCATGGCACAGTTATCATTTAAGAATACATAAGCTAAATATAATTCAATGAAATGCACATAACACAGACAATGTAAGCAGGCGCTTGGCAGGACCTTCTGGTAATTGGATCCTCCTCAGCCCATCCCAGAAGCATAGGGTGCAGGACTGGACAGGGTGCCAGCCTCCTGCAGGGCACCCCTGCCAGTGGTTCACGATCGGGGCCTGACGTGCTCGGCGAGTCAGATTTCTGCTCAGACTGGCAGCACCCTGGCCTCCGAGCTGAGGTGTGTTTCCCATCCCGCGAGCAGAGCACTGCGCGGGAGGCGCTGGCGGAGAGCGCGGAGATCTTCGGCGAGCTGGCGCACACGGTGGAGAGAATCCGCTCCGCGGCTTTGGGGCAGATTGCCGAGCAGGAGCGGAGGGCGGTGAGGGAGGCCGAGGCCATCGTTGGGAGGCTGGAGAAGGAGATGGAGCAGCTCAGGAGGAGGGAGGCAGAGGTGGAGCAGCTCTTGCAAGTCAAGGACACCCTCCATTTCCTCCAGGTAGCTGTGGCACACAGGGCAACCTGAGGTGGAGAGAGGTGCTCTGGGTTACGTTATAGGAAAATACAAACCCAAAACACCACTCAAAACAAAATCCTACTTCCTTTTTGAGCTGCTAACTAGATTCTTCCAGTCCCTCTTTATTGTAGCAAGGCTTTAAACTACCTCAGACTCTTCACAGAAGACTTTCAAACAGCTCACAGTTCCCTGGGTTCCTTGGTCAGTCAGTGCCTTCTCCCTTGCCCCAGGGAGGGTGAACTGCAGAGGACCTGCCCTCTGTTCCCACACAACAGCTTGACTGACAGCTGCAAGCCTGAGCTTCCTGCATTTTAAATTGTCACATGACCAATTGTCTTGCACCAGCTGGTCAGGTGACGAAGGCCAGCGGCTCAATCCCCACAGCATTCTGGGGCCTGTAGTCCATCCAAGAATCTCCATCTTGTTTGAACCTATGTCCCTCTCACACTAGGTGTTGGGGTTTTGTTACAGAATAGTCATTTTCTGATGTTTTTCGTGCCCAGGGAATTCAATAGACATTCCCTGAAACTAAGTATTTTTTCAAAAACATATAGTTTTGTGTTTTGATGCACTGTGCAGTTTTCGGGCACAATGGGAAGCTCAGAATAAATGACAGTAAGCACAGTGTCTAACATTACATCTGTGTGAACAGTGGTTGGCTATATTTTGGTAAAAAGGTAGAGGTGACTTGCTTCTTTCAATCTAGTGGGGGGTCTCCAGTCACAGTCCTGGACTGCCACAGGGGCTCCAGGTGTTCAGTGCAATCAGCTCTTAATCACTCCCTGAGCTGGTCCCCAGGCGCCTGCAGGGCCACAGCTCGCCAGGGGGAGGTGCTAGAACCGCAGTGGCTGACATCTAAAGCCCATACTGCTCTCGTGTCAGAAGGTTCTGAAAGTTCCCCTGGAGCAGTCAGGCACCCACACCAGAACAGACTCAGGTTTTAAAATATTAATTGATGAGCTTATTCCCATAATCAGCTTTAGATTCTGTTAGAACCACAAATGGCGTTTTCTTGAGGAGAGAACGTGTCTTCTGTTCTGTGCCGCAGAGCGTCCCACCCGCGCACTCCCCTCCCGAACCCGGCCGCGCCCCCTCCAGCCCGGCCCGGCCAGACTTCTCTCTGGCGGCGGTGAGGAAGGCCGTCTCTGACATGAGGGAGCTTCTGGAGAGCGTCTGCAGGGCTACATCAGACCCAGCAGGCTGGACTGAAGACACATCAAGCAGCCTGTTACACAACGGTAACTGTCAGCACACAGTGAGCACACAGTGAGCACGCTGCTCAGAAACGTTTGAGCTGCTAGCACACAGGAAAACCAGCTTTATGCTCTCTACTACTCTCTACTGACCTCCACTGGGGCTTTTGAACTGTACTGTTGTACTGACCTCAAGCAGGGAGGCTGTGAAACACAGCTTACAGCATGGCCTCAGATATTTCTCACCTAAAATCTGCTGTAAAGAGCTCCTCTGTATCAGCAGCTCATCTGTTTCAGGAGCCAGAGTGCTGGAGTTGGGGGGAGGCTGGGGCTGCTGGTTCATCCTGGTTGTCTGTGAGTCAATTCACAGGTGTCCTTCTCTTGTTTCCTCTGTCTTCCACAAAGTGATTAGATTACAGACCACTCCAGAGCCCAGGAACAGAGCGGAGTTTTTGAAATGTGAGTTTTTGCTTTTATTTTTGATGCATTTTAGTTTTGGGTCAGTGGGTGGGGGTCAGGCAGCAAGATGGTGCAGTTCGATTCCTGGGGTGCTGTCTGTGTGGAGCTTGCGTGTTCTTCCAGTATTCGCGTGTGTTTCTTCTGTGTGCTCTGGTATCCCCCATAGCCCGCAGACATACTGGTAGGTTGATTGGCTTGTGGGGAAAATGTCCCTGCTGTGAGAGACTGTGAACGTGTGTGTGTGTGTCCGCCCAGTCATGGACTAGCGTCCCGTCCAGGGGGTACCCTGCCTGGCAGCTGTTGCATGCTGGGATAGGCTCCAGCTCCCCCATGACCCTGTACTGGATGAAGTGGTTAGAGAATGGATGGATCTCTTCCATCATGGCCCACCAGCTGGACAACATCAGAGGGGCCTGGGAGCTGAGCTGCCTTGGGGGTGAGACTCCAGGGAGCAGTTTTAACTTCTCTCCCTCTCGTGTTTCTCCCCTGCGCTCAGGCTGCTGCCAGCTCTTCCTGGACCCCAACACGTTGCACCCCAACCTGCTCCTGTCCGAGGGGAACCGCAGGCTGGTGCGCACAAGGGAGGTGCAGCCCTACCCCTCGCACCCGGAGCGCTTCGACAGCTACTACCAGGCGCTGTGCAGAGAGGCCTTGACAGGGAAGCGCTTCTACTGGGAGGTGGAGTGGGGCGGCAGGGAGGTGTTCGTCGGCGTGGCGTACAGGAGCATGGGGAGGAGGGGCCAGGGCCTGCTCGCCGGCCTGGGGCGCAGCAGCAAGTCCTGGGGCGTACTGTGCTCGGCCTCAGGGTACTCTGCCTGGCACGACAACCAGTCCACGGCGGTCCCCGCGCCTCGCTCACACAGGGTGGGAGTGTTCCTGGACCACAGCAGGGGGCTTCTGTCCATCTACAGCGTCTCGGACACCATGGCCCTGCTGCACCGCTTCCAAGCCAGCTTCACAGAGCCCCTGTATCTGGGCTTCGGGGTGGTGAACCCTGGCGACAGCGTGTCCATCCGCCAGCCCGTATAGCCCTGCGAACACATCCGGACCTCACAATCCGCCAGCCCGTACAGCTCTGCGAACACATCCGGACCTCACAATCCGCCAGCCCGTATAGCCCTGCGAACACATCCGGACCTCACAATCCGCCAGCCCTGCGAACACATCCGGACCTCACAATCCGCCAGCCCGTACAGCCCTGCGAACACATCCGGACCTCACAATCCGCCAGCCCGTACAGCTCTGCGAACACATCCGGACCTCACAATCCGCCAGCCTGTACAGCCCTGCGAACACATCCGGACCTCACAATCCGCCAGCCCGTACAGCTCTGCGAACACATCCGGACCTCACAATCCGCCAGCCCTGCGAACACATCCGGACCTCACAATCCGCCAGCCTGTATAGCCCTGCGAACACATCCGGACCTCACAATCCGCCAGCCCTGCGAACACATCCGGACCTCACAATCCGCCAGCCCGTACAGCCCTGCGAACACATCCGGACCTCACAATCCGCCAGCCCTGCGAACACATCCGGACCTCACAATCCGCCAGCCCGTACAGCCCTGCGAACACATCCGGACCTCACAATCCGCCAGCCCGTACAGCCCTGCTAACACATCCGGACCTCACAATCCGCCAGCCCTGCGAACACATCCGGACCTCACAATCCGCCAGCCCGTACAGCCCTGCGAACACATCCGGACCTCACAATCCGCCAGCCCGTACAGCCCTGCGAACACATCCGGACCTTACAATCCGCCAGCCCGTACAGCTCTGCGAACACATCCGGACCTCACAATCCGCCAGCCCTGCGAACACATCCGGACCTCACAATCCGCCAGCCCGTACAGCCCTGCGAACACATCCGGACCTCACAATCCGCCAGCCCTGCGAACACATCCGGACCTCACAATCCGCCAGCCCGTACAGCCCTGCGAACACATCCGGACCTCACGATCCGCCAGCCCGTACAGCCCTGCGAACACATCCGGACCTCACAAAGTGAACCTGTTGAGGATCTTGTTTGTCCTGTCAGACATCTGTTGCTACATGTATCCAGTAATCCTTCACTTATGGAACTGTTCCTCTGGGGCAGCAATAGTCCTCAGTAATCCTGTGGATTTCTTGTATTGTCATTGCCTCCAGCACATACAGATCTGTGTATTTACCTGCAACTGTCCAGTTGGGCTTGGATGATCAGAACATCCTGACCCAGTAAAACTTTCAGAGGAGTTAGAGCACAGAACGATCCCTCTGAGTTTCAGGAAATTATACCATAAAGATCCGGTTCCTGTTTGTTTATCCAGAATGGGAGGGTGAATTTTTCTACTATCGTTAGATAATTTACCTGAAGCAAACAAATCCATGTGAAAGATTCTTGAAGAAATATCTGTAGGTTTCTGACATTTCAACTTCAATGGTTCAATCTCATTATGAATTGTGCACAGCTATCTGTATCAATAAGAGCTCGATCTACGGGTGTAGAAATGATTGGCTCTGAATTACTCTCTGATATTTGTCCTCTGCAATAGACCAATAAACACAAAATAGAGAAGCCTTTGTTTATCAGTGCACTCATCTGTTTCTCCACCGTTTTCAAATTCCAGCAAAATAAACTTGACATCTCGACTGTCCTTCCACGATCGGGAAGGTGCTCGACCACGGTAGGTGACCTCACACCCCACGCCGTGCCTATCCCTGATGCAGCAGGCGCGAGGGCAGGACGCCAGCCCACTGCAGGGCACACACACACACCCACAGCCTACAGACGCCGATTAGCCTGGCCAGCATGTCTCTGGAACTGGGAAGAAGCCCTCACAGACAAGAGGAGAACGTGCACAGAAGGCACGCTGGTCTGGAACTGACCCCAGCCACACTCATGAAAAACTGAAAAAAAATCTTCATTTTCTTGGACTTTTCCACACCTACACTGCTTTGTCCTAGACTTTCATCTTGATATACTGTGTCCAGTTATCATGGGAAGTAGCACGGGAGCACATTTAGAGCAGCTGTGTCGTGAGCTGTCTGTGTCAGTCTGATCCACTAGAGGGCAGCCTTAGGACACTTGAGGGAGAATATAAGCGCAGGCATCATCACAGGAGGGTGTAAGAGAGAGTTTAATGCAGCTATTTTCAATTCACGTTTCCTATAAATCATTAAAGAACACTGGAGAACGTGTCCAATCTTAATGGGAGATCAGTCTTGTGGTGAGACCAGTTCCTTGGCCAGCTTATTTTAAGAGTGCAAAGGAACAAGTAATAGGTTTATTCCATGCTGAAAGAAGAAGAAAGAAAACACAACGTTTCGGCCGTGGAGCCTTCTTCAAGTGTGAGAAAGACAAGGCAGTAAGAAAAGGTAATGTAGCAGGAGAACGAAGGCTGGGAGAGAGGAGGAGTGAGAGGTGAGAGGCACTCTTATTTTAAGAGTGGTCAAGGACAGTGCTTGTGTTGACTCAGGCTAAGACACAAGGGGACACTGGTCAGGCCAGTAGAAGAGAGTAGAATGTGCATATGTTACATCAGGCAGGGTGGGTGGACATGAGCAGGTTCTCCTACAACATGTTACCAGTTAAAGGGAACCAGTCACATGCTCATTCAGACACCATCTCCCCTCCGCAGATCCGGTTTAAGATCTGATTTGAAAATTCTGCCACTGTCCCATTGTCTCACTGTTCTGCTATCCCAAAGTCTCAGTGTCCCACTATCCCAGTGCCCCACTACCCCAATGTCTCAGTGTCCCAATGTCTCACTGTCCCACTATCCCAGTGACTCAGTGTCTCACTAGCCCAGTGTCCCAATGACTCAGTGTCTCACTAGCCCAGTGTCCCAGTGTCTGTCTCACTATCCCAGTGTCCTAGTGAGTCAGTGTCCCACTATTCCAGTGTCCCAGTGACTCAGTGTCCCACTATTCCAGTGTCCCAGTCACTCAGTGTCTCACTAGCCCAGTGTCCCAGCGTCTCTGTCTCACTAGCCCAGTGTCCCAGCGTCTCTGTCCCACTAGCCCAGTGTCCCAGCGTCTCTGTCTCACTAGCCCAGTGTCCCAGTTCTGTCAGGAGCTGCAGAGGTGCTGACAGGCCCAGGTTGGCCAGGAGAGAAGCCAGGGCTGGCGCCGCGTGTGCCTGGTGCTGCAGTCCTGCCCCTGAGGTGAGAGTTCTGGGCTCACAATGTAGATTTGCAAGGAAACAGCTGGACAACATCCTTAGCTACGAACAGGTTAGATGTGCCGACTGACCCTTTGAGCTGAACTGATTTGATCTTGCCTTTGAAAACCCAATGTCCTGTTGTACTTCACAGTAAAAAGGCCGCGTTGGTCATGTGCTGTATGATTCTGTCACATTAAACAGCTTCCATAATGTAACATTCGCTCCTAGCAGTCTGTCAGTTACCCACTGTACTATCAAACAAGTTATACCGGTCTGATTGAATCGTATTATTTATTACTCTTCCTTAGTTATAACATTACAATACCAGATACTCCTCAACATTTGATAAACAGATTTCTCTATATGTATATAGTGTTCTTGAGCAGATTTGGTTCAATAACTGTCCTCTGTGCCTCCTGAATTGTGATCGGTAGCTGAGCTTCAGCTCAAATTCATATAACTTCTATATCAATTAAAGGTATAAAAAACTATAAATCAAAAAGGATTTGATTACTAAGACTAATCTATGACCTTCCTGCTTTTCATTTAAAATAATTTCTTAGGAAACCCCTAGAAAGCCTTAATAAACAGTATCAAAATCAAAACCAGTCCAACAATAAGTATATTTTCCCAGAGCTCAGGTTCAAAGAAAATCTGGAGCCTTCTGTTGTGGGGCATGTTTCAGGCATTGGGAATATTCTTCTGCACAAAATTTCTCCTCCTTCTCTCCCTGATTGATTTCCTGCCTTCTTGTGCAACATGTCTGTGAGGCAGAGACAGAGGCTTGTCTGTGAGGCAGACAGAGGCCTGTCTGTGAGGCAGAGACTGAGGCTTGTCTGTGAGGCAGACAGAGGCCTGTCTGTGAGGCAGAGACTGAGGCCTGACTATGAGGCAGAGACAGAGGCCTGTCTTTGAGGCAGGGATGGAGACCTATCTGTGAGGCAGAGACAGAGGCCTGTCTGTGAGGAAGGGACAGAGGCCTGTCTGTGAGGAAAGGATTGAGGCCTGTCTGTGAGGCAGAGACAGAGGCCTGTCTGTGAGGAAGGGACAGAGGCCTGTCTGTGAAGTAGAGACAGAGGCTTGTCTGTGAGGCAGACAGAGGCCTGTCTGTGAGGCAGAGACTGAGGCCTGACTATGAGGCAGAGACAGAGACCTGTCTTTGAGGCAGGGATGGAGACCTGTCTGTGAGGCAGAGACAGAGGCCTGTCTGTGAGGCAGGACAGAGGCCTGTCTGTGAGGAAGGGACAGAGGCCTGTCTGTGAGGAAGGGATTGAGGCCTGTCTGTGAGGAAGGAAAGAGGCCTGTCTGTGAGGCAGAGACAGAGGCCTGTCTGTGAGGCAGGGACAGAGGCCTGTCTGTGAGGCAGGGATTGAGGCCTGTCTGTGAGGCAGAGACAGAGGCCTGTCTGTGAGGAAGGGACAGAGGCCTGTCTGTGAGGCAGAGACAGAGGGCTGTCTGTGAGGAAGGGACAGAGGCCTGTCTGTGAGGCAGAGACAGAGGCCTGCTGACAGGCTGCTCCTAGTTATCCAGCTGCAAATGTTACAAAAGCCTCTGTCTTGGCCTTGACCCATAGCACCCCGTGGAGAAGAGCTGAGTTCTGTGTTTCTGCTTGATTCAGTGGCTCGCTGCCAGCACACAGAATTATGTTTGCTCAAAGACACCACTCCCTCTTACTTTCAAACCCTCCTACCTCTCTCCCAGAGTTTCAGTCAGTCCCAGCAGGTTCAGATGGGCTTCCAGTGTTCGAGAGCTTCTCGTGGCCGCTGTCCTGCAGCACAGCCTGCTGACTGAGAGGTGTCTCCTCTTCGAACCCCGAGCCTGGTGCTGTTCTGCGTCCCGGTGTGTCTCGCTCCTGCTGTCTGCCGCACGGTCTGGCCGGCCTGATGGCTCAGCTTCTGCTCTGGTCTCCGCTGCTGGTCCTCCTCCTGTCCGCAGCGTCGGCGCAGGACAGGCTGCGGGTCGTCTCTCCGCAGAACTGCACGCTGGACTGTGTCATCCAGGTAATCCCGGCTGCGCGCTCCGCTCGGCTCCACTCGCCCGCGCTGGGGGCTCCTCCCGTCCGACTCCACACGGCTCCAGTGCTCTTTCCACTGCGGTTACGGTAACATCCCTGCTACACACGCGGAGCCTTGCCGGCACGGAGCTCAGCTGCAAGACTTCACAAGAAATCGGAAGCAAACTCACAGTCCTGCACAGGAACGTTTGCAGAAGGGATCCGAGTTTCTAACACTTTAGTGAGCACAGTTCTTACTTTGTTAGCAGGCTCCCTAGTGGCTGGTATAACGCCTTACTGTGGTGTACCCTGGTAAAACAGGTGAAATGCACTGAAGCTCGTGGCAAAGCAGAGAGCTGTGTGGTGAAGCAAGAGCACCAAGGGAAACAAAGTACAAGAAGCGCAGACTCACCTTGCCCGGGTTTTCTGAGCGCAGTGCTGAGTGTTTTTCAGTAAGAGTAAGGGAAAGCTAAGAGTGTGGAAGATAAAAGGGAAAGATATGAGTGTGTTTTTGCAGTTGGATATCTCTTGCTATCTGTTTCATATTTTGAAATCCAAATCCAAGGACATGGAATTTGATAGGTGAACATGTTTTTCTAGTATCAACGAAATGCAAAACAAAAATAAAATAACTACTCCCCACCCACACAGCCCCCTCTCCCGGCTCTCCCAGAGACTGCTCTCCTGTTCTGGCCCTCAGCCACAGCGCTCCGATGCAGAGGTCAGAGCCCCCCAGATAAGGAAGATGCAGTCTGTTGGGGGCCCCAGGGGTCTCTGTGGAGGCAGAGATGGGGGTCCCGGCGGACAGTGCTTTTGGTCTGGGGGCTACAGGGGGTCCCAGCTGAGGTGACTGCCTGGCCCGGGAATTCTTCAAGTGCATTTCCTTCGCTTTTCCTGTTTTCCATAAGATTCCGGGATAAATCCTATGCCATTTCTTAAATTCTGGCAGGACATGCCTTCTGTCTGGATCACTGGAATAACCCGTGTGTAAAAATCCCAGCAAACTCACATCAACACAGACATCTGTTTCCAGTCTGCAGCTGGGAACAAACAGCTGCAGCAGATGCTTGTCATATATTACCTCTGATAATATGTAGGGGGCTACACTGCAGATGTGCCATGATATTCCTGTAATGAGAATTATATTCTGTAACAGTTATGCAGTAATACTATCTAAGTTATAGATCAAACGTATCTTTCTTCACTATGATAGGAAAAGCCCTAGAAGAACAGCTCTGGAGGCCACACCTAACAGCAGCTTGAAATACCAGCTTTCGAAAGCATGTTTTTCCAGTTTGAAATTGATGAGTGTGAGATGATTGCCGGCCGGCCCGAGGAGTGGAGACACAGGAGCGTTTCTGCTGCCTGGCCCCTCGTTTTCGCCGCATTCCTGACCGCCTGTCTGCCACACACGACAGCTCCTCCCGGCGCCTGCCCTCCGGACACAGCGTCGCGGGTATCCGGCCCGTCCAACCCTGGGCCAGCAGTGCCCAGCCCAGTGCCCAGCGCCCGAGCAAGGGCCCCTGGCAAGTCGGAGGAAGACTCTCACTCCCCGTCCCCCCCGTCCCGCAGGGCGCAGCCGACACACAGACACCGAGAGGAAGACTAGAGAGTAGCGCGCCTCTCTACCTGGAGCACGTGTACCGTCCGTCTCGAGACTTCGACTCTGTTTCCAGCTGTGAGCGCGCACTCGGAGCAGGGAGAGCAGACTCACTAGCAGTTTCAGTTTGCAGGTTTCAGCGCTGTCTGGTCCGCTGCCCTTGTGTCCCGCAGACTGTCTCCACAGAGCTCAGCCTTCAGATGTGAGCGTGTGGGCTCTTGGCACCATCCTTCCATTGTTAGCAGACAAAATCCATCATTAAGTAAAGGTCCACATATCTATTTAAACACCAGTGTGTTTTGTCTCGGTTTTTAATAGAGGGTTAGGGTATGTTCTTGCCTGAGGAGGATGCCGATGTGTCTGGACGTGGGCGATGACTGCAGTCGGAACGGCTGTGAAGTGAAGGGGGAGTCTAGGGCGGGACGGCCCACCGCAGCCAGAACACATCCACCCCGCATCCTCCTTCCGCTGGCACAGCTGCTGAACGAGCTGCAGGAGGCAAACTCCTCTGTCCCTCTGGTTTTGCAGCTGCTGTAACTTGCTGTACTTCTGGAGTAAATAAGCTTCCGTTTTAAAAGGACCTTGATAAAACCTTAATACAGCCAGTCTCTGGCGCTGTGTGGCCGTGATTTATGAGGTTGCAAAGTGGCAGAGGTGTTTATTTTTCTTATTAAAATACTTTTAATACTGCAATACTGCAGCCAACAGATGGAAAAGTTCAGATTAGGTGTTTGGCAGGTAAACCGATTTTTCTTACAGCAAGGCTTCCTAGAAACAGATGCCAAGAGTTTCACCACCGGAAGGCATTTGTGAGTCTTGTGCGGGCTCACACACGGAGAAGACACAGCTCTGGAAGTACTAGTGCAGAAACAGCACCTGACGCAAGCACCGTGTTTTCCATCTGTCTGAGCAAGACAGCAAAATGCCAGCAAGTGGAGGTTTCTTGCTCCTTATTTTCTGAAGCCCATGTGTTTGTGTTTGGTGGAGAGAGAGGCAGAGACACAGGTGCTGGTAAAAAAACAATGATTTCCAAAATCGTCAGCAGCTTGATTTATACTGTACCTCTGCTTCCTTCAGAGGGAAGATATCAACTTACTTTCTTGACTTTGTAGATCCTTTTCTTACATTTAAAAACTAGCCTGAGCTTTTCCGCTTGAGAATGTTGGAAACCTGGGCTTGTCTGCCACACAGAGAAGAGAAACAGATGCCAGATGATGGCAACTGTAAACTGCTTATAAACAGTCCAGACTGATATATTGCTGTGTTTGAGAACATTTGCCTGCTTAGACAGTCTCAGTAATCTTATTAATGGAACCCATTATTATGTTCCTATGCTCTTATGCAGTGTTATATTTTCTGAATTCTCTATGTACTATTTCAATTGACTGTTTGAGGGCTGCAGTATAATTTTACTCTCACAATCATAACAACAATCGGGTGTTGGCACTAAACGTGAACTCCAAGCACATGATTTTCGAGACCTCAGCTCTTTTTCTGCATTCCCCAGTGGCTACAGGAGTATTAGGGCCAGGGGCAGGATTCTCTCTGTCTAAAACACATGGGCTTCGGGCCAGTAGAAAGGCAGTGCTCTGTGTAGATTAGGGAGCAGGAGAGCAGCCTGGCTTGTTTTTGCATTACAACTAGTCAGGAGTGCTAAAGATTCAGGGTCTGGCTCCGGTTTAAGGAATGAAAGGGAAAAGCAGCTTTGTACACGAGAGCAGTGCTGTGAAGGGGAGTATTGTTTTCACTCTGGGGTTTAGTTTAGCAAGTTGGAGGTGGACTAGCTGCCCAGTGGTTTTTGGGGAGGTGTAGGTAGAGTCCTCTGCAATAGGAGCAGTGTGCTGTGTGCTAGTGATTGACTCCAGTTTCCACAAGCACTGTGGCTGTGTGGGAAAATTGTTTGTGCAAACAGACACTTGGAGCGTCATTTTAAAGCACAATCTCTTCCTTCCAGCAGCAGCAACCCAGGGCATCGCAGGATTAAAAGGACAGTGTTTGTGTGAGGGTGAACTGGGGTGGACGGGACTGTAAGAGAATGAAAGATCTAGCCTGTGTTGCAGGTAAAAGCCGCAGGGAGAGTCTCTTACTCTGATCACCATTTATCTCTATTCTAATTCGTCTAGAGATGAACAAACATACATTCTGGGCCTTAAGGGAGTTTCCATCACTGAGAGGCTGGAGGAACTGAGTCTCTTTAGTCTGAAGGGAGTGTCCATCACTGAGAGGCTGGAGGAACTGAGTCTCTTTAGTCTGAAGGGAGTGTCCATCACTGAGAGGCTGGAGGCACTGAGTCTCTTTAGTCTGAAGAGTGTGTCCATCACTGACAGGCTGGAAGAACTGAGTCTCTTTGGTCTGAAGGGCGTGTCCCACACTGACAGGCTGGAGGAACTGAACCTTTTTCGTCTTTAACAGAGTAGAATATGAGAGGAACCTGTTTTCAAGTATTCAGAATCTCTAAGGCAAAGTCAGCCCAGAGGACGTCTTCAGGATCAACAGTGAAACAAAACTCAGAGGACGAGAGAGGAAACTGTGGATTTGTGTTTAAAACCAGCACAGGAGGCTTTTCTCTACACTATGTTGTGGGAGTCTGGAAGAAGCTACCAGCTGTGTTAAAGCCTTGGATTCTTTTGAGAAACCACTGGATGAGAGCTCTGGCTCAATTATCTACTAATGAGCAAAAGGGCCAGAATGGCTAACTGGTCTCCACTTAGAAAAGAAAAAGAATTTTCAAAATTATTCTACAGAACAATCCCAGTCGATTTGCAGCAAATGTCCAGCAAATCTGAGCTTCCTTCAGCGCTGGGAGGAAGGGGTGACTCGTCTTGCACATCCTGCACTGACATGCGGCACGGCGACTGTAGCAGAGCTCTGCACGAGCCATCAAAACATGCAGCTGAGAGAGTCGTGCGCTGGCTCTGCCCATCGAGAGTGGAAAATGGTCAATTTATTAATAACTGTGCTCATTATGTACTGCATCTTCCTCCAGTTGAGCTTTTAATATGCTGTCAGGGGAGAGCAAACAGTATGCAGACTATAGCTGTTTACATTGTGGTTTCTACAGTTTGACTAATGTCCAGCCCCCAGGAGCTGTGACCTTGAGCTGAGCTAATGCAACTGGAATTGAAACACGTCCACACCTGAAGAAGGCTCCACAGCTGAAACATTGTGTCTCTTTTCAGCAGGAATAAACCTTTACTTGTTCCTTTGCAGCCTGCGCTTGCTGACACAGCTCCCTACTCCAGTCTTCAACTGGAATTGTAGCCAGTGTTGTTCGGCCTTGTGCTCTAGGCAGGGTCTGACACAGATGCTCATGCCGAAGACGATGCTACTCAGGGTGTCATTAATACTGCATTAAGAAATGCTGAAACAGAAGCTAAATACCTTTCACAAGGCTGAACACGTGTGTCTGTACAGGGGGAGCCGACCTGTGAGTTCTGCCGGGTCAGCAGAGAGGAGCTGGAGCTGCAGCTGGGGGTCAGCCTGCCCAGGATATTCGGGAGTGAGTCACATCTGTACCTCCCTGTGCAGTGTCAGCAGTGCCACTGGTCTGCATGTCGGGCACAGTCTCCCAATTCCCCAGTAAAAACTTAAACTTTTAAATGTTGATCTATCCCTCTTTGTGGTAAGAGCTGGAAATGCAGAAACAGTGAGCCCCCAGGACCAGGAGCTGTCAGTGTGTTAACTGAACTGGTAGAGACGGAAGGTTATTTCAGTCTTCTGAAATAAGACGAATACAAACGTTCCCCTGTGGTGGTGAAGGGGAGTCCCATTACCTGTAAAGCACTTTGAATGGCGTGTCCAGAAAAGTACTAAATGTAAAATGTATTATTATTGTTATTATTATTATTGTCAGGAAATAAGAGATGAAAACTCTCTCCTTCGACAGGCTGTGTTCCTCTGCCCTGTAACTCACTCCTGGGGCGGCACTCTCCCGCTGCCTGCCAGCACTACGTACACGCCCCCCGCAACATCACCGTGGAGTTCATGCCCGACCGAGACCCTGCGCATGACATCGTCACTGTCTCCTGGACGCCCAGCCAATACGGTAACTCATGGCAGTTACTCATGGCGAGGTCAAAGGTCATTGAGATAGCCCAGTCTGGACTTGCTGAGGGGCAGATCTGACACTTCAGTCACCAGCTGCCTGGAAGGAACAATAGTGCTTTTCCATGGCTGCTCCTGACAGGCCGCACACATACAGAACACAGTAGTCATCTTTATACACACCAGCACAAATAGACTCCAGACAGTCATCGCATCGCTGTCATCAGCACAGCATGATTCTGTCAGACTGCAGCAGACCGCGTTTCGCTACTGCATGTGTCCACAGGAGCAGAGCGCCCACACTTCAGCACAAGCACTGCGAGGGGCAGGGACCACAGGGGCCATAGATTGTAGGGGTTAAAGACCGCTGGCTCAGTGGACAGCAGCAGTTATGGGCTCTAGGGTTACAGACCACAGACGCGGTGGACTGTAGGGTTATAGACCACAGACGCGGTGGACTGTAGGGTTATAGACCACAGACGCGGTGGACTGTAGGGTTATAGACCGCAGACGCGGTGGACTGTAGGGTTACAGACCACAGACGCGGCGGACTGTAGGGTTATAGACCACAGACGCGGTGGACTGTAGGGTTATAGACCACAGACGCAGTGGACTGTAGGGCTGAAGGGATTATGGACTGCCGGGGTTATAGCAAGGTATCACCCTGGCATCACACAGCAGCAGACTAAGTTAATCTTATTTACCTGACTTTTACCTTGTAAGAAAACTGCCCTTAATTTAAGAAAACATAATACAAACAATAGTACCATTGTTCCAAAAGTGGTAAGCATAAACACTAGGTTCTAGAAATCACAAAAATATGTAGGAAGAAATAAGATGACTCACACTCTGCAGCATGGCCTAGTGTCTCCTTACCTTTGAGGTCTCATCTACAGCTCCCCTCCCACTTGTGCTTTGTGCAGAGCAGTGCATGCTGGGGGCCGTAGTCACAGGGCGGCCTTCCTGTCTGTTCTATGGATTGCCCTCTGTCCCTGTGCAGATCAGTGCATGCTGGGGCCTGTAGTCACAGGGTGTCCCTCTGTGCCTGTGCAGAGCAGTACATGCTGGGGGCCGTAGTCACAGGGCGGCCTTCCTGTCTGTTCCAGGGATTGCCTTCCTCCGTGGGTTCCAAGTCTCCATTCGGACGCTGGGCGGAGCGCTAGTGGGCTGCCAGCTCTTCCTTTTCCAGCGCAATCTCTCTCTGGAGGTCACGGACACCCAAAGGGTATGGACAGTTCCCCTAGTGTCGGGGAACTGTTGCGATCAAGTGTTTGAAGCTCCAGCTCAATGAGAATTATAAGACATGAACTGACAGGCCTGCTCTCTTCTTACTTGACTGTATTGGCAACAGTGTAGGTCATTATCATAACAAGGATGTGAGCAAATTACACAGGATAGTACTCCTGATTATTTGCAAGATGCCTTTAGACCTGTGCTCAGCAGTGTGTGTGAAGGTCTGATGGTCATGCAGGTGTATCGGTCGGACCCGTTCCCGAACCTGGGCCTGCGATCTCAGTACGTCGTGACAGTGATGGCGCTGCCCGTACCAGAGCAGTGGGACAACTTCCACCACAGCCAGATTTTCAGCACCCGCAGTGAGTGTCAGAGCTCCAGAGCTTCAGAGCAACTTCAGAACTGCTCCAGAGCTTCAGAGCAGCTTCAGAGCTCCCAGACCTGTCCAGGCTCCAGTGGAAAGAGGGAGAAGGGAGGCTGGGAGTTAAAGGACAGTTACAGGCTGATGCCCCAGGCCTTCAGCCTCAGTGTTGCTCTGTCTGCTGTCCTTCTCTCGGTTACAGTCCTACCCCACAACATTTACAGGTACTGTATCACCTGCAGTATGTGTTAGTTTAAACATGAACACATTTTAGAGAAAAGATTATCATTAAATACATTGTTTACAATACTAGGATAATTGTTCTTGCAAGGCACAGGGCACAGGAAATTTTACTCTCTGAAACACCCTTCCTGGGCATAGCAGCTGTGGTCCACCTTGGAATCGAACCCGCAACCTCACAATACCTTTCTTTTCTCCTCCCAGCGTGCGCTGAGAAGATTGGATTAGAGCAGTGCCACAGGGGTAAGTCACTCGCAAGGAGACTGTTTACAGTCCAAATTTCATTAACTGTTTTCCCTTCAGAAAATGACTTTGCTTCATTTCTTTCTGTCCTGAAATGAATGCATTTACAGCAATTGAACTCCTTTGTGAAGAAAGGTTTTCCATTCCTCTGTTGTCTTTCCAACACAATTCTACTGTACATATTCCATTTAAGATAAAAACAATGCCACAGGTGTCGACAGAAGGAATAAACAGGAGTTTTTAAATAGACAGGAGGCAGCAGAACCAGGGCTTGCTTTCTGAGTGCATGTCGGCTCTGTGTGTCTTCAGACTGGTACCCCAGAGACATCACAGTAACCCAAGAGGGCAATGACATCATCGTGACCTTTAACCTGGCTCCCCCCAGCCTGGGCATCAACCGCTACTTCTCCTGGTGCTCCAGAGGCGGGATGAGGAACTACACGGAAATTGAGGTGGTGAGTGAGAGACTGAACCCCAGCTTCCACGCAGTCGCTTGTCCCCTGGCAAAGCGCCCCCTGGAGCCTGTGTGAACACATGACAGCAAACGAGCTATTTCACAGTCCTCTCGCTTCATTCTCTCTCCCTGTGCCTCCTGCTGCCCAGGCCAGCTCCAGACCACAGGTGATGCCAGTCCTGCCCCACTCTGACAGAGAGCACTGCTGACAGGACAGGGCTGACCCCCAGTAACTGTAATTTAAAAACCAGTACCTTGTAAATCTACTGCAAATCATTTATCTTCACTTGTGTAAATGGCAAAGCAAAACCATAAAACAATAAAAAATGATATATTTGCCATAAGCAAAACCTGAAATTCCCCTTGTCTGATGAACAGGAAACAGGAGCCCAGGGCTGCGTTGGTCCAGAACTGCATTCCTGAGCTCAGAGCTGATCCTGGAGAACTCTTCGCCTGGAGCACCACAGAAGAGAGCTTAATCCTTGTTATGTTTACAGCAGTTTAATTTCTGAACAAATCATTCTGAAGGATTGAAGATCATATAGGTTGGGTTTGGACTGTTTGCAAAGCGTGGATGTCATCTCTCTGAAGGATTCTTAGCCTTCACTGACATCAACAGCCCCCTCTGCGTGCTGTAGGTCACAACATGTGCAGGCACAGCGCTGTGGGTAGGTTAGTCTTGACAGAGACGCAGCACAACCCCAGCCACAGCCTGGAGAGCTCTGGCAGGCTGAGCCCCTGGGTCCCCCATGCCTCTCTTCCCTGAACTGACTCTCTGCAGCTGCCCACACGTTTCTGTGCCTGTCTTTGCAGAACTCCTCGGAGAACCAGACGCACCACAGCTTCCGACTGAGGGGCCTGGACCCAGGGGCCAAGTACTCGTGTGAGGTAGGTCTTCAGCGAGAGGACACAGAGAGCCCGACAGCCAAAACCAGCGACACAGCCTCTCCTAGGGGGTCTTTGGAGCCCTGCGCGTGTGACAGAGAGCGAAGGGGGTGGGATTGCATGTGCCTGTCTGAACCTACGTTTCTTTTCTCTTTTGTTCTCCTGTAAAGATGGCTGCAGACATGTCAGACGCCGTGCGGAAAGGTTTTGCCTTCCAAGTTGGACACGTTCAACAAGGTAATTCATGGACTGGAGGCAACTGGCCTCTTCTCCCCCACCCATAGAAAACACACCTAGTGTGCCCAGCCCCAGAATCTGAGTAGCCTTTGCAGAGGTTTAATGTGATAGAGAAGGAGGCAGCGGTGGTACTGGAACACCCTGATGTCCAGGAGTGCCAAGGTACGATGTGTTCATCTGAGCCAACCGATCCAGGGACATCCTTGGGAATGCCTTTGGGAAAAATCCCCATGTATCAGCTTCCACAGCATGGAGTCTTTTCTCTTCATTGCACCCGTCTCCTCCAGACCCTGTCCAGAACCTGAACAGATCCCCCATGTTAGAGCTTGCTGACCTCTGACCTCTGACCTCTGTGTATCTCCCCTGCCCAGAGTCCTCCCCTGCCCCCCCAAGCTCAGAGTCCCTCTTCCTGGTGCTGCTGCCCGTTTCCGCGGTGATTGCCCTGACCGGGAGCCTGGTGGTGCTCATCGACAGGCGGACAAGGAAGAGGAGGGTGAGGCAGAAAGCAGGTGAGTGACGGTATTTAGCCAGCGGGGCTGAGAGCTTCTGAGGGAACTTGCCATGCAGAGTGAGTATCCCTGCACAAGGCACAAGCCACAAGCCAGCTCCTCAAACACACACTCAGATTGCGGATCCCTATTGTGGCACAATGGAACGCCATCAACGACGTTCAAACATTTCCAGTTACTAGGATATAAGGTCAAGCGTTATTTGGGACAACGTGAATTGGGAGGACAGTAGCATCTGCCTGAAACTCACAATCCACCGCAGAAGTAAAACGGTGTGAATAGCTGAAAAACAGGCATACCACATGTTCACGGGACAGCTCCTGGTGTGGCGGGAAGATGGGAGGGAGAACACACTCCTGCTGCACGGTGGACAGGAGCCTGCCGACGGTCCCAGTTTGCTTCTTCCTCAGCTGCTTCCTCTCTCCCTCCCTGGGCAGATGTGCTGGCGGAGTGTGTCTGGAGTGAGCGAGCCAGCGGGATCGCTCCCAGCCCCCTGCCCTGCCCACGCTGTCCCCCACAGCTCCTCATGTGCTACTCCAGTGCTGACGGCCCCGCCCACATCAACGCTGTCGTGCGATTGGCTGCCTTCCTTCAGCAGCACATGGCCATTCAGGTAAGGAGAGTGACATCACGCAGGGAGGGTGACATCATGCAGGGAGCTGTACACCTCACCAGCCAGAATGCTTGTACTGCCTGTCTCTCTCTGCTCTAGAACATTTGGTCTTCTTTGTCTCAGTGCAAAGTTAAGATGAACAGAAGATGCGATATTGGACACCTGCAGGATTTGTTGACCTAACTGGTTAGGAATTGATCTCTGAATTTGGGGAGCTCTTAGAAATCCTGAGGAAATTTTGCTGAAGTTGTGTGTTGGGTTGTTGTTTCTCAGAGGGTACCTCAGAACAGTGATTGTGTAAAATGGAATTGACTAATTGAATGTATTTCAGAACACCATTTTATCTAAACTTGGAAGGCAATAATTTTATAAGAAGGCTCTTACACTCGGCCTTCAGTGACCGAAAACAGACGATGACCTCTGCCTCATTCTCATAATCACTCGTATCAAGTGTCTTTACCCCTCACACTGGAGATAACCTGGGCCTACAGATTTTCTTTTTTGCCGATTTGTGAGATAGATCAGACGTAACTGCACCCCATTTGCTCAATTAGGACAGTTCATGGGCTCGAATTGCAGGTTTTAAAGTTCATGCGAAGCCAGCAGGAGCGTGATCTTCCAGACCTGCAGTGTGTGGACGACAGGTTCCCCCCAGCACTGCCTTGTCCTCTGTCCTCACTGGGCTTCCTGGCTGATGGCTGGTGTTGACGCCTGATGCAGAGTAACTGCATTAACCTCAGGGTGAGAAGTGAAAATGTACCGGAGCAGCAGTGCAGAGGGGGACTTGCCAGGAGTGTTCAGAAGCAGAGAGTGGTGTCAGCTGCAGTCATGCCAGCGCAACACCAGGCCCCCAGGGTGCTCTCCGACAGCCTGTCCTGCTCTGAGCTGGCCTCTATCCCGCAGGTGCGCCTGGACCTCTGGGAGTCCCTGCGCCTGGCAGAGGAGGGCGTGATGAGCTGGCACTGC
Source organism: Atractosteus spatula (assembly GCF_055471065.1). NCBI lineage: Eukaryota > Metazoa > Chordata > Actinopteri > Semionotiformes > Lepisosteidae > Atractosteus > Atractosteus spatula. The sequence goes on from NC_142707.1 coordinate 700,379, forward strand.
CGGGGCGTGCAGGAGAGCGACTTCGTGCTGGTGGTGTGCTCCCAGGGGCTCTGCCAGCTCCTGCAGGGGCGTGAGGAGGAGGAGGGTGTGTGGAAAGGGGACGTGTCGACTGCGGTCGTGTCTTTAATCGGAGAGGAGATCGGGCACGCCAGCCTGCGAGGGCAGAGCCTGTCCAAGTACATCAGCACCACCTTCGAGCATTCTCGGGAATCAGACATCCCGGGCGTCCTCAGGCTAGCTTCCCACTACCTCCTCCCGAGAGACCTGCCCCTGCTCTTCTCCCACCTGCACGGTGTGGAGCTCCACGGCCCCGGCCAGCTGCTGCACGTGCAGCACATCTCGGAAGAGGGGTACCTTACAGTTCCCGCTGGGGCCGCGCTGTGCCAGGCCATTGCTGAGGCCGGGGGGGTGCAGGCGGCAGGGGGACACACCCCGGACAGGAGGCCCTAGTCCTGCAGTGCACAGGCAGCGTCAGGGAGGCAGCCCGCAGGACCTGGCTAGACCTCTCCAGGACAGAAACCCACACAGAACATCTTCCCAACGCTGGAAACAACACAACTGGTTTCTACAAAAGCAAACCGGCTCTCAGTGAACAGCACAACATCTCCAAGAGCACTGTGCTCAGCCTGGTGCCACAATCCCCAGGAGCAGAGCTCCGAGTATTCCACCAGCTGGGAGAAACACTACAGTATCCAGGAGACCCTGTTAGGAGGAAGAAGTAAAGGTTGATTCCAGGCTGAAAAGAGAAGAAAGGAAACACGTTTCGGTTCTGGAGCCTTCTTCACACACAAAGAACGCTCCAAAGCTGAAACGTTGTGTTTCTTTTCTTCCCTTTTCAGCCTGGAATCAACCTTTACTTGTTCCTTTGCAGCCTCTGTATGCTGACGCAGCTCCCTGCTTGAACTACCCTGTTAGAAGCTTTTGTTTTGTTTTATCCCCCCAGCTCTAGCGCTGAGGAACCAGAATCACATGATGGGAAACCTGAGTAAGTGCAGCACAGCAGCGACAGAGGTGAAGGTGCCTGAACAGTCTGAACCCCCTGGGCCCCAACAGCACGAGGGGCTGGACTGGAAAGCACAGCTCTCAGACCTCAGGACTCTCTAAAACTCTGGGACTTTGGAGGATGGATCAAACACTGAGCCATTCTCTTAAGATCCTGATGAATCTTTCAGGAAGATCAGCCTCTTTCCTGCAGCTGTGAGTGACATTTAGTCATCCACTTGAAACTCTTTAAAGGTCAATCTTTTTGACAGGATGATTCAGTCCAGTCACACGCGATATGACTGGGCACGACCGAACACTTTCCATTTTCACATTCCCCAGTTACGCCAACCGATTCTCGCATCTTTTGTAAGCTTCCGACGCGATTTCATTTCCAGAAACCACAAGTCTGCAGTGGGAGAGAAAAGCCACAGACTGGAAACCTGAGTCAGAAATGGCAGCTGGACTCAACACCACTCTGTCTGTAACTGACCGGATCGGGCAAACAGCAATACAGCTGAAAAAGAACCAGCAAAGTAGAATGAACCATAGCCAGACAAAAATGGCTACCAAAACTAAACAGAGGTCATTTGATGGAGAAACTATTTTGTCTGGGGATAGCCTCAAAGCAGACAAACAGAGAGCAGATCCCAAAGCTGGTTTCTTCCAGTTTCTCTCTCCACTGACGTTGAGTTTAATCCAATCCTCTCCCACATCCGCAGCTGGAAGCCAGTTTGAAAACCTTCTTTTTATTGAGGCTCACCAGCACGGCACCAGCCCAGCCCCAGAACAGACTCCAACCAAAATGAAACACGCTTCCGAATGTGTCTTTTTAAAGAGTTTATTGTGCTACTTCAGTCATATTTATATATTTACAGACATAATAAAACCTTTCTTCGTGAAAATTGATTTAACAGTCACATCTTTGGGTGTTCTTTTTTAAATACCCCCTCCCCCATCTTCCACCCTGTGGTTCACAAACACAGACAAGACGCGAGACAGCTCAGCCCACCGATACCCACCGATACCCCCCTGCTCCCCTGCGTCCAACGCTGAACGGCTACAATAGCCTTACTCATCGAAAGCACCGGCAACCACCAAACTCATAAATAAAAGAACAGCTAACTGCAGAGAAGTGGAGGGGCTGGCCGACCTGTCAAAGGCTGACTGGGGGAACGGTGCAGAACAGGAAGTCAGGCATGGAGATGTGACCTTTGACTCAGAATAAAAGGCCTGCATCATGGCTTCTGGGCATAAGGTGGGCGCACAGGGCAAGGAGAGCATAGGCGTCTCCTGTAATCAAAGACGTTGACGATCCGAATCGCGAGCAGCTGTTTCACACAGACGTGACCAACCAGTGTGGATCACAGCTGCGTTGGCCTGCAGGGGTTAGAGAATTACAAGACGCAAACAGACGATTCCACTGCTCTGTAAACAAAGATCTGATCAAAACCCTCACCGCACTGCAGGGCAGAAAATGATCAAAACCATTTTCAGCCTTTTACAGGGAGCTACAGTGCAACAGCTGACTCTTCCGCACATCCAGCTATACAGAATCACATTAAAAAACTAATTAAAACTTGTTCTTAATCTGTCTGCTACAAACAGAACTGTTACATCTCCAGGGAAGGGAAACAGGACAGGAGTTTGGTTGACACTTTTCAGCAGCACCAAGCTAAACGAACAGCTTGCTCTCCTGGCTGGAACCCCTGGGACCAACAAGTCCGACAAATTTGTTTTTCCATAAAAGATCAAATTGCCCACATTGCGTGGTGTGTAGTTAATGCACAGTAAAAAGTAATAAACTCTGGGGCCTCGCAGCTCATCCTGGTTCAAGGAGGGAGCAGTGTGCATCAGGACTGGACTGACCATTTCGTGTCAGTGAATCTTTTCCTGAAAGACCAGGAGTACACGTCCTCTGCACATGCTCCATTACCAGCTGAGCACAAGGTTACACTGAACTCCATGACTTTGCTTCAAACAGAGGATCTGTTGGTCCTACAACAATGCCTCAGCCAGTTGTGTAAAACCACAACTTGAACAAACATGAAATTATAGTTAAAACCAGTCGGTAGAGAGAGAGGAGAGGAGTGGACTGAGATTTTCCAGACTCCTGGGTCATGGCCCAGTCAGGGCCTGAGGGGAGTTTCTCATGAGCCTGACCTGTGGACAGAAACTGACACTGACGTCACCTCACAGGGCTGTGAGAACAAGAGCAGAGAGATGCTGCCGGTCGCAGCAGGATGGAGCCCCGGGAGGAGAGTCTGGACAGCAGAACAAAGCTCTTCCTCTTTCTCGCCCTCTGTTCTTGTCCTGGCTGGGCAAGCCTACAGTCACACACAGCGCTCTCCGTCTCCAGCTAAGGTCTCCAAGCACACATACACTGCCTGTGACACACTGCCCTGCAGCAGGGACCTGACAACCTACACGAGCACAGCCCAGGCTTCTTAATCTGTTTAACCCCTTTAAACGATAGTAGATGAATTTCGCTGATCCAGCCCTCCTGATGATTATCAGCTGAAGAGTTGATCTGCAGCAGAGGAAGAGGGGAGTGAGGAACTGATCCACAGACTCTGCAGGCGTCTCCAAAAGAGGACCCCCTGAACATCTTGGAGCCTGGAGGGGTTCCGTCCTCATGACCTACAGTGACAGACAAGAGCTGCACACCTGGTTCGTGGGCTGACATTCGATCCCTCGTCCTGACCACAGCCTGAGCCAGAACTCTGACCCTGGGGAAGTTTACAGAAGGCAGCTTGTTGCCTTTATAACACACAAGAAATATGTTTACATCTAGCTTGTTATCCATTTACAAAGTAGAATTCTGCAACCCCTAAACTAAGAAAACTGTACCGCAGAAATACTATTACACATCGACAAAAATTCAGTTTGTACAGCACAAAAGGGCAATGTGATGGATGAAAACTGGAAAAAAATGTTAAGACAGCTGCTTAAAAAAGTTATTTAAATTGGCATTGCTGAGGCATCAACCAAACACGAATGTCCCTTCATTACAATTTACAAGACTGAGAACACGCACAGCAGCTCTGATGAGAAATAGCTGTGAGCTGCAGATCCTTCAGGGAAGACAGCAGCAGTACGGACCCGCAGGACCCCACTTCCACTGAAGGATCTGGACGATTCCCAGTGACACTGCAGCTATCCAACAGAAAATAAACCTGACTGGAGGATTCCCAAAGTCTCCAGCTGTTGGATACACAGAGGTGTACAAAATTGGAATTTGAAAGCTCTTGCGGAGAGAGAGAGAGAGATTGCTCGAAAGGCGTACATATCATATCAGTATGCAAATGAAAGCATCAGGGATGAGTTTTCAGGGGGAAGTGTCTAAGGACACATCGCCAGATCCTCCTTGTCACGTCAGAGAATTGTAGCCGGAGTCCTGAGGACTTCCTGACCTGACCTGCTACCACCAGCACAACGCAGCACAAGGAACAGGCAGAAACCGCTCAAGAAAGGAGACGTCCTTTTATATGAAGGCTTTTTAAACAGAATCCACTTCCCTGTCCTGTAGAACTGTGGTTGTGCACGCAAGAGAAAAATGGACGTTGCTGTGCTTTTGCATTTGAAAAGGGAGACAAGGAAGGATTTGCTGGAAACTTGCATGGTGGAATAATCCCATCAATGAGTAACTCTCTCTCTCCTCCCGGGCTGGGTCGGTGATCTCCCTCTCTGCTCTCAGCCTGACGGCGCGGCAGTATTTGATTGGAGGGCCTGGGGCCCAGGAGGGGCTCACAGCATGGTGTCCGAGGTGCAGCCGCCACCCAGCGAGGACCGGAAGGCCTGCAGCTGGGAGACTCCGTGGAGATGGACACAGGCCCCGGCCACCACCAGCACGTGGAAGATCTGGTGGGAGTGGAACTGCCGAGGAACCACAGAGAACACAACTCATCAACGCGGGGAGACAGGAGGCATCACGCTCCTTCCCCGACCCTGAGCACACAGCTCCAACACCCTCCCGTCCCCCGACCCTGCGCACACAGCACCAACACCCTCCCGTCCCCCGACCCTGAGCATGCATCTCCAACACACTGGCGTCTCCCAACCCTGAGCACGCAGCTCCAACATCCTCCCGTCCCATCCCCCAACCCCGAGCACGCAGCTCCAACACCTTCCTGTCCCCCGACCCCGAGCACGCAGCTCCAACACACTCCCGTCTCCCGACCCTGAGCACGCAGCTCCAACACACTCCCGTCCCCCGACCCTGAGCACGCAGCTCCAACACACTCCCGTCTCCCGACCCTGAGCACGCAGCTCCAACACACTCCCGTCTCCCGACCCTGAGCACGCAGCTCCAACACACTCCCGTCCCCCGACCCTGAGCACGCAGCTCCAACACACTCCCGTCTCCCGACCCTGAGCACGCAGCTCCAACACACTCCCGTCTCCCGACCCTGAGCACGCAGCTCCAACACACTCCCGTCTCCCGACCCTGAGCACGCAGCTCCAACACACTTCCGTCTCCCGACCCTGAGCACGCTGCTCCAACACACTCCCGTCCCCCGACCCTGAGCACGCAGCTCCAACACCTTCCTGTCCCCCGACCCTGAGCACGCAGCTCCAACACACTCCCGTCTCCCGACCCTGAGCACGCAGCTCCAACACACTCCCGTCTCCCGACCCTGAGCACGCTGCTCCAACACACTCCTGTCCCCTGACCCTGAGCACGCAGCTCCAACACACTCCTGTCTCCCGACCCCGAGCACGCAGCTCCAACACACTCCTGTCTCCCGACCCTGAGCACGCAGCTCCAACACCCTCCCATCCCAAAACTTGAAAGACCACAAAAACTCCATTCAGTGATTTCAGGAACTATTCAACAAAGCAAGAAAAAAATCATTATACTGAAAAAAAAGATTGTTAAATAACTGTTTATTGATGTCAGTTCTAGTGTGCACCAGTCATACATTCAGAATGCGTTTGCTACCGCTTTGCCCTAAAAAGGCAATAACTTCACACCGGTATTATTCATGCTTACGAAATGTGAAAATAACAGCTTACTGCTGTTATTACCGCTGAAACTGGATGGAAATCAGCTTCAAATTATATGTCCTCAGCATAAGAGCATATTCCACGGAAGAGGAGCATCCTGTTCTACTGCGAATGCGGCAGGAGTGCTGGCTTAATGGAAGCTCCTGTCTGATGTTGAAATGGCTGACAGGCTAACAGAACGAACATGGAGCGCTCCGGGCTAGAGGCTCCCTCAAGATCTTGTCAAGCCCAGACAGCGGTACAAATTCCAAAGCAGACACGACAGAGCAAAATTTATGTACGAAGAAGCTTACAAAAAAACAGGAGATTGTTAGGCCCTGTGCACTTAGTGCTCACTCACACACGCACATCATTCTTGAGGTTTACCAAACACGCTTCTTATTTAAATCTTTCAAATGCTGGGGGCCGGTGGAGCAGGTCGATCGGTCAGTGCTAGTGTGAGTGCTGGGGGCCGGCGGAGCAGGTAGATCGGTGAGCGCTCGCGCCAGCGCTGGGGGCCGGTGGAGCAGGTCGATCGGTCAGTGCTAGTGTGAGTGCTGGGGGCCGGCGGAGCAGGTAGATCGGTGAGCGCTCGCGCCAGCGCTGGGGGCCGGTGGAGCAGGTAGATCGGTCAGTGCTAGTGTGAGTGCTGGGGGCCGGTGGAGCAGGTCGATCGGTCAGTGCTAGTGTGAGTGCTGGGGGCCGGTGGAGCAGGTCGATCGGTCAGCGCCAGCGCCAGCGCTGGGGGCCGGCGGAGCAGGTCGATCGGTCAGCGCCAGCGCCAGCGCTGGGGGCCGGCGGAGCAGGTCGATTGGTCAGCGCCAGCGCCAGCGCTGGGGGCCGGTGGAGCAGGTCGATCGGTCAGCGCCAGCGCCAGCGCTGGGGGCCGGCGGAGCAGGTCGATCGGTCAGCGCCAGCGCCAGCGCTGGGGGCTGGCGGAGCAGGTCGATCGGTCAGCGCCAGCATCAGCGCTGGGGGCCGGCGGAGCAGGTCGATCGGTCAGCGCTAGCATCAGCGCTGGGGGCCGGCGGAGCAGGTCGATCGGTCAGCGCCAGTGTGAGCGCTGGGAGCCGGTGGAGCAGGTCGATTGGTCAGCGCCAGCACCAGTGCTGGGGGCCAGTGGAGCAGGTTGATCGGTCAGCGCTAGCATCAGCGCTGGGGGCCGGCGGAGCAGGTCGATCGGTCAGCGCCAGCGCCGGGGGCCGATGGAGCAGGTCGATCGGTCAGCGCCAGCGCCAGCGCTGGGGGCCGGTGGAGCAGGTCGATCGGTCAGCGCTAGCATCAGCGCTGGGGGCCGGTGGAGCAGGTCGATCGGTCAGCGCTCGCGCCAGCGCTGGGGGCCGGTGGAGCAGGTCGATCGGTCAGCGGTAGCACCAGCACTGGGGGCCAGCGGAGCAGGTCGATCGGTCAGCGCTAGCATCGGCGCTGGGGGCCGGTGGAGCAGGTTGATCGGTCAGCACCAGTGCCAGCGCTGGGGGCCAGTGGAGCAGGTCGATCGGTCAGCGCTAGCATCAGCGCTGGGGGCCGGCGGAGCAGGTCGATCGGTCAGCGCCAGCGCCAGCGCTGGGGGCCGGTGGAGCAGGTCGATCGGTCAGCGCTAGCATCAGCGCTGGGGGCCGGTGGAGCAGGTCGATCGGTCAGCGCCAGCGCCAGCGCCAGCGCTGGGGGCCGGTGGAGCAGGTCGATCGGTCAGCGCTAGCATCAGCGCTGGGGGCCGGTGGAGCAGGTCGATCGGTCAGCGCTCGCGCCAGCGCTGGGGGCCGGTGGAGCAGGTCGATCGGTCAGCGGTAGCACCAGCACTGGGGGCCAGCGGAGCAGGTTGATCGGTCAGCGCTAGCATCGGCGCTGGGGGCCGGTGGAGCAGGTTGATCGGTCAGCACAAGTGCCAGCGCTGGGGGCCGGTGGAGCAGGTCGATTGGTCAGCGTCGGCGTGAGCACTGGGGGCCGGTGGAGGAGGTCGATCGGTCAGCGCCAGCGCTGGGGGCCGGTGGAGCAGGTCGATCGGTCAGCGCTAGCACCAGTGCTGGGGGCCAGTGGAGCAGGTCGATCGGTCAGCGCTAGCATCAGCGCTGGGGGTCGGCGGAGCAGGTCGATCGGTCAGCGCCAGTGTGAGCACTGGGGGCCGGCGGAGCAGGTCGATCGGTCAGCGCCAGCATCAGCACTGGGGGCCAGTGGAGCAGGTCGATCGGTCAGCGCCAGCGCCAGCGCTGGGGGCCAGTGGAGCAGGTCGATCGGTCAGCGCTCGCGCCAGTGCTGGGGGCCAGTGGAGCAGGTTGATCAGTCAGCGCTCGCGCCAGCGCTGGGGGCCGGTGGAGCAGGTCGATCGGTCAGCGGTAGCACCAGCACTGGGGGCCAGCGGAGCAGGTCGATCGGTCAGCGCTAGCATCGGCGCTGGGGGCCGGTGGAGCAGGTTGATCGGTCAGCACCAGTGCCAGCGCTGGGGGCCGGTGGAGCAGGTTGATTGGTCAGCGTCGGCGTGAGCACTGGGGGCCGGTGGAGCAGGTCGATCGGTCAGCGCTAGTGTGAGCGCTGGGGGCCGGTGGAGCAGGTCGATCGGTCAGCGCTAGGGTGAGCGCTGGGGGCCGGTGGAGCAGGTCGATCGGTCAGCGTCAGCGTGAGCGCTGGGCGCTGGGGGCTGCTGGAGCAGGTCGATCGGTCAGCGCTAGCGTGAGCAGGAAGAGCAGGTATCTGGAGGCTACAGAACTCAGTCCTTGTGTTTTCTGATAGTTGTATTTATACAGAAAAATGACATCAAGGAGATCATACAAAATGCCAGCCACTACTGTGCTCTTGCTGTGCACATCCCTATTCAAACGCGTTCTTGGATGATCAAGCAGAGTGCAAAACTGAGACCGATTTAAAACTACAAAGACGTCACCTTCATTCGAGTAAATGTTAACATATACATAGCCTTAGTATATTAAACCAACCATCTTCATGAGGTGCTTCATGAGCGCAATCCCAGCACACGGGCCCCAGTCCCAATCCCAGTCCCAACACACACTCCCAATCCTGACACACCCTTCCGCTTCCCAATCCCAGCCCACGGGCCTGAAGCCAACCCCAATCTCAACACACCCTCCCAATACCAGCACACGGGCTCCAAACCCAAACCCAGCACACAGGCCCCAATCCCAATCCCAGTCCCAACACACTTTCCCAATCCAAGCACACGGAGCTCAATCCCAATCCCAGTCCCAACACACTTTCCCAATCCCAGCACACGGAGCCCAATCCCAATCCCAATCCCAGTCCCAGTCCCAACACACTTTCCCAATCCAAGCACACGGAGCTCAATCCCAATCCCAGTCCCAACACACTTTCCCAATCCCAGCACACGGAGCCCAATCCCAATCCCAATCCCAGTCCCAACACACCCTCCCGCTTCCCTATCCTAGCACACGGGCCCACAACTGGGGAAACAGGAGATGTCACTCACCCAGATGTCACACTTGCCAGGGAAGAACCTCTCGGGGATGCGGGCGGCGTACAGCGCCACCCCCAGGATGTAGCAGATGGCCATGAGGAACAGCCAGCCCATCTGCCCCGCCGTGGTGGCCTTGAGGAAGCCCTCGGCGATCATGAAGTGCAGGGTGGGAACCAGGCCGCTGAGCCCCAGCCCGAGGAAGACCCCTGGACACAGCGAGGGGAACGCCTCAGTCACACCACCGGGCTCACGGCCCCGAGCTCAGAGCACCGGGACAGACTGCTGAACCCGAAACTCCTGGACCCCGTAAGCAGCGGCTTGCCGAGACTTTGGGCTCGACAGTGCTGAACCGAGGAAGATGCGTCTGAAGGCCCTCTGCTGCTCTTACTCCTTCACACAAGCAGGAGGCGTGTGTTTGCTACAAGGGTTGCGGGAGCGTAGAACGAGCCACCACATTGCAATGAGATCCTTCAAGAAACAGGACAGGACTCGGATCAACTAGCCAACCAAAAGGCTCCCATTTCTGGAACAATTCTGAACTTCTAATATTCAATGTAAGTCTCGGGTCTTTGGAGACCGGAGTCTAGTGCTGGAATCCTTGAGCAGCCTTACGCTTTATTTTTCTAGAGAGCTTTTAAAAATTGAAGCCACTGGCGATGTCACCTGCGAGCTTCTAAACGGAGGTCTAGACGTTTACAAACCCCTCCGATCCTCCAGATACGAGGGCTTTTCCACAAGCAACACAGGACATAACAACAGAGGTGGAAAGCGACACAAATCTGAGCACTTCAAACCCTTTTCCCCTGTCCAGTTGCTCGGCCCGCAGTCCGTACAACATGCAGGGCAAGCAACAGCCCGATCGGTTTCCCCGCCCTGCGGCGTCTCGTGCCTCACCCGCACGGACGGCCCTGTATTGCGGCGTGGCGAAGCGATCCCACTGCGACACCACGATGGCGGTGATGCCCAGGACGCAGATGATCACCAGGTAGATGAGGCGGGGCTGGGGGGAGCAGTAGAAGGAGTAGTAGAGCCAGGGCACGAAGCTGCCCATGATCAGCAGGGCGATGCCAGAGTAATCCAACCTGCAGGGACAGGCAGAATGAACGATGGCCAGAGCAATCCAACCTCCTGGGAGAGGCAGTGAGAAAAACCTCATTTAGAATAAATGTGATCTCTTTTTAATACAGCTGATGTTATAGTGGCAAAGGCGAGTCTCCACAGCAGTCCACATTTCCTCACCTGGTGCTGAAAATGTCAAGCCTCAAATAAATATGAGTGAATGTTCGTACAGATGTCGGAACTTGTGGAACCCCACCTATGCTGTGCAAGACAGGATGTTGTGTCACTGTCATGGGTGGGGGTGTGGGACCATGTGGTTAGACTTTAAAGCATGCAGGATAACATAGGACTGCTGTCTTTCATGTCCATGTTGATTTAGTACCAAGAACACGCTTTTCGTTTGGAAATGAAAAGACAGCTAGGAAGCAGTTTCTTCAGTCTATCAGTAATAAATCTTACGACACAAACAGCTGAGACATAACACACAGGCCACAGGTTAGTGTGTGAGACAGCACAGAATCCACAGCACAAGGCAGGTGTCTTTTGAAGTTCACGGGCTTTTACAGAAGACATTACTAAGAAGGCCTTTTCTGGGATTTGTATGGCTTTTTAAATATGCATTAGCTAATTAAAGTATTAGAAACTGCTTAATTAGCATGTGGTGAGACAGACCTACAATGCTGACAAGGCAAACACCAGCCCTGTATGAAACCCTGAGGCTGTGCTGGGGACCAGCTCACTCCTTACTTGGAGAAGGTGCGGGACACTTTCTCAGAGTGGCAGTAGACGGTGTGAAACAGCCAGGAGAAGCAGAGGCACAGCACGGCCCCAAGGAAGAAGACCCCGAACACCACCTTCTCCTGCACCGGCGCCACGAAGTTGATGTTGGGACTGAACATGTAGCCGATGCCCAGGATCAGGAAGAAGAAGAACCCTGTGACAGAGCAACAGAGTGACCAGAGAGCCGCTTGACCGAGCCAGCGAGAGACCAGAGAGTGAGCAGAGAGCCGCTTGACCGAGCCAGAGAGTGAGCAGAGAGCCGCTTGACCGAGCCAGAGAGTGAGCAGAGAGCCGCTTGACCGAGCCAGTGGGGAGTTCAGCCCTTCAGCTTGGCCAGCCCAGAGACGCCAGGGTCCAGGCTCGCACGCAACACCCCTCCCCCCCCACCCTGCTCACCAATCAGGTGCGTCCAGATGTTTCCCGTCTCCGTGTGCAGCCGGAAGATGCTGCGGAAACAGGCTCGGAACGAAGGCATGGGGGGGCGGTGCCCGTGCAGCAGGAAGTCGTTGTCCTTCAGCCAATCGGGGAGCACGTCATGAGGGATCACCCTCCAACGCCCCTCCCACACCTGCAAGAGCAGCGAAGGGCCTCGTTCAGACACGACCCCAGCAGAAAAGACACACGGGCTCACGGGACACACATGCTGCCTATAGTCTTCCTAGCTACTGCTTTCTCTCTGGGCCACACCCACTGTCCCTACTGGTTTGCCTTTATCTAACCTGTGAGCTGCTCACAGATGGCAATAAAAGTCTTGCTGCACAGGTGTTCAGTCCATTTCAGGGTCTCAAAAACTACAGGAAACATCACTGATGTCACAGAAAAACAAAGACATGAGTACTGTAGTGTTAATTTCTTCTAAGGTCTCTCCATAGTTATCCAAAATAGTGCTAACTGCCCGATTCCCATGGGACTCGCTCACTCCAGCCTGCAGCATGGAAATCCTGGTCTGGCTCAAACCGCTGTGCAGCCGGCATCTCGTTTCCATTACTGCATATCTGCCCTGCCTCTCTCGGACAGAGGTGGATTTCCCTGCAGGGCTTTGCACTGCTCTGGATTAAGCATCATCGCTACCCTACAGATATCATCAAAATGATATCTGCTTATGGGCGAGTCACAGCAAACAGAGTCCTCGCAGGGCAAGCGACAGGACCCCCACCTTGATCTACCCCCCCCGCCAATCACTGGACCCACCCCTGACTCCCGGACTCCGTCTCAGACTCCACCCCGACTCCCAGACTCCCCTGACTCTAGGGCTCCACCCCCCAATCCCGCCCCCTGACTCCAGACCCTTGCAGGGCACACCGTAGTATTATTTAATAGAAATGTAAAAAGTTTTTTTCGGTGTCACCTTTACTTCTTTGCTCAGGTGTCTGTATTTCCTAACTACAATCCCAGGGTCTGAAAGCCACCTGCACTCACCACATCTGCCCAGAGAGCGTGGGCCTGTCCCAGCTGCAGGAGCTGGGGTGAGTGCGTCTCGCCTGCCTCCTCGCTCACCGGCCGCAGAGGGCCCGGAGCCCCTGGCCGTCTCTGCAGCCCCTGTGCCCTGCGGCCTGCCCACGCTCGCGCCCGCTCCCGCTCCCGCTCGCTGGCAGCGGCGTGCTCCTGCGATTCAGATTGGCCACCAACCCTGGACTCTGAATGATTCCTGGGATCGCCCAGATCCGAGCCACGAGCTGCTCTTTTCCCAGACCACATCGCCCTGTTCCTTCGCATTTACAAAACTGGACACACGTCACAAAACAACCGCCTGGGCACGTGGAGGCTTTAGGAGCTTGAATTCCACTACATTCATTTTGGTTAGTAGAGCAATCAGACAACTAAATCCATCAATTTCCTTACTAAGTCTAAGTCCTTACTAGTTCTGTTTCCTTCCCAATTCTTCTCCTTGGGTGGAAAACAGCACTAACAAACACAAACCTGCCAAAACAAGTCTAAAGGAATTTGTCTTTTTCATATAAAAATGAAGCGGCAGACCTAATTTTCCATAACAGCCAAACAACTGCCCTTCTGACCACCTCTTATATCACTGCGAAGCACAATGCAGTCACAGTCGGTGATGTCACGCTCACTGTGGTGATGTCACACTGGGGCTCTGATGTCATAAACCACACAGAACCCAGCTCCCAGGCCCAGTTCTGCTCACCAAGAGACAGCTCATGTTTTGACTTTTCCTAAGACGTCATGAGTTTTTAAAGGGATAACAAACAGGAGTGTTTCACTTTCAAAGGAAAGCAAACAAGATTTTAAAACAAAACATTAATGACACTACTGCCAGTGGATACCCAGGAAAGTCCTGCTTGGCCTGTCCCACACTGACAAAGAACCTCACATGAGTATCTATCTACAGCTGAGGCTTCTTCACTGCAGGTATACATGCTTTTTTAGCACTTTAAGCAGTTAATTTGTAAAACAAAACATCACAACCCGTTTTGTTTTTCTTAAAACACTCCACACTGACCCCAAAAAAAAACAAACACTGCTTCCTAACTTCCTGACTGGACTCTCCCTTGCAGCTCTGCGTAACAGCAGTTTGAGGGCAGTGCAGAAGCAGGTAAGCTTGGTCAAAGACGACTCAGTTGGACAGGAGCATTTCAAAGTCTAAACGCAGGGATTGAGCCAAGACAATCAGGCATTTTCTAAAACACTGAAAGACAAATCGCCCCCATCTCTCTTGCCTTGAACACAAACTCCTCCATCTTCTCCATGGCGTGATGGGCCTGCAGGGGCAGCGTAAGAACACGGACCGGATCCACTTCCTCCTCCTCCTCCTCCTCCTCCTCCTCCTCTTCTTCCTCCTCCTCCTCACTCCTCATCGTCTCGTCTCGGGGGGCCTGAGGCCTTGATCCTGTGGCCTGCCTCTCCCCCTCACCTCCACTCTGGAACAGAAGAGTGGAAGAGTCGGTACGGCCCACTAAGTGAGATGCACTAAATCAACGTGTTCAAAACTCTTCTTGGGAAATCAAGCCTTGTGCCAAAAACGCATTATCAAACTAATTTCACTAATTAATTAATTTCACACTGTTCTTTACAGCATCTCCAGCAACTGATCACAGACAGCTACCTGCTGAAGTCTGAAATTAAATTGTGTTTTTACAGACCTGGCTTGTAACTGAGAAGTACTGTCTTCATGGATATTCTAGGTTTGTTTTAATAATAATTAATAATTGCTTACACACTCCAGTCAAAGCGCTTTACAGGTAATGGGGATCCCCTCCACCACCACCAGTGTGCAGCCCCACCTGGATGCTAACCCTAACCCACTCATTTTAGATGACTGGTCACCTTGGCATCCAAATTCCCTGCCATTTTATGTCTTTGCTCAACTAATCCTTAATTATCAAAGTGCTCTTCAGCACCAGGATTAATCAATCAATTAAAAACCTTTTCAGCGGTAAACCTACTGGCAGGTTCAAAGCCTGCAATGGCACTGAGGCCGGTGTCGAGCCTGAGCCCTGCGCCCTGACATGGCTCTGTGGCACCTGGGTGAGAGGGAGGCCAACTGGGCCAGTGAATGACAGAGAGTTCCCAGTTTAAAGACAGATTTCTACAATTCTCCAAACTGAGAAAACTGCAAAAACACAAGGGTGTTTGGAAGACAGATTAGTGATACAGAGCGAAGAGCCGTGGGGGTTTTCCTGGAGGTAACTGTGACGTGCAGCTCGCTGGGACCAGCGGCACAGTGCTCTCACCACTCCGGGCTCCGCTGCTCCGTCCTGCTCCAGCGGGAGCGCCGGGGTCTCGCCGGGCCCGAGCGCCGCCGTGCCAGGCTTGCAGGGGGAGGTGGTTGCCATGGCGAAGGGGGGGGGTGATCTCAGGCTGTGGCCTTCCCCCCGGCCCCCCTAAATCGGACCTGCAGGTGCAGCTGCAAACACTCGGCCTTCAACCCTGCGTGCCCCCTCCTCAGTTTCACCCGGTCATCTGCAGAGAGACGGGAGATAGTCACAGACCGGCATCACACCAACAGAGCCCACAGGACAGCCCCTCCACTCACTGACGCCAGCCAGTCGCAGGACAGCAGAGCTACAGCACCAATCACAATCACACACAGCACAACATGCACTGAACAACACTGCCTCCCCCACTGGGACACACACACACACACTGAACAACACTGCCTCCCCCACTGGGACACACACACACACACACTGACCAGCACTGCCTCCCCCAATGGGACACACACAGACACAATACAAACCCGAATACTACCAGATCCTAAGAAGAAAATACACACTAGCAGAATACCTGACCAGCATGAGGGACCCTGATGAAGTACAAGCTCAGTGACCACAGCCTAGCTGTAGAAACTGGACACAGACAGACCTGGCTGTCCAGAGAGGACAGACTCAGTGACCACAGCCTGGATACAGAAACTAGGGGATACAGGACGACCTGTTATTGCTTTGGCAACAATACGTTTCATTGAGAGTGGGAGTGTGGGATCAAAGAAGAGAGAGTTTGTTACGACTGATGGACTGAAACTGAAACCTTGCACTTCTGCAGCACTCAGATACCCAGAAGCACCTGTGTGAGCACACAAGCAGGGTGTTCAGACAGGCTGTTGTCAGCGCAGAAACATGTGTCAGACAGACAAATCAGATAGACTCTCACTGGAGAGCAGTTTGATCCACTTGAGCTTTATTTTACAAGCTTTTGTTCAAACTGGAATGGGGAAGTTAAATTGTGTGTCTGGTAACAGTCCTGCTTATATCTTATAGATATCTATCTTATAGATTCAAACTGCATTTTTTAACTTAATTAATATACCTAATTGCCCAGATATAACGTCAAATTGCCTGTTTTAAGGTACTAATCTGCTGCTAAATGGAAACTACCTCTAATCCACAGGACTCTGGACCTTGAAGACTGTAACTCGGTTCCCCAGTCTAACTTCTTGTGTCTGTCTAACCACACTGCAAAAGGAGGCAGAAAGACTACAACAACCAGTAATAAGACCTGGGAGAAGTCACACCAGCCTGCAACTTTATCAAAGAGAAGAACCAAAATGGATCAAACCGTTATGAGCCAGGAGCATTATTAGTTTTTATGTGGTTTTAAAAAATACTTTCAAAAAGCATAATAAAAGGCAAACTTCTGAACATTGTATTACAGCTTGTCTGTCAGTTACCAATAGAAAGGCTGCTCTCTCAATACAGCAGTATGTCACCCCCATAACTGCCCATTTCTAACTGCAGCTACAGTAAGTCAGAGCCGTGGTAGCTCAGACGGCAAGGGGGTCCAGCTCCTGACTGGAGGGTCCTGGCTTCAGTCCCAGGCAGGGGCCAGTGATGTAGCTCTAATCCTTCCAGACGGCTCCCAGGTCCACTCAGCCTGCTTTCCACAGGAGCACCAGTACTGGGGGTAAATCCTTCTGGGGTAATAGGCCGGCCGGAGTGTGATGCTGACCTCATCACCTCCACCTCCAGTGTCAGATGGCTGAGAAAAATGGCGGCCCATTCCCCATGGGCCCTGATGGCCTGAAAAGGGGACCTAACCTACCTAGGAGTAAGTCTTCTGTATCAGCTCCAAAAAAAAACTCCAAGAGTAATTCATCAGTGGTTTCTTAGCTTCAGATAACCTACTTCTGAAGCTTTTTGATGACTAGATTGCCCTTCATACAATACTGCTGCAGTTGTACTGGGCCTTTATTCAGCAATATTTATTATAACGTAGGCTGAGCTGCGGATCACCATGACAAACTGATTTCAGAGTTAATTTAAAGGTACAATCACTCAAGCTAATACACGCACAGCTCTCTTGAGGACACACGTCTGAACGCCTCGTGTGGTTTATTACACCCAGTATACCAAGAGTCAGCACCTGCAGATTTGTTCACTCATTCGTGACAGAAGGTCAACATGATCCCTACCAAGTCAAGCATGTAGTTATAGAACAAACACATCATCATCAGAGACCATAAAGGAGTCCTGGGCCACTGCTGAAAGAGAACCAGTTGTCTCCCACTCTCTCGAGTCTAACTACAAGTCCTGCTTTTCTCTCCCAGTGCTTCAGCTCTAACCACTAGCCCACACTGCCTCCCTCTCTCTCCCAGTGCCTCAGCTTTAACAGCTACCCCCCTCTCTCTCAGTGGTAAGATGAAAAACTGAATTGGTTGTCCAAGAAACACAGACTAAAGCATCCAGGTGGGGCTGCACATTGGTGGTGGTGGAGGGGATCCCCATTGCCTGTAAAGCGCTTTGAGTGGAGTGTCCAGAAAAGCGCTATATAAGTGTAAACAATTATTATAATTATTATTATTAAAGAGCAGAGACTTAAAAAGTATCCCGGTATTAAATGCTGTCAGTCACCAATGTAATCGCTTTAAACGCATTTAGGGACATACAGATGCACGGACGAGGAAACAGAAGAGAAGCGAGCGGAAGATTTTAAAGGCGTCATTTAAAGAAGATACAGTTCTCAAAACGCACGCATAGATGCATACTGTATATACAGACACTGCAATGAAATTAACACGACTTGGGCGAAAATGAGCATTTCGAAAGCGGTACCGCCGCTTCCCCCCTTTTGACACAACAGGCGTTGTGAAGCAACAGCAGTGCGATTAAATATATTCAGACATACCGTGGGCAAGTGTGACAGCTGAAGGGAAAAGGGTGTTAACAGCGCTTGGAACTACCCCCTCTCTACGAGGAAATTGTGTAAAAGACAAGTGACGCCCCCGGGTGAGCCACCGACCGACCGACGGGCAGGAAGGGTTTTTGCACAGACCTTGTCCAGCGAGGCTCGGCGCTCCGCGGCGAGGACGAGCTCAGCGACGCTCCGCAGCAAACAACAGGCAGGAGCACTTCCGGGTGGCCGTGCTGGCGGAGCCGGCCGGCGATTGGCTGGACGGCGAGGCGACGCGGGACGGGATTGGCTCGCTCGGCTGTCAGTTCAGAGGTCAGAAGGCTGTACAGCTCCTAAGCTTTCTGATGCCCGAGACCGTTATGTAGCTATTGTCTCATAAAATGACCAAAGCGATTGTCTAAATACTCAGAATTATAATGCTGTTTATTACGGACAAAACAGTAACGGTAAAAATAAATATTATACAACATTTTTCTAGTATCATTTGTATGACAGTACCTACTTCTGCCTATAATACGCCTTACAATTTACAGTACTAGTAGACGGCGGCTTAGCCAGCAAGAACAAACGGACTCCGACGTCACCGACTGTATTGCACTGTTTCTGTTCACCATGTTGAAGAACTGCCTTGTTTTAGCGGCAGTATTGCCACAGGGTTGTGCCCATGCAGCGTTCCTGTGGAGGAACAGTAAGGACCCTGACCAGACTTCTGTAACAGGTGTCCCTGCCCATCTCTACACGTCTAGAGCAAGCGAACCTCAAGCTGTCAATGTGATCATTCTTCGCCAACCGCATGATCACAGCAAAAAAGGAAAAGAAACACACCTTGCTGGAGCTCGGCACCCATTTTCCCCAACTGGAAACACACATACTGCTGTAGATGTAAGCAGCATAAATCTTGATGTTGGTAATTACTTTCTAAACAAATTTCAATAAAGGAGACAGCACTATCTCAATACCGATAGTCCTACAGTTTAGAGTTTAGTCCTGTTCTGTACAGCTGATGCATCAACTGTTCTCCCACGGTCTCGTTTCTCATCAAACGTCTCACCCAGGTCTTCACTTTAGAAGAAATGTTACCAGATGACTGATGAGAAAAGTAAAACACTGTCAACATTTCTATGCCTCCTCCTGCAATAGGACCCCACTGTTAAGGAAAACTATTTCCGCTGGATTCCAGCCCTGTTTATCTGACATCACTCGGACACAGAATTGCTTTACAAGCTTGACTTGGGATGAGGCCTGGAGACAGCTTCACACCCGTATGCAGGTTCCAAGTTCCAGTCCGCGCTGTGCCACCTACCTGCACAGGGCCAGAAGCACAGCTAGCAGGCGGTTCTCCTTCTCAGTAGGGTTATACCCAAGACCCAGTGGTCATGACTGCACTCTTCCGGACACATCTCCAAACTTCCCCTTGAACCAGTGGGAGAACAAGCCAAGAGGGAAGAAACGTTGCCCTTTTATCCGAAGTGCATCTTCCCACAAACGCGCTGGAAATGGAGCTTGGAAAAACACACCTCTCGCCC
Organism: Atractosteus spatula; assembly: GCF_055471065.1. NCBI lineage: Eukaryota > Metazoa > Chordata > Actinopteri > Semionotiformes > Lepisosteidae > Atractosteus > Atractosteus spatula. The sequence continues at coordinate 719,726 of NC_142707.1, forward strand.
ACGCTTGTTAAGATCACGCACACAGAGGGTGCAGGGTGCATTTAAAAAGGCTACACCCTGTCCCAGCTGTTTGTTTCTGTGCTGGTTGTAGGCCAGATGACTTGTTTCAGGTCTCCAACTTGCAGGAAATTTGTAACCTATTCCCTCTCCTCCAGCCCTGGAGGCTCACCCCCTGCTGACCTGCTGGCAATGGATCATCCTGAGGTCTTCAGCTGCAGTAACGCTCCGCAGTGCAGCGCCCATCCAGGCTGGCAGACGCGCCAACTCCGCGCTGGCGAGACGAGCTCAGTCATGGACCGCAGAGGAACAAGGAGCAGAAGCCCACCCACAGAGGAGGGAGGGGCAAACAGCTCAGCCTCGACCCTCAAGGCCAGTCGGCCAAGTCCTGCATACAACGGGTCAGGCCCAAGAGAAATCAGACTCCCCCACCCCCTGCAGGACAGCCCACTGCAAAAGGACCGCCAACAGGGCATTTTAGAAACACACACACACACACACGTGTCCAGTCCACTTCGTGCTCAGATTAAGTAAAACTGAATTAAATTCCAAGTAAAAGACACCACACTCATGGAGTCTGGGGAAATGGCCCCTCACTTCTCCTCACACAGGCTGCCACCACCTTCTCCCCAGGCAGGAGCCCCACACCCCAGACAAAAAGGACACAGCACAGCCCCGGCAATATTCCACAGTTTTATTTGAAGAATAAAATCCTGTGCCTCCATATTTTACAAGACCAAAAAAAAAAACCTAAAAAAAACTAATTTCTGGCTCTTTTTGTCCATAAACCATCACACAAAAATAGAAACGTAATTTTTTTTTACATTTAAAAAAAATGTAACTGTACACAGTAGAATACCCTCCTTTATTGCATTCAGCTGAATACCTCCCCTAGCTGACCAATACAAGTCAAGAAAGACCTATTGCAGTTCCCAAAAGATATGCAGCCCTCCCTGGTCCAACACGGCCCTTTCCACTCTGTGCGGCTGCCCCCAGCGTGCTGGAGACCGCCGCTGTAAGCTCATGCCATGAGCCTGCCAGAGGGCTGGCGCAGCCAAAAGGGTTCAATCTTGGTCTTGATCAGAAAAACTATTTTGTAAAAAACCCCAGGGAGGCCTTTCCCTATCCACAAGCCTGGTGTCAGTCTCGGCCTCCTCATGGCCCCCTGCATCGACAGGGAGACGGGGAGGAAATGGTTTTCTCTGTGTAACCTTCACGAACCCTCTGACCTGATTAAATGTTCATATGTAAATATTTTGTCTACTGCAACACAGGGAAATAATCAAAGCGATGACGATCCGTGTCGGCAGCTGTATGAACTCGGCATACACGCGCTGTACTGTAGGGAACTCCAGGGCTGGTCAGAGCAGCACTGCTGCTCTTCCAGCTGAGGGAGGCACAGCAAAGTGATTAAGACATGATTTCCTCCTCTGCTTAGGAGCAGTTCCCACTGAGCCTGCATTCCAACTGGCAGAGATAATTTAAAGAGGACAGGGATAATAGAGGACATGATGCACACAGCATTGATGACCGCAGAATGGCCACCAACACAGCAGTACGATCATTTTTCTCAGCATGTTTGTGTGCGCAGTGTGACCGTTATGGACAGTGCCTGATGAATATGTCTGGAAGCAGATTTTCTGACTTCACAGCGCGTAACGGGCAGAGCTGCAGTGGAGATGCCCGGCCTACTGGAATGCTAGGAAGAGGCTGTCTGGCCTGCGGTCACCTAGCAGTTTTGCAGAGATGCTTGGGCTCGATCACTGCAGTACAGCGAGAGCATGATGAAAACGTGCAGCTTTCAATTACAGCTGTTGAAATCACTGGAGTAAATTACACTCCAGTTCAGTCAACTTGAAGAGGAATGAAAACCGGTCTGAAGTAGAAACAGGAAAGCAAACTGATTTTTTAGTATTTTGGCTATGCACATTTACTCCAAATAAAAGAAGCTAAACATCCAGCATCTGGCCTGTACTTATCCACAGGGAGAGGCAGCTAGTACTCCTGGGAAACGGCACAATGTGATACACAGTGCGCAGTCTCACCTACACCCCTTCTGCTGCAACGCTCATCAAAAACTGCGCCTCCGAGTCCTGTAACACCCCGACGACCAAAACCAATCAAAACCAAAACGGACACCAGCCACAGCCCTCGGGCACCTACTGCATGAGTGTTTTACTGGAATCCCCCCCACCCCCCTCCCGGATTGTTTTAAAAACCTGGCCCCCCGCCCCCAGCACATAAACATTACTGCAGCTCAATTGTGAGGCACCACACCAGCTGATCCAAGCACATCTGTGTTTGGTAGATATTCAGATTCAAGCAGGAGGGCTCTTGTAATCCATCTCCAGCAATTTCACTAGAAAGTGCAAGACGGCCCATGTGACACCGCAGCATAATCATACGACACACAGACTACAATACAGGGACAATCTCTTCTGTTCCTACCCCTACTACCTACAGCCATCACCATTCCCACTCCATCCCTACCCAATCCTGACTGCCTACAGAACTGGATTCTGGAAAACACAGAGGGGTAATCCAGTCCCTTTTTGATTAAAAAGCTCTAGATTTATAAAATACAAACTGCTTTTTGAAACAAAAGCTGTCAGTTTTTCATTTGTTCTATATCTTGAACACTCATCGTAGATCTCGCGGTCTCTAATTACGGGCTGATGTTCATCATTAAAAAAGAAATTAAAAGGAACAAAAATCAAACTAATCGTGAACCTAAAGTTCACATCCCAGTGTCTCGGCCTCATCGTCAGCCTCTGTTCCGTCCTGGAAGGGCCCTCTGGACTTTCATCTCCGGCGGTAAAACCGGATTTCGGGCATGGTTGCGCTCCCAGAGCCCCGTTCTCCTCCGGCTCCGCTCGGCTGCGGGTCCTTCAGCGCAAACTGCACGCTGGAGTCCGACTGCTGCCTTGGGCACTCTGTCCAGAATAAATAAAACTAGGTTTCCTGCAGATCACGTCTCTAAGCGAAACTTACAACTGCAAGTGGTGCCCGGACACTCCTGAGGAACCGCAGTAAAGCTCCTCGGCTCTGCTTGGACAGCAGACCCTGAGACTCCCGCTGCTGCTCCGAGCTCATTCCTTTCACGCCCAACCGACAAGTAAGAAACTGTTGCTCCGATGTGGGATTTGGTCAGCAACACGCCGCTTCCATTCTCATTGGACATGATGCTACAGGAATGTGCAATTTCTGTGCTCAGTTTCATTAAAAAAAAATCCAAGGATTCCTACAGATTCCTCCCAGTATCAGGCGGGACTCCTTTAGGAATGGCGCAGTGAAGATCCTGCAGGACTCGGCCCACAGGAAAAACAAGGGGTTGCGTGCGTGGTTGGTACCAGGTCTCCGTGGTCGGAACGCCTGTCCATCACTCAGGAGCTGAAGGGAAAGCAGGAAGCTCAATACAGGTGGAGCGAAGGTTTCCTGCAGCCGTCGATTCCAGGACTTTTACTGAACTTTCATGATCTGTTTTGTCCCTTGTGACAGAACAGGAACACCACTCTGGTGCCGATGTCTAAAAGAACTTCTGACATGACAAGATCTCATGCTCTTTGCTTTGTGTGCCCAATCTGACCAATTACAGAAAAGGGTACAGAACAGTGTGTATGACCTGACTGGGCTCCCTGCTTCTTAAGATGCACTACAAAAATGTGTTACACAGAATCACACTGATCTGAAGCTTTACTGCAACATTGACAGACAATTTTTGTTTGCCGTGGATTTCAGAAGAGCAGCTGAGCAAGAAGTAACTGAGCAGTCTGATGAAGCAGCTGAGCAGCCCAGCCCATGAGGAGCAGCCGCCAAGCACAGCCAGAGACAGGAAGCCAGCGCCAGCACCGCCAGCCTGAGCCGTGTCCAGACAGACGGTACTGGGCCAGTTTTCCTCTGCTCTCAGACTGAATCTCTGGGAGCTGAGAAAATTCCAGCAGCCTGCAATGGCTCATGACAGGAGGTTACCTCAAGTATATGGATCCCACACATGCACCAGTGGAGCCAAAGAAAGTACAGAGAACCACTAAGCCAGACATCGGCACACTGGGAAGGACCCGTGTCTTTTTCATCCGCTGCCCCACTGGCTGATCCTGGGAAAGCCCCGCTTTCCAGCAAGCCTGGACGCCAGATGAGGGAAGCAGCAGGCCTGCAACGTGCCCAGCGCTCTCCTGCTACAGGGGGCCGGTGGGCTGGGCTGGGCTGGCCGGAGCAGGGGTACGAGGGTCGAGTCCAGGGGCGCTGGAACGCGGTGCGCCAGCTCCCGCACGGCAGCAGTAGACGGAGAGCGAAGGCGAGAACGGAGGCGCGTCTTCCGGGATGAAACAGCAGGAGGACTGGCCCTCGCCCTCCGAGGAATTCTGTAATCAAAGCCGGGGAGGGGTTGGGGATGTGCTCTTCAGCTGCGGCTGGCAGTGCTGTTTCGGGAATAAGGCAAAGCGAGAGCAAGAGAAGACAACGGCGGACAGGAAGAGACGGGCGACGGGGACACAGCGGCACAAGCTGACCCTGCAGCTGCAGGCAACTCGGCAGTTACACAGCCTCCCCTCAGCGCTCCAGCTCGCTGGGGGAATCGGACAGAGCAGCAGTCTGGCAAAGACAGTTTGAGGAATGTTTACTGAGCAACCCAACAGTCGAGGGTTGGGGTTTTTGGAACAAGACAGGCTCTCTGCTCAGCCTCACCTGTGTAGTGACCAAAAGGACCAACCTAGGGAAGGGCAGAGCTGCTCTCTGAGCTGGCCTTCGCACACTGCTCGATGGAGAGCTGGGACAGCCAGCACTGAAGCTTTCATAGGGCACTTCAGATCCAGCCCTAGAGGCTTAGTTTAAACTCAGAGAAGCAGGGGGTACCGGACAGGTCATCTACTGTCTCAGTGGCAGCCTGCTGTAAGTTGAGTAGAGGGTGATGTCAACTCTCTCTCCTCCTTGTCACGGTGCTCGACTGGAATGGAAAAACAGCCGATCCTGAGGGCGTTGCTTCTGGACGAACCGAGTCTTCCAGTGCGGAGCGCGACCATCAGGGCCAGCGAGGAGCAGGGAGACTCGACTCGGCATTCGCACGATTCCCGAACCGATCACAGGGCCGAGGCGCCGCTCTGCTCTGTCCATCGAAGCATGGAGGGCCGCGGCTCCAGGCTCCGGCGCTGCGTGTGGGGGTGGAGGTGGCGGCTCTGGGCTTCCTCTCCAGCTGACCGGACAGAAGCGGGGCTGGGCCGGGCCGGGCCAGGCGAGCAGCGGTCCCGGCCAGGCGAGCAGCGGTCCCAGGATGGGCCCTCAGAGCGGCAGCAGCCGGGTGGTGTGAAGAAGCAGGGGGTTGAGGTCCTCGGCGTGGACCGCCCGGTGGAGAGAGGGCTCCGAGGCGCTCCTCTCGATTTTCGGCAGCAAGTCCTGAACGTGTTCGATCGACACCAGGATCTGAGGGGGAGCCAAACAGCATCACAACAGACTCTCAACCACCTAGATGACAAAACACCTTCTGCCTGAATTTGCTTTTCACTTAATTTTTGGACTAACCGATGAGGCAGGTTTAGAAAGATGTAGCAATTTAGAAGAGGGCGTCATTGCAAAGAGCAATTTGAGACACAGATTTGAAATCAGCCCTGGGGCTGTTTCAGGGCAGTATGAGAATAATTTCTTCATTAATTTAGAGTTAACTTCTTTAAAAAAGGCTAAGCATTTGTGCCGATGTTCAGGAAGAAAACTGGAATTTCCCCTACAATGATTCAGACGTTCTTACCTGCGGGAAGAGTGGCCTCTCCTCTCGTTTAAACTTCAGGCAGTCAATGATGAGTCTCTTCATGGCTTTCGGACAGTTACTGTAAAGTTTACTGAGATCAGGAGACAGGTAACCCCGTCCCACCATGAAGATAATCTGCAAGCGAGAGAGAGGGGACAGGGGGATTCTGGGTCAGGCCACGCTCCAGAGGATGGATCGCAGTCACCCTGGGCTGAAAGGATGCTTGAATATCCCTTTAATTGGGCAGAGTAAGGTAAGCAGTTTTCTGCTTGGCTGCAATAAAGACTAAGTAGCTGGAAGCCCTGTAGGACTGGGCTCATAACTTGTCTTTTCCAAAACGTTCCTCTGAAAGAGCTCAGGGATTTTTCAATGGCCGCTTGTCTGCAGTGGGTACAGCAGCTCATAGCCAGAGCAGAGCAACAGTGCATCGGCAAGCTCAGATGAAATGATCAGGGCAGTGCAGGGTCTGCAGGGGACTCCGAACTGTGGCAGCGCAGGGAGGCGATGGGGGACGCAGAGCTGTAGGAGGCACCACCTCCCACAGGAAGCGTAGGCACCATGTAGTACAAAGGGGTGTGGCAACGGCACAGGGGATTATAGGATGTGATTCACCATCAGTCAGTGAGATTCACACCATCCACAATAAAGCCCAATCCATCATTCAGGATCTCAACCATCCCAGTCACAAACTGTTCTCCCCCCTGCGCTCTGGCCAGCAGTACCATACTGTTGAAGCGAGGACCACTAGACTCTAGAACAGCTTCCACTCTACTGCAGGACACATCTTCAGCAGATAACTGCAATGCCTCAAACTCAATGCATGTCTGCACTCTGCACTTTTTGTGTGATCTACCAGGCTTTTGTCCAACTTCATATATATTGTTCTCCGGTTGTATTACTTATGCTTGTAATGTACTGTCTACATTGTGTGGCGTTGTCTGCTCTACTGTGCATGTCCCAAGAGATCAGCGCGATTAGGAAATCCAATGTACGTGTACATATGGCAATAAACTACTGTACTCTACTCTCTGAACCTGAACTCGTGTTGCTCCAGCAGCTCCACTGCAGAGCCAAGAAGCTGCTACAGCTTCTCACTGCTGGGAGACACTGCACAACCCCTTGGAGAGAGCACAGCCATAAATCACAAAGCACTGCTGCAGTTCTCTTTTAAACATGTCACACATAGGAGAGGCAGCTCAACAGCTCACAAGGGACCGACCACAGACCAGCACACTACATGATGAGCCACAGCTCACACAGAATGCAGATGAGATGAGGTAACGGTCACATCTGCATGGCATGCACCCCCAAATTAACAGCCCCCAGTCTCTGACACACAGCGGGCCGCACCTGGTCGCGGTTGTTGATATTGGAATAAGGCAATGTTCCAGATATGAGTTCAAAAAGCACCACTCCATATCCATAGACATCCGACTGGAAGCTATAGGGATTGACATCCTGCATTCGGATCACCTCCGGAGCCTGTGAAAATGAAGAAAGCAAAAAGTACACTGAGTATCACCCAACCAGTCAGATCCACAAGCAGAGATGACATCATAGTGGCTCAGTCTGTCTGTGACATCAGCAGGCCAACAGCCAATCAAAGACAGACTGCACATCCAGACTCGTCACTAGGCAAGAAGGAGTAGGAGACTGCAGAGGGCTCCTACAGAGATGCACTACACAAACTTTCAGTGCACTGCTGTGCAAATGTGTAAATAATGTATACCCAGGATTGGAATAAGCCACTCGGTCATGAGGCTGAAGCCGACATTCTGTTATTTTTCAAGGCTACCGATTAGCTGCTGAAAATGAAACAACTGAGATGAGCTGAATGTTATACTTCTGGTGGTGGAATGAAACCAGGATGGCTCAGTCCCTGGACATCTTTCGGCTCCTCCGCAGACCTCACCTGTACAGACCTCACCTGCGGGCCCTCAGCTCTCGATTACTGTGCTGCACTGGTGTATTTAGTTCTCACACTGGCGACGTGATCTGCAAATCACCCTTATACACTGTGAGCATGGATCATGTACCCAAAGTACTTCCGTTATTAAACTGCTTTAGTTCAGTGTCATTTTTCTAATCGTGCACAGTGCCTCGGTTATCCGATATTCACGTTATCACATCTGGTGGACTTGAAAACAAACTCTGTGGACGCTGCATGTCTCCCTGAATCAGGGCATCTAAGCTGTAAAGATGGTCAAACGAGTCCAGAAGAGGGCTTGGAATCCCTGCTCTTCGTGATCCTGGTTTATGCTAATGAATTAGCAATTTGCTTAATTAACATTTGCCATCATTTTCCATTCCAAATTGATTGCACATTTCAAGTTATATTAAGTAATTTATCAGCTCAATAAAGGGCTTAATTAAGAAGTAAGGAACTCATCTGGATCACACACAGGGACAATAATTGTAGACAATAATTAACGCACAAGGGCTGTCACTGGAAGGTGTGAGGACAGCTGTGCACCTACCTGGTGGAAACCCACAAGAACATATAGACTCCACACAGAAGCTGCTCCAGGTTAGACTCAAACCCAGGGCTCATGAGCTGTGGGTTAGCCATGCTAAACTGCCACACCACTGCCCTGCCAACACTCTTGATTAAAACATACCCCGATCGCACGAGGCCACATTAGTCTGACTCACCATCCACAGAATTGAGCCACTGGGCTGCTCCACTTGCTGGGAGCCGCTCCAGCGAGACTTCACAGTGGCCAGTCCAAAATCTCCAATCTTCACAGTCCAGCCTTCGTGCAGGAAGATATCTGAGACTGGAGTCAAGGGGCATGCTGGGGGCCAGTGAGCCAAATCAGACGGGTGTTCCCCCCCGTCTCAGTGCATCAAACAACAGGAAAAGGTTTGCTTGTTAAACACTGTTGCACAGCCCCATTAAACTGAACTGCAAACAGTGCTGTGCTTATCAGAACTCTCTTCAAACACACTGGAAGAGCCATCTGCTGAAACAGCACATCAAATCCTGGAGTTCAAATTAAATGTTAAACTTTCCTTCCCCTGGTACAACTTCACACTCTTTGCACTGAACCACCTGTAACTAACTTTACTTTAGGAAATCTGCTTTGCAGGGCAGGTAGAATGAGATAATGGATAATATCTTTACACAACACGAATGCATTAAAAAATAAAAAACACATGCATAAAAAAAGTCAGAAGACTTAAATATTCCTCAGTTCAAATCGCATAAAAAGTTGAATCCTTAGTGAGTGAAACGGGTACCATTTAAGATAAGTCATTAAGTAATCGCTTTAGAATAAAAAAGCACAAGTCCAGCAACTAAAAGGATACTGTTTGATTTGAGATCGCGGTGGATTATGTTTTTGGCATGCAGATAGCTGAAAAAAAGAACATCAATTATTTTATGATAATTGCATACCTCCGTGAAGATCAAACTTAAATGAGCAATTATTCTCTAGACTTTTCTGCAGAATTCATCCACAAAGCAAAGTGGCCTTTAGTCCAAACAAGTGATCCTCTCCTGAGCAGCAGTGATCCTGCCGAGAGTCCACATGCTGACACCTGCCCCTTGGGCAAAAGTTATTTATTTTGACATTTTTAAAATAAACCCTGTGACCGCACACAGGAGAGAGAGAAAGCACTGTGACAGATACTCTGGGATTAGAGAAGCATTCTTCCCTAAATTCGGAAATCAAGTCCCAGAGTTCCCACACCTGCCAGAATCACAACGGGTCCCAATCCTACTGGGAGAGGGAGGAGGGAACTCAGTGGAACTGGCAGCCCAGTATGTGATCTCCTGTCACAGCCTGAGGAACAGTGAGCCTGTCTCTCAATAATGCTCCTTCTGTCTACAGTATCTGTCAATATTTTATAATATGTCTTTGTTGTAAATGTCTGTAATATGTCTGTAGATTTTATATTTCTTTTATTTTTTGTTTTGTTTCATGTGAATTTCATTATTTTATTTGCTTTGGCAACACTGATTGTACCCATCGGTCATGCTAATAAAGCACCTTGAATTGAATTGAATTGAAAAAGCAGTCCGACCCCTCCGACTCCCCACCTTCCTCTCACACCACAGGGGGCGCTGTGTGAGGACCAGCTCTGACTGGAGGAGAGGAGCGTCCTGCACTGACAGCCCGGGAGCCTCAGGGGGTGCCGTGTGTCTGAGAGCCCTGGCTGGCTATTGGTGCTCAGCCAGTAATGCGCCACTGCTTGGGTAATCCCAGTCAAAGTGGGCTAGTGACACGACCCAGCCTCAAACCCGGGATCACAGAGCTCAGCCAGGGAGACTCCCCACTGTTTTTATGAAATTAGGTTCAAACAGATAAAACACAAAATTGTGCAAAAGTAAAAGGTCTATAACTGGAAAAAAACAGCGTTAGTCTACTTGTTGCACAGAGATGTTGCCTTTTGGACTCAGCAGTTATGGCACAGGGCCATAAATGAGCATGATCGCGCCTGACATCATGGAGTGAAAACCACGTCCCAGAGAGGGTCATCTTCTCCTCCCTGCGGCGCCGCTGTCTGGAAACACTATCTGTCACATTTTGGCTTAATCCACGGCGCCCCTGAGAAAGAGCTCCCGCAGAACAGCACCGCCGGCGAGAAGGAAACCGTTTGGCCCAGCAGCGGGCAGCACAGACCCGGGGTCACTTACTCCATGCCCTGCGCGGTCTGCCGCGCCACGTCGATGCGGCGCATGGTGTCGAACTTGGTCTCGGTGACGTGCAGGTGCCTGTACAGGCTGCTCCCCTCACACCACTGCGTGATGATGGCGAAGTTGGGCTTGGTCATGAAGCCCATGAACAGCAGGATGTTGACATGACGCGTCTTCCTGCAGAGGAGGGAGAGGAAGAGGTCAGTTACGGACCACTGTCATGACGTACAAGAGTCCCCCAACCTGCCTAGCACTTCAGAACAGAAGAGGAGATTTGGAAATAACACAAGAAAATCACAATTCGTCTACAAGTCCACACTGACTGTGCAAGCTCTTCATAATTACACTGCTAAACTCCAGCTGCAGGGTCAGGGAACTGGGCTACTGTGACTAAAGTGTTCCCCCCACCTGCTGCAAGAGCCCTGCCCCAGGAGGGCCCGTGTGCCTGGGCAGTCCTGCCCCGCCCAAGTCCAAGAGCCCCAGGAGGGCCCGTGTGCCCGGGCAGTCCTGCCCTGGCCCAGTCCAAGAGCCCCAGGAGGGCTCGTGTGCCCGGGCAGTCCTGTGCAGCTGTGCTCACCGGAGGACCTGCATCTCGTTCTTGAAGGCCTGCAGCTGCTCGGGAGTGGGGTCCTTGACCTTCAGGATCTTGACGGCCACGTCTCCGTGCCACTTGCCCTTGAAGACCGTCCCGAAGGAGCCGGTGCCGATCCGCTTCTGCATGGTCACCTCACGCCAGTGCACCTCCCAGTAGTAGCTGGAGTCCCTGCAGCCCCCCCGGTGCTGAAACACACAGACGCGCTCAGAGACAGCAGGGCAAGGCGGCGCAGAGAGCCTATCTTCATACATTTCGTTATACCTAGAGAGTACGAGCAGGCACGCCTTTAATCAACAGTGGGTCTGGTTTGCGCTGAAAGACGAGATGGGTCTGCAAGACACTCATTCCCTCCGTGTGGGAGGAAAGAGCTCAAGAGCTCCGTCGGGAGGGATGGAGGAACACGGATCAGAGAGGCTTTCCGCTTCCTTCCGTCCTCCCGGCCTGTCAAGCGCGCCAGGAGGCCGCAGCGGCGCCCAGCGCTCACACCGGGGCCCTGCGGGCGTCTCTGCAGTACCGCTGGGGAACAGATCCCCGAAGCAGCACGAGGCCGGGCAGCACCCTCACAGCGGCTCACACTCACCACTTTCTTCTTGTCGTCGGAGGAGGACTGCTTGCGTTCTTTGGGGTGATCCGAGGGGGATTTCGGGGGAGGGAGCCTCCTACCAGGGGACCCCAGAGATGGGGGGCTGGTGGAGGGCTTGGGCGAGGTGTCCAGTCCTGAGGGACAAGCACAGGCAAACACCCTAACTCCATGCACTTCTCCATGTATCATACCCCTCTTACTGGTTAAATCACAAAGTCTCGCCACATGCAACACGCAGCCTTGAAATACTGAACAACTAAATCACAGCAACAGAAACGCCATCTGTAGCTAGCAGCCTGGTCTCAGGAACAGACAGTCCCGCAGAGGACTGATACGTACTACACAGGTGCGAATACAATCTTTCCAACAGTCCAATTTCTTCTGGGATTTTTAACACATACAGCAAAATCTAAACTCTTCTGTACAGTCAAGCAACTTGTAGTTGTGATAAATATGGGATGAAAACAATGAATGTCATGGATACGTTTTATGACACTGACTTTATCTGCACCAGGCCAGTTTTATGGCCAGATAAGACCAAGGTATATACAGTATGCCCATTCATCTTTATTTATGGTGCAACTAGTGATGGCAGCAGAAGGAAAAACTCTGATGTTCACAGAAACACTGACTGCTTATGCAGAAGAACATGCTTCCATACTAACGGGGCAGCAGTTCGCCAAACAGGCAGGGTGGGTTGAAGAGCCTCCTCTCAGATATTGTGCTCATGTCAATAGCCCGAGTCACACGGCCAACACAACCAAGGAGATCATCAGGAGAAAGCCAAGTTTAAAATCTTAGACTGGTCAAGGGGACTCTGCAGATTCAGCAAAGCATCTCACTGTGCTGAACACAAAGTATGATTTTGTTTTAATAGAATCTAAAGCAGGAAATTTTCCAAAAATGAAATGCACTTTATACTGCACTTATCATGAGATAAACTGCATGAGCACTGATCAGAACTGAGTTGGCTGCGTGCGAAAGCTCAAACACTGGCCAGGTGAGGCCCTGACTCTCTCCACCAACCCGTGGGCTAGCCAAGACGCAGCTGTGCTCAGACCCCCGCCGTGCTGGCGGGCTAGAGGACTGAGCAGGAAGTAGGTGAAAATTAAATGAACGTGACGCTGAGCCAGCTGTAAAAAGATCATCTACTCACCCATCAAGCAATTTGATTTTAACGCATCCTGAAAGAGGAACAGAAAGAGAGGAAATATTAGGAAAACACTCCCTAATTTCAGCAATTTACTAATTCACATTCCAGAAAAATGCAACATTGTTTCAACATAGTCTCCATTTTATCTGTAAGGGAGGGGGCTAATTCGGTTTCCTGAACTGCATTATTGCTCCATTAATTTACAAACACAGAAGACTTGTGCCAGCTGTTTTATCACAGCTCAGCCCTCTGCCATGCAGCCTGAAACCGGAAGCAGAGAGCGTGCCCCTGCACCCCGTCAGACTCTGCGCCCCTCGTCAGACAGCGCACCTCTGCACCCCATCAGACTCTGCGCCCCTCGTCAGACAGCGCGCAGAGCACTGACTGTCCTCCTCCTCCTCCCTGTCCAGCCCTCAGAGCTGGCGGTACGCACCTCGACCGTGGACGGGTCCACGCTGCTGACCATGTAGACGTTGGGGGTGGAGGTGGACCGGTGTCTCTGCAGAGACTGCCCGTCCGGCCCGGGCAGGGGGAACTGGAAGGCAGAGGTGGGGGACAGCAGCATGTGGCTCAGCCTGGAGGGGCACAGACAACGGCAGGGTCACCTTCAAAGCTCCCACAGCCCCCTTTTAAACAGTGAGTCTTAATGTTAATGGAATTAAAAATATTTAAAAACAGCGAAAGATACCGTCAGATTTACACCCTGAATGAGCATGTGAATCTTGACAACTTGCACGGTTTTCTCCAAAGCAGGACACAGCAGGTGTAAAACCAGCCTGATTTATGAACAGATCTCCCTGATGGCGACCAGCCGAGCCCGAGCTCTCATCAGTGTTGTCAAGTGGCCCCGCAGGACATCCCTCCTACCGCTCCATCAACCAGCTGCACAGACTCCCTTGACAAGGCACACGACCCCGATGGAGAGGCGCCCCGGGGGTGCGCAGGGGAGCCTCCTTGCCATCAGAGCAGCAAGGTCAGACGCGTTTGATCGCTCAGCCTCTCTCCCTCCCAGCCGCTGTCACGATGCATCACTTCAACCGTGGACTTCACAGCTGTGGCCCTTTCTGTCAGAGGCTTCATTCGCGACGGGCTCAGACCCAGCCGACCCCAGCCGACCCCAGCCGACCCCAGCCACCCTGCGGCAACAGCTCAAGGCACTTTCAGAAACTAAAACCCCGGGCTGGGCGGAAACTCGTGCAGCAGGTGGGCCTCCTGCACATGTTCTTACAGGGAGCGTGTACAGAACTGTCCCTGCTCAGAGCTGCTGGGGGAACTCGGACACAGCGGAGGTCCTGGCAGTCAGACAGAGAGGCCGCGCCGAGGAGACGAGCTCAGGCCCGGTGCTCCAGTCGTGACGGGAAACACGCCCCCTCTCCTCCTGGCACTGGGCTCCGACACGCCGAAACAGACGCACGAAAACCGCTCAGACGCCGCCTTTTTACAACTACTCTCAGGAACACTGGGCAAAATCTTCTCACACCAAGAGCAGGACTCGAAAAACACAACATAACTGAAATATTTCAGGAAAACGTTAGGAGAAAACCAACTGGAATAAATGAGTAATTTATTTTTGCTTTTTTAAAAAAAGGTTTTTCTCTGACATTTCAACTTGAAATGCGCAAACGGTAGCTCTTGGCAGAAGGATATTTACGCAGTGCACACAAACTGTCTCCAAGGCTGCTCGAGACCAGAGAACAGTGCCCCAGCTTGCCGAGACCCTGGAGTACACAATCCCCCCTGCCCCCCCAGCAGACCGCAGGGTCGGTCCACACACAGGCCCTTCACCCGCCCAGCGCAGTCCCGCTTTTAAAGAAACAGGTTCGAAAGACAAAAAAGGTCAAAACGTTTTCGAGGTAATAAGAAATAAACTGCTTGAGCACGAGAAGCTCCTGAACGCAGAGCAGCGCGAGCCGAGCTCTCCAGGACCCAGACCTCCCGCCAGGCGAACAGCCAATGCCCAAGCTGGAGTGCAGCTGTTTCGGGATTCGGCCATTTCAGAAACACATTTCTACAATGACTAGGATATTCTGATGAGTTAGTACAGCAAAACGCAGGTTCAGAACACAGGTATTCCACCAATAGGAGGCCTTCCCACCCATCCAGCTAACTGGGCTGCTAGCAGCTAAGCAAGGTGAAGATCTCGCCAACCAAGTTCATTTCCGTTTTGCTACTCTGAGCGTTTTCATTGATCTTCATGAATTCACGATTCGCAATTTTGCTTTAAGCCTCTCGACCTGTCCTGCCCACAGGCCTGAGCATCAGGACTTCCCTTGAGGTGGCGCTGACCACAGGGGTCCCTTGCCCAGCCCAGCGCGCTCCACTCACCCGGAGGGCTCAGGCGTGAAGGGGGGGTCGCTCTGGCCGTCGGGCATCAGCAGGATGGGGATCTGTGGGTATTCGTCTGCGCCACGATTCGGAGAACACCGGCTGCACAGAGGAGACACAGGTCAGAGCCCACAAATGACACACAGGGCACACACACGCGCCAGAGCCAAACCAACACGCGCACACACACAGGGCACACATTAGGTCAGAAGCCTGTCTGTTAGTCTCAAGACTCCCTGGGGTTTCTGCTTCAGCTGCCCCTCAGAGCCTGCTGATGAGCCTGAACACCGCGGTAGAGCCGATCTCTCTCAGGAGAGGCGCCAGCAAGGCCATGCGGTGCGAGACAGAGCCCCGCGGGGCGCAGGGCGGGCAGAACAGACACTCACAGCTTGGTGACGGTGTCCATGTCCAAGCACACGGTGGGCACCTTGCTGCTGCAGTGCTGGTGGAACTTGTACCCGCAGGTCTGGCAGCGGAAGCCGTGGAAGAGGAACTTGTGGCAGAAGTCGCAGTAGGCCAGCTTGAAGAAGGTCTTGCGCACCTGGGGGCAGGGAAACACAGCAAGGCTGAGCCGCAGGCCACCCTCCACCCTGGCACTCCTCTCACAGCCCACGTGGAGCACACCGGGCAGCCGGGGGGCAGCGGGACGGGCACAGGCCCTGCTGGGGACCAGAGAGTTACCGAAATCGCCAAGCACTCAAGCTGGCGGCCCCGTGCCACGGGCACTGCCCGTCCCAGTTGGACCCAGGCTTCAGCCCCTGGGGCTCCCGGCCTGCTCTCTGAGCCAGCAGCCCTGCGTCGTGACGTCAGGGGCTCGGCAGTGCTGTTGCTAGGCTGCACCCCTAGGATTCCTGATGCTGCTCTTGCCTGATCCCTGTGCCAGGCTGGGAGGGGAGCTGAAACACTTGGGGATCAGCGGAGTGGCAGAGCAGCGTTCAGTTTACATGTGGATAACAGGTAGCGGGTACCCCCTCCCCTCCTTTTCAACAGGCAGTGTGCAGAGAGAAAGCACACGGCACACACCTCCAAGTGCCTGAATGAAGCTTATTCACATCGGAGGCACAGAATTGCTCTCGATGTTTAGGGCTTGTTTGAAAAGGGAAGACAGTGGAATAATATCAGCAGACGTGTTGCAGGAACTAGACGCACATAAATCTCCATATCTCCTGAGTAGGTAGGCCATTACCAAAACGTTTCTAACAGTCGCTCGAGACGGAGGACAGGAAAACAGATTAATTTACTGCTACGTGTAAAGTTGTGGAAAAGACAATTAGAGGACCCCCTGTTTGGTTTCTGATAAGATTCTAGGGAATAAGTGAGATTCATTTGCCCAACTTCAGAGCTCAAGCAAAAGCAGTGATGGATAAGAATTGCACATGATGTGGTCTTGAAAAGTTCCACATAAAAGTTTTATTCCACGTTTAGGTGGTAAGCGTTCAAGATATTGTATGTGTTTGCACTGAGATTGGCTATTGGACAGAAAGCAGAGAAGTGAGTGCTCTAATTGGGATGATGTAATTAGCGGAGTGCCTCAGGTATCAGTGTTAGGACCCCTGCCGTTTCTGATTTCGATCATTGATCTAGATTCTGCTACCAGAATTTGGATACTGAACTGGAGGTCAGTAAACAATGGGAGGACTCCAAAGGAACCCTGAAAAACATTTTAGAATAAAAGACACAGGGCAACAACCGGCAAATGACTTAACTGAAGTGCAGAGCCTACACTTCCACTACATACAGGTGGAAACACTGAGCTCAGGGCAACTTATGGAACAGACTTAGACTGTCATGCTGACATCATTGAAAGCACTGAAGGCGAAAAAATGTTAAAGTGCATAGTTTTAAGTATAGACCTTAAATCAAGGGATGTTACCGTTAAAAACAAACAAAGCACTAGTAAGACCTCACTTAGAATATGTACAGTAATGGTCACAGCATAACAAAATGAGGCTTTGAAATCAGAAGGAAAAAAACAAATCAGTCTAACCAGAGAAGCAGTGCTCCCCCCAGCCTGCAGGGCGGCAGCGTCAGGACACTTACGAAGTTGTGCATGGTGAGCGGTACGTCGTCCAGCACCTCCACCAGGAGCTCCTCCCCCACCAGCGGGGTGATGTCAGTGCTCCAGTCTGTCAGCTTCTTCCGACTGGGACAGCGAGAGGGAAGCAGAGGGGGAGAGTGCATCAGTCCTACCCAAACAAGCACAGTGGAGCAGTCTCACTGGCGCAGAGCTGTTCAGGGTCTGTCATCTGTACATAAGGCCATTTACTCAATGCTAACAGTGGCTTCAGTCGATTCCTGCACTTTGGGAACAAGCCGGCACCTCTTCGAAACCTGACTTGGCATCACACCAGACTGTCCAGTCCAGCTCCTGCAGGGCCAGTCAGCATGTTGTGTCTGCAGCAGGGCTGTCCAGTCCAGGTCCTATAGGGCCGGTCAGAGAGTCTGCAGGTTTTCTGGGTCACCTTCAAGCAGCAGCACATGAAGAGCTGGGAGAAGCCAAGACACACCGGTCCTGCAGGACCAGGACTGGACACAGAATTGCCACGGGCACCGTTTCACACAGACTCCTGTATCTAGCTGGCAGCGCTGACCGGGTGTGCGGTGTGAGAGACTCACCCCTCGAGCAGCCGGAAGACAGCGCAGCACTCCTGCGTCAGGCCCCGCACCTTCAGGGCCTTGTCCAGACTGTCATGAACCGTCTGCCCCGGGCGCACGTTCACCTGGAAGCACAGACACGCACAGGAGATCAGCATCACCAGCTCAGCAACAAGGACGAGATCAGCCATCGCTACCAGATTGCTGGAAAATTGTCAAGGCACTTCTCTCCCTTGTCACTGATAAATCACTCAGCGAGTCAAGCAAGTCTTTTCACTAGCTCTCTGGTGTTTTAGGCGCCACGCAGACATTCTGCCTCGGTGGAGCAGATCTTATTCTTGCAGAAATGCCTGGTGATGGGAGAGATTTTTTAAAACGGACTGTTTTAACCTTGTCCTTCTGTGCCAGACTTAGCCTCAGCTCTTGTCCTACAAGTCCGAAGGCGTCCATGTCAGAGGGCTCATTCGGACAACATACAACCCTGACTGAAGGGCCGGGTCAGCTGGCTAAGTAACACGTCACTCAGATTCAAGCCAGGAAGAGAAAAGCACCCCTACTGAGAGGTCTGTGGTGCAGGAAACAGACTCTACAGCAGCAGTGAAAAGCCTCTCCCTGCCCTCAGGAGCTCAGGCTCCCCAGCTCTCTTCTCCAGACCCTTTCCTGCTCCCACTCTGCTCCCGTTCCTTCCCTGCGTTCGGAGTGCAAAGATGTTCAGAAACATTACATCAGCATTCACAAACATGTCACTTCTCCGCGTTAATGGAAGTGAAATACCGGCGAGGTTGGGAGGTCCCTCTGCACACGGGAAGCTATGGCGGTGACCGTGGGCGACGATGGCGGCTCTGGCTCGTACCACAGTGCGCTGCTTGTTGGGGAGGTAGACACGAATGGTGCCCCCTCCGCGGGGCGTGTCCCCTGGGCTGGTCTCCTCCGAGGAGGACGAGGAAGAGGAGGAGGACATCGTGGCAGCCTGGCCGGGAGGAGGAAGAGGCAGAGGAGCGGGGGCCCTGCTTCGGCAGCGCGCCCTGCTGGCCAGAGGAGGAGGTGACAGGCTCAAGCCGCTGGACAGCTTCATCCACTGGAACAAGGAGGGGGCGTGCTCTCACCTAAAACCTGACACAAACAGGGCGTCAGCAACACGGGCCCGGCCAGCGACGCCAGCACACAGCGGGGCGCCTCACCCCTCTCCAGGGCGTCTCGGGGGGCTGTTTCCCCAGACGGCTTGACTAAGTCCAATAACACAAAAGAAAACCCCAGCTGGCTGTCGGACTGCTCCTGCGATTGCGGTCCCACCCGTGTGAACCAGAGACACTCCAGTGCACTGACCGGTCCTGTCCTCACCGCCAGCCCTCTCCCACATTCCCAACATGCATCCTCATCGGCACCCCAAAAACCCGTGTGTGGAATTAGACATGCACCGGGTCCAGATTTCCACTTGCTTTCAATTCCTGCCTGGGGAGTAACGACACGGGACAAATATATCTTTTTTTAATTTCATTTTTTTTTTGTAATTCATTGTGTAAGGCTACCCCTGTGAGAGGAAGGTGCGAGCTCTGGAAACAGCATGTTTCCTCTGCTGGGGACAGTCAGCGCTGTGTGTGAAAAGCTCAGCTCGATCACTGCATTTCCACAGGGCGAGAGCAGACAGAGGCGTCGTGTGGCAGCATGCAGGTGTTCAGTCTTAAGGCTCCATCCCTGGTCTTTTCAGACCACAGACCTGCTGGCGGAGACCTGCGCTACAGGGAACTGGGGTTCAGAAACTCTCAGTGACCAACAGGACCATTAGCTGGTTTACCTGGGACCCGGATTTTCTCCTCTACGCCTGTAAAGACGACACCGCAGGCAGACCTGGGGAGACCTGGCTCCACTCCAGCTGGCCTGCGGCGCACCTCTCCGACACCACAAAGCTCCCCATCTGCCTGCCATCTTGTCAGAAGCGGTGCTTGCTTACTGCTGGAAACGTGAGAATCAGAACAGCAGCGAAGTGTCTAGACAAATCAGCAGTTTTTCCGCAAACTGGAGCAGCAGGCAGGTAACAATCAGAAGCTCACACACCCCCCCGCCCTGCTCACCACACTCCGATGAGCTCTGGCAGTCTGCGGCAGCTCGCCCTCAAATCCTCTCTGAGCCCTGGCGGCCGAGGTAAGTGAACAGGGGGTGGGGGGGAACTCTCTTTAGGATTAATTATCTCCCGGCCGCCGCTGCGTTGGGTACAGCAGGCACAACAAGCTCCTGCAGCACAGCCCACTGCACACGCTGCTCCGCCAGGGGCCTGCAGGGACCGCTCACGGGGAGGGCCCGAGACAGCCGTCCCGGGACAGCTCCTGAGCCGAGGTTCTTGCGGCAGGAAACGTTCGTGCTGCGGAACGGCGCATCAGCTGCCACCTCAGGAGGCACGAAACCGAAGACGGGTGCTCTGCTTTTGAGTCAAGTCAACAAAGCAAGCCCGAAAGCAGAGGGGCTGCACGTGAACCACTGCTCGCGGTGAATTTCAGCTCTTCCCACGGGCTGCTAAATGATTTCACGCAAACACCGACGGCAGCGAGTCAGCCTGACGCGGCCGGCAAGCAGCCCCCCGATAATCCACTGCAGTCCCTGCAGCTCTGATCCTGGCCCTCCCGGTCACAGCTCCCCCTGCTGGAGGAGTGAGGCTGCACGCCCACGACAGGGAGGGGGGTCCGGGCTGCAGTCGGACAGGCCCCTCCCAGCCGCGTGCTCGAAGGCGCATCGCGCTCGGCGCCTCGCAGCAGACCTCCCACGCGGCAGTGGAAAAGAACTGGAAAACTGTGCTCACCAGCCACATGAGAACGCTGAGGCTGTGAACCGAGTAACGGAGTAACCTCGCCCCTAGATTGCAGACAGACGGACCGGCGGCTGCGGGAATCAGCCGCACTTCGACGAGTGTCAGCTTGCCGGTCCTCCCCGCGGCACCCCATCTTCCTCATCGGACGCGACGGACGAGATCAGGGCAGCAGGTGGCCAGGGTGACAGAAATCTACAAGACGTGCTCACAAAAAACTGGAAACCAGGGAAAGTAATACTGCAGGGACACCATCCAGGTCACCTGGTTAACATCTGTCTGCACTTAACCAAGACCTGAACTCTGCCCTAACCTGTCCAGCAAGGTGCACAAACTCCATCAGGTGACGTTTCAGGTCAGAATCGTACGGCCGTGATGAGCATACAGACCTCCGAGTGCTGTCAGTGTCTCTGTCCCTGCTCTGTAGCAGAGTGGTGCTGCACAAAGGAGGAAACACAAACCTCACAAACCACAAAACATCCTGCGCGCACACGCACTCACGCACACAGACTGGGGCTGATGGGATAAAGGCCCCAGACTGACCCATGCAGCTCTGCTACAGGCGGGGGGGCCAGCGGCTGGCTCTCCTGGCAGAACACGCTCAGGCACGGTGGCGGGAGGCATCCTCTTACCGCCAGCTGATGCATTATTAGCGAGGGAGAACAATAGCTGTTGTATGGACACCTGCTAGACACACACAATGACAGCAAACGCTGAAACGCGACCCCGCCGCCCGCGCCCAGCTACGTTTTACACCTCGCAGAGCCCTAAGAAAGGATCAAACACATCACCTTACAGTCTGGGAACCCCATTTCACAGCAGTCTGGACCACTTCAGGTTTCACAAGCTAAGGGGGCTCAGCTTACCCCTGTTGCATGACAAGGGCTGCTATAATAATATTATTAATAATAATTTCTTACACTTTTATAGCACTTTTCTGGACACTCCACTCACAGTGCTTTACAGGTAATGGGGATCCCCTCCACCACCACCAGTGTGCAGCCCAACCTGGATGATGCTCCAGTACTCTCCCCACACACCAGCTCTCAGTGGGGAGGAGAGCAGAGTGATGAAGCCAGTTAAGAGAGAGGGATTATTAGGAGGGCATGACTGGTAAAGGCCAATGGGAATTTTGACCAGGGCGCCAGGGACACCCCTACTCTTTTCGAGAAACGCCCTGGGATTTTTAATGACCACAGAGGAGTCAGGACCTCGGTTTTACGTCTCATCCGAAGGACGGCGCCTTCTTTACAGTATAGTGTCCCCATCACCATACTGGGGCATTAGAAACCACACAGACCGTGAAGTGAGCGCCCCCTGCTGGCCCCACTAACATTACGATTCTTACCTTATTGTGCGGAAGGCGGCAGTGAGAATCGGGAGGAGAGAAAGCAGGGCTCCGTCAGCGCGGTCTGTAGCACAGCGAGCCCAGACCACAGAGACAGCACAAGAGCAGGACTGGCTTCCCTGTGTGGCACGAGTGCCAGCAGAGAGCAAAGAGAACCTATTCCCACAAAGCGCGCTGGACGTGCCGAGACACCAGCTCGTTCCTGCCTTTACCGCCGCGCTGAGAGAGCTGGGGTTTAATGCCAGCCCAGGCGAAGCAGACCGACAGCGCGCCCGCCTCTGTCTCGCACGCGGCCCCGAGCTCCGTCCCCCCCCCCCACGTGTGTGAGCAAGCACCGGCAGGGCTCAGCTGCCTCTCCAGCCCCTCCAGGCCCCTCGCCCCCGCCAGACAGCGCCGGACGCGAAGCTGCAGTGACGGGGTCGGCCCCGAGCTCCTTTCAGACTCCCCACGGTGGCCACGACTGCGGGGGTGAGCATCTGGACAATTAAACACCGGGCGGTCTGAGGACACGCGACAGCCTCTGCTCCTAGCGAGCTGCAAAGGAGAAAGACACAGCGCGGCCGTGCTTATCCCGACACTTCCCAGCCCGTGCGGTGAGCCGTGAGCCTTCGGCTCCCACTTGCAGCTGCAGCAACAGAGCTGTTCCAGTAGCAGGCCTCCTGCCTCACGCCGGCAGCACTAGACCGCAAGAACTAGCAGGTTACACGAGCCCATGGCACCCACCCAGCCTGTCTGCTCTCTGTAGGGAACAGACTCGAGGAGCTCGCCCAGTCAGCTCGTGACAGAGAACCAGGGTATGAGCAACGAGGCTGGTTACTGTCACACTCCCACAACCCTCTGTGTGAAGAAGTGCCTCGTGTTCTCGGTTTTAAACGCACTTTCCACTTGCACCCTCTGGGTCGTGTTTCACTGTCCGCTCTAAAGAGATCCGCGAGCTGAGCTTGCCGATGACTCCGAGGCTACGGAATACTTGTCTCCGGTCGCCTCTTCGCTGACGACTAAAAAGGTTCAGCTCCTGCAGTCTGTCAGTGTAGGATATTCCCTGAAGGCCTGGGATACATAGGATCCGTGGACAGGCTGGTTGTACACATTAGGAAATGCGCTTATATAAAAGTAGCACTTGCACATCAGAAACGTCCCGTCTGGTGTCTGACTTCAGGCCAGCGCTCGATTCTCGCGGAGTTCCGGGTCGGATCCACGAGGGATTCAAACATGTCCCCCCCTGAACAAGGAAAACAGGGAGTCAGTCCATCCGTCATCTGTGCTCCTGGACTCTCACACCGGTCTCCCCCAGCGAGACACACCGCCAGCCTGCGCGCTCTTCAGAAGACAATCAGCTGGCAGGGGCCAGACGGCACGCCAGCAGCCGCCTCTCCCGACGCCCGATCAGCAGGGACTGCGCAGCCGGGCCTGCTCGCACGGACCTTCATCACCCCTCCGCTTTCTATTCACTGTCATTTCTGAGCCCAGATGCTCCTCATGTCCAATTAGCTTTACCCACAGAGCAGCTCATCTGCCACCAGGGTCTCCTCAGGGCTGCTCGAGGAGCGCCTGATGAACGCCCATCGCTTGCTGACTGACACCCTCCTGGTCGAGAGAACTCCACACAGACGGGACACTTCTTGCCATCTGGCACACGAACCACCAAAACGCAGCATCATACTTCCGCCACAACACCGAATCTCAACTATCCTTCATTCCACTGAACAAGTCACAAACACCGTTATCAGAAAGTTGGCTGCCTCGCTGCTTTTAACAGAACATCGCGTACAGGCCCGACTGAACCAGAGACATTTCCTCATGCGTCTCGCCATGAAACCTGCAGCACACCGAAACTAGCGCTTCGCTCGCCAGTCCTCACAGCGGGCCGTTTCGAACAGTCACTCACAAACGAGCTAGCCTTGCAGTCTGAGCTATTCCCACTCCACTATAACCTGCCCAGGGTCCGAACGTGCAGAGCGGGTCAGGACCGCGCTCCCCGTGACGAGCCTCACAGCTCGGTGCGGAGCGGGACAGAGGGGGATCCCTAGTCCGGACCCGCCGGAGAACTGAACACCAGGAGCCTGTGGGAAGAAAGCCATGTCTGCCTCAGCCTGAGCACAGACATCAGCACCTGTAAGGCTGCCTGCAGGGATCTTATAACTTTTCCTCTTATCCATACGGAGCTGCAGAATATATTGCTTCCACAGACCTGGGGGCTGGACAGCCGGAGGACAGGTCCCAGCTCTGGTCTTTTATCAGCTCAGCTTTGCACCATGATGGCCGACTTGTCACCACATTTCAGCGCTAAGATCACTCTGGCGTCACGCAGCTCGGACAGGAGAGCCGCGCCGCCGAAACTTGGATTGATCTCTCAGCCCCACAAAACCAAACGAGACTGGAGAGCAGGCGTGCAGCCCAAGTCAGAAAGGAACTCGCCTGACCCCCGGTGCCGCGGGTACAGCCCGCCAGACCGCGAGCGGCATCGCTCCTCACTCATGAGACGAGTTTGCGAATCATGAGCGAGGAGGAAACTAGAGGCCAGTGGAGGAAGGAAGCAGTGAGGGACCACAACCCTGACTGTGCAGCTGCTGGTGCTGCTGCTGCTGCAGGGTGGAGGTTGGAGGCTTCTGCACCGATCCCGAGCCGCAGCGCCACAGCCTCCTCGTCCTGCTGCCAGAGGGCTCCGAGAGACACCCGAGCTCCGTGTGCCCCCCAGCCCCCCTCTCACGCGCTCACCCCTGGCAGCTACAGTGGCTTTGCTGCCACCACCCCCCCCACAGACTACGACAGCTCTCTGCGAGACGCGTCCCCACGCCAGTGGGGCCTGCTCGGCGAGGTGCCAGCCCGCGGTGCGAGAGGGGACACCCCTCTTGCCACAGGGGCAAGGCTTCCGACGCGATGGGAGCCGTGCGACACTGACACCCCGAGTCACTGAGCCCCGGGGGATCGCACACACCTTCCTGTGCAGAGCAGGGCATCCCAGGCCTGGATTTCCTGGAGCCACAGCCCCTGGCCCGAGACCCTCTCTGGTCCCGACCTCCGACCCCAGCAGGAAGTGGTTGTCAAGCCGATCGACCTGGCTAACTTCCTCTCCAGGACTCTGTTGCTTCATCGCTGTGCTTTCTGCCAGCCTGAGGTCAGATGATAAGACGGCTGTTTGCGCGCTCGTGTTCAAGCGAAGCGGTGCCCTGCGGACTCGTGCTGCAGGCTGGGACAGCGCGTCCCGTAGCGAGAAACCAGTGGCTGAGGGTTCGAGCTGCCTGGGCACCACCTCCTCCATCCCTGGCACCGACCCCACGGGGCATTTTGCCTACCCTGATAACTGATTAGCAGCCATCGATTACCCCAAAGCACCGGGAACAGCAGCGCCCGGAGCGCGCGGGCGAGATGAACGCCCAGCCGGCTCCCACACTCGAGAGCAGGCGCTCAGGAGGACCCCAGCCCTCCAGCAGGTCCTGGCTCTGCCCACGGCCTCTGCTGCAGCGAGCCACTTAACCCGCACAAGCCCGCCCTTCGTCTTCCTCCCCAGCGAGAGCCTAGGCTCAGAAACACTGTCCGCCTGCTCGCCGGTCCAGCCGGCCTGCTCACGGGACTGGCCGGGGGGGTCATCGGACCCCCACAGGACCCAGCGGAGGTGTCCCCACAGCCCTGCCGGGACGCCCTGAGCTGCCTCCGGCTGGGTGAGGGGTGAGGGGTGAGGGGTGAGGGACGGGGTCAGAGCCCGCACAGGGCTGACTCGGGCACCCGTGACGCGCTGCTGACAGTGCCCGGATCTCCGTCAGCCGCACGCCGGCTCCGGTCCAGCTGCCCCGCTCGGCGGGCAGTGAGAAGACAGCCGGCCGGCGAGCGCAGGCGGGCGCGGTACTCGCTCGGGGAGCCGCGGGACGTGTCCCGGGCGCCCGGCAGGTGCGGGGGTCACCCCGGGCAGGACGGGACCCCACTCGCACGGGCTCACACCTGCGGACGCGCCGCGTCCCCGCGGGTCCGACAAGCCCACACACGTGCCCGGGGCGGAAGAGCGGCGCGGCGGCCCCCCGATGGAAACGCACAGGTGTGTCTGAGCGCGGAAAACACGCCGTGAACTTTCCACGGGTGACGGCTTCCCCGCCCGGCGGGGGCACGGCCAGCTTGCCGACTCACGGGGGATGTTCCACCAGCGGCGCGCAAACCCCATCCCCCCCGAAACACGTCCCCGGCTCCCCCCGCCAGCGAGGCGTCACCTACACTCGGTTTCTGTACTTTCAAAGCAGGTCGAGTTTAATTAAAGCGAACGGGGCTTACTTGTGCACTCCGGTGGTCAAAAGTAGCATTTCTAACCCCAGGAGCCTAAGAGTGGCCTCCACAGTCCTCCGGTGTGCGAACAAACGAACGCGAAAGGGGCGGACAGACAATCGCAGCCCTGCTCGCCTCGGATTCACCTTCAGCACAGTATTATGATTCCTGAAATAAACACCTACCTGGGGCGGCCATCTTGAATTCTCTCAGACTTAAAGAACAGAGCAAGAATCTGCTTCAGCGGGGGTCCGCCCCCCGTGCCGCCCGCTCATTGGCTGGCTCCCCCGGGAGGGCGCTGTGATTGGGCGGCCGGGCCCGGCTGTTCCGGAGATCACCCGTCCGGGGGGCGGGCCCTGGAATTGCGACACTTGTGTGTGTTGCACTAGAGAAGAAGGACTGGACTCCGGGCCGAGCGGGAGAAGCGCTGGAGCAGGCGCAGCCCATGCGTGGCTGACGGACAGGGGGCACTCCTGGGGTCGGGAGGAGAAGGGATAGCTGCAGCGGGTCGGAGCCCCAGTCCCGGCGCGCACCCCTTTAACCCCTTAGCCTCCAGACAGGCCTACCCCTCCCCCCAGCCACCTGCAGAGACACCAGCCCCACGCAGGGGCCGACGGCTCCCAGGCACCAGCCTCCCAGGCACAGCCGCAAGCAGTTACAGACTGCATGACACTCTAGAGCCAGTGTCTTGTTCAAGTTGATAATATTAATAGTAACAATAATAATAATAATAGCGACAACAACATCCCCATCTCTGAACTGGCGCCATCACTCTGCTCTCCTCCCCACTGAGAGCTGGTGTGTGGGCAGAGTACTGGAGTATCATCCAGGTGGGGCTGCACACTGGTGGTGGTGGAGGGGATCCCCATTACCTGTAAAGCGCTGTGAGTGGAGTGTCCAGGGAAGATGTGATAAGATCACTTTATTGGCCATATACAGTTTCTTGCATTAGGAATTTGTCTTTTCGCATACCCCAGCTTGCTCTCCATGAGACACACAGGCACACAGACGGGGAGAGAAGCTGGGGGTCAGAGCGCAGGGTCAGCCATTTATACAGCACCCCTGGAGCAGTTGGGGTGAAGGGCCTTGCTCAGGGGCCCAACAGAGTAGGATTCCTCTGCCGGCTGTGGGATACGAACCGGCAACCTTCCAGCCACAGCGCTAAGCACTTTATAAGTGTAAGGAATTATTACTAATTATTATTAAGAATGTTTTGTAAATCAATATTGAGTTGTGAAATGGGGTTGGAAAGCTCTTTAAAGCGAGAAATCACCGGCGAGAGATGGAGCAGAGGGGGGTGTCAGAGGACAGGAGGGGTCTGAACCAGACTAAAGTGGTTTCTCACAGGCCTCCTCTCCTCTCCCTGTGCTCTGTCGCTCCCTGTGAGGGTCCGAGAGCCTGCGGTCACGCTCACGACAGCGCTGTCCACGGCGGAGGGTGAGGGGGCTGCCAGTTCACGTCTCAGGCAGGGCATGCTGCGTCAGCGGGTAAATCAGAGTCCGTTCCCTGTTCACTTGCCTGGCTAAATAAAGGGTTAAATCACAAAATAACAGGGGTGAAGGCAGACCCCCACCTCCCAGTTTCTGCAAATGATACAAATGCAATAAAGTCTCACTCAGATAATCTATTTTATTTTTACTGCATTGGCACCAACACACTTCTGTATAAAGCAGTCGTTTAGTTTCCTGTAAAAACTGATCTCAGATCTCAGGGATTATGTCTGCTCTGATGCACTCTGTTTTCATACGGCCGTACCTGCAACGGAACCCATCTGTACCAGGCTGTGTGCAGCGCAGTGCTCGGGTGCTTTATTTTCATGGGTATGTGGCACATTTTTCATTATTCATCATCCCCAGCTGACGCTCCTGGGCTGGGATCTCTCGCAGTGCTGTTCCCACATGGCCATCTGTGCTCAGAGCACGAAGTTCCTAAATGTGTTCTTAAAGGCTGAGACACACTCCAACCGCCTGGCACCGGAGTGGTGCTGTTACTCACCAGCCCTGCAGAGAAGCACTATTAACTCTTCCCAAAGCTCATCACTGCCTGCTCATGTTAAGGGCTGAAAAGCCGATCTGAGCCCCTCTCAGCAGAATACTAGAAAGTTACAAAGGAGAGGAGCCATTCAGTCCACCTGGCCTGTTAGGTAGATAGTAGTGATTGATCCCAGGATCTCATCCAGCCATCTCTGGAAAGTAACAAGGGTTTCGGCTTCAGCGACATGACCGGGCAGCTGGTTCCACACACCACCCTGAAATCTTAGAGAGGAAGCATTGGGAATAACCATCTGTAGCCACTCTGCACTGAGCATTATCACAAAAAAAATCCCAGGGCGTTTCTTGAAAAGAGTAGGGGTGTAACCCTGGCGTCCTGGTCAAATTTCCCCCTTTACCAATCATGGCTTCCTTATAATCCCCATCTATGAACTGGCTTCGTTGCTCTGCTCTCCTCCCCACTGATAGCTGGTGTGTGGTGAGTGTTCTGGCGCACTATGGCTGCCATCGCATCATCCAGGTGGGGCTGCACATTGGTGGTGGTGGAGGGGATCCCCATTACCTGTAAAGCGCTTTGAGTGGTGTGTCCAGAATAGCGCTATATAAGAGTAAACAATTATTATTATTAAAAGAAGGCAATTAGAAAACCGAGGGTCACAAGAGTGCTTCTCAACCCCCTCTCTTCTGTCTTTTTCTCCATCCAAACTCTTATTCAGTAAGTTCAAATAGGGAGCTGCGTCAGCATGCACAGGCTGCAAAAGAACAAGTCAAAGGTTTAGTCCTGCTGAAAAGAGAAGAAAAGCAACACAACGTGTCGGCTGCCGTGTCATTGAGTTCAGGGCCGCGGGGGAGCCAGAGCCTGCCCCAGCAAGCGACGGACACAAGCCTGGGGACACACACTCACACCAGGGGCAATCCAGAAGCCAATTAATCTACCAGTGTGTTCTCGGAATGTGGAGCCCCCATAGTATACCCACACAAACTCGAGGAGAACATGCAGACTCCACACAGACAGCAGCCCAGGTCTGGACTAGAACCCAGGGCCCCAGCACTGAGAGGCAGCAATGCTGACCACTGAGCCTCATGCAGCCCTGCAACTCTCATCAGATTCTCTGAAACACGAGTGCAAAAACAGATTGAAAAGGTCTAATCAAGCAAGAAGCCCAATTAAAGGATCAATTAGCCTGATTAACCAGAAGACTCCAGGACTGGGATCTGAGACACTGGGCTCTGTGCATAGAGCCTGCATGACATAATCCATCTGATCGACAAGAGTGCAATACAGAGTTAGAAAGCAATGGGGCATTTTATTTGGTGTAATTTCTAGACGCTGGCTATAACTGAGGAAGTGTTCATTAATTTGACGGCTTATGTGAAAGTTTATGCGTTTAATTAAAATTCAGTGCTAACATCGGATGTGTGAAAAACAGTTTCGAGGGAGAGCCAGCGCGCATAATTAACCGATAACGAGTAGCTTCTCACAACAGGCTGCGTACGAAATGTCTGCTTTTGCACATGTACAAATGAAATACGCCAGTGCCTAATTCTGCAAACAAGCTTGTCATTTTGTTTATATTTTACGGTCTCGTACTGCCTCCGAGCCCGGCCAGCCCGGCCTGTCAGCGGGGTCTCAGTCAGTCCCGGTGTCGCCCCTCGGTCCTTAACTCGGGACGTGAACGGGATAAATGGTTAACCTCATGCTTTCTACGAACGCCCTTTTCATCGTCAAGGTTTACTGCACTCCATCTTGATCAACGAAAGACGTCGTTAAATAACAGCTTTTAAAAACTGCGAACAAGCACTAATTCAGATTCCCCACAGTCTCCCTCTCGAAATAGACATAACACTTTCATTCTGAGGTCAGGACCAAAACACATAATTGGAAATCAGTAATAACTATTGTAATTATATAAACAATATGTTAAAGTTATGAGTAAAGATGAGCGAAATATAAGTCCATATTTTATCGAATATTAAATATCTTGGCATTTTTTTTTTACATTTAAAAGTAAACGTAACACCGTGTACTTTATATTTGTTTTTGTACCGTGATTGTGCGGTACATTTTCCATGCTTGAAATGTATTTTGCTTTTAAATTAAACATTTTAAAGTTAATCGATTTTTCGCGCCTTTATGTAGTTTAAAAAATACCGGCCGCTGACGTACTGCCCGCTCTAAAAGTGCCAGTGCTGCATTATGGGAAATGCGCGCATACCCGCTAAGCCGCGACCTTATATTTAAATCACTTTCTTTATCCAATCACTTTCACGAGCCGTTTGATAGACGGCCTGCGTGCGCAATGAAAATAAAAAAAGAACGCTGCCCTATCCGATGACGCGAGTGAGAGGCGGGTCTTACGAGACGAAGACCGTTTAAAAGAAGAATTCGCGCTCGCTCGTCATTAGGCGACCGTTAAGTTCTCCGGCTGTAGGAGGTGAGAAGGTGGGAGTTATTTTTGTAACCGTGTTCGACTTTTGAAAAGCAAATTATGGTAAGACATTGTGATACATTATCGATTTAAAGTACAGTTACTAGCCTCGCAATGTTGTACACTCTTTCGTGTCTTCTCGTTTGTGCTCTTTTTCCCTAAAAAAAAATACGGTTGCTGGCAAGCAACACAAGGGTCGGCGGGCTGGCGGCTCCAGTTGAAACGGGCCGAGCGGTACCGAGCGGCCCAGCTGGGTCGGTACGAGCTGAAGTGCTGGTTCTGTGTGTGTGTGTGGGGGGGTGCATCTCCTCTCCATGGCAACAGTAGGGGGCGCGCGGCGGAAGGTCTGCCTGGGCAGTTTGAAAACTAACCGTCGCCACCCGCGCTGCTGCCGGGGGAGTCTGGAAATCCGCGCGAAACCGCTCGCAAATACTCTAAAAAAAAACTCCCTGCTCCACTGTCGGGTCATCTTAGCGAGGCGGTGTATAGTAAACGTGCCGCGGTCTGTAATCCCAGGCGGGCGTGCCGTTTGGGCCGTGGGCAGGACGCGCGTTACTCGTTTTGGCGGCAGACTTCAGCCCCCACACGTGCAAGATTGCAGCTTCCGAAGTTAACGCAAGTCTTTTGACATTTCGGGTCTTAAGGCCTTCATGTTCAACCCCCCATGAAGATGTGTAGTCGGAGTGATGAAGTGCGCTTTGGCCGTTGGTGTCTGATCTGATAACTCGCAAAGCCCGGTGGTTTCGGTAGTCTTGGGGTGTTAACCCGGCTCTGCCCCTCACAAAATGTTGGTAAGCAGGAATGGAGCCCCTGGCTCCTTCCTGCGAAGCTGGGCTGTGTCCCGGCTCGCTGCCGGGCCTGCGACCCTGGAGACACGGGCCTGACGGATTAGTGAATCACCTCCAGTCTGTACTGCAGGCACTGCCGAAAACCTGCTACGGATTTGACAGCCTGAGTACATCGTATCGGTTGGAAGTGGTTTTAGTTGGGAAATTTATAAAAGTAGTGTGTAAGCATGTGCCTTGAGGACAACCGAATCTTTGATGTTGAAAAGCACACAGATCCCACCTGCGAGCCTTTGTCATGGTGTCTGCACGGTGCGCAGGCAGGGTGGCGACCGAGGTGCACTGCACAGCCTCACCAGCCTCTCTGCCCCCTTGTTTCAGCGTGAGTGCATCTCCATCCATGTGGGCCAGGCGGGTGTGCAGATAGGCAACGCCTGCTGGGAGCTGTACTGCCTGGAGCACGGCATCCAGCCCGATGGCCAGATGCCCAGCGACAAGACCATCGGCGGCGGAGACGACTCCTTCAACACCTTCTTCAGCGAGACCGGGGCGGGCAAGCACGTGCCCAGGGCCGTGTTCGTGGACCTGGAGCCCACGGTGGTTGGTGGGTTGGGCAGATATGGAAGCAATCAATTACTTATTTTAGTAATAATATTTTACTATTAGGATCAATAACTACTAAATCTAATTACTGAAATACTTTGTAGTATTAATACTGAGTGACAGAAATACTACAGCCATGCAAACCATCTTTCAAGGCTTTTACATTTGCACTGCAGTCATAATTGAATAAATTGAAGACAATAAAAGCACCACTTCACCAACATTCAAAGGACTGCAGATCTGCTAAAGAACTTGCACAAATCTTTTGACTACTTGCTTAGTTAAACTTTTTCAGCACTTCGTGGATTTAGTCATCTCTTGGTTTGTCTAACTTCACTGACCACAGAATGAAGATGGGTAGGAAATTACAGAAGCGGGTGGCAGGAGCTTGCAGGACTGCCTGGCAGTAGCATTAACAGGCTGAACTAGCGATACTGGAGAGAAGGTCTGCACCAAAACTGAGCTTGTAAAATGCTTATGTAAAGCATGCTAGTTAAAATGTAAACTATGTAGAAATCCAGGTTATACAGCATATTAGTGGTAGAGTTGGTCTGAAAGTAAGGGCTGACACTGAGCAGCTGCAGGGTGGGGTGGGTGAGGAGTGACTGGGGCTGTAGGCTGCTGTGCAGACGGCACAGACTAACGCAGAGCTGTGTGCAGATGAGGTTCGCACGGGGACCTACCGGCAGCTGTTCCACCCTGAGCAGCTCATCACAGGCAAGGAGGATGCAGCAAACAACTACGCCCGTGGGCACTACACTATCGGCAAGGAGATCGTGGACCTGGTGCTGGATCGCATCCGCAAGCTGGTGAGCTGCTGACTGCCTGTCCCGTCGAGGGGGTACGGAACTTGGCATTTGGGTCACCACTTCCAAAACACAATGATGTGCATCCTGGTTCCCTGTAAATGTGAGTTGTGTAGTAATAGCCTGTGGCCTAAAACACAATGGTCTTTCCTGTCCTGTGTCCTGCAGTCTGACCAGTGCACGGGCCTGCAGGGTTTCCTCATCTTCCACAGCTTTGGAGGTGGAACTGGCTCTGGGTTTGCCTCTCTGCTCATGGAGAGGCTGTCTGTGGACTACGGGAAGAAGTCCAAGCTGGAGTTTGCCATCTACCCTGCGCCCCAGGTACACCCCTCTGTGCTCTTCCACACAGCTTGTCACAACCTCCACATGTGTGAAATACAAGGCGTAGTGTTCCACAGATGAACCTCTTAAAGCTGGGGGGAGGGGACCCATGAGTGAGAACTTTATTCCAAAACTGTTCTCGTTCAGCGATGTTTGTGTCTGAAGCCGTAACAAACCTAGGAGCTGCACTGTGTACTAAATTCTTTGCTCTTTCTGACAGGTGTCCACCGCTGTTGTGGAGCCCTACAACTCCATCCTGACCACCCACACCACCCTGGAGCACTCAGACTGCGCGTTTATGGTGGACAATGAGGCAATCTATGATATCTGCCGCCGTAACCTGGACATCGAACGGCCCACCTACACCAACCTCAACCGCCTGATTGGCCAGATTGTGTCTTCCATCACTGCATCCTTGCGCTTTGACGGTGCTCTGAATGTGGACCTGACAGAGTTCCAGACCAATCTCGTCCCTTACCCTCGCATCCACTTCCCTTTGGTCACCTACGCCCCTGTCATTTCCGCTGAAAAAGCCTACCACGAGCAGCTCTCCGTGGCCGAGATCACCAACGCCTGCTTCGAGCCGGCCAATCAGATGGTGAAGTGTGACCCCCGCCATGGCAAGTACATGGCCTGCTGCATGCTGTACCGTGGGGATGTGGTGCCCAAAGACGTCAATGCTGCCATCGCCACCATCAAGACCAAGAGAACCATCCAGTTTGTGGACTGGTGTCCCACTGGATTCAAGGTAAAGTCACCCGGGCTCCTAACCTGGCTTTCCTGGAACAGGGTACAGGAGGACACGTAAGTGGAGAAACTGCTTGCAGTTGATCAGCCAGGTACTGTACTTGTGCTGACTTCTTGTTTATTCCAGAATTTTAGTTTAAGGAAGCATCTTACTGTTTCAGTCTGGCTTTAGCCTGGTACTTGTGGATTAAGGCTGTATGATGCATAATCATGTTCCCACAAGCAAAATTGAATACATGGTCTGGGCTACGTTTTGTTACAGCACTCGTACTGTGGTAATTTACAAATTGCCACAATCTGCCTGTTTCTCGTGACACTGCACGCAGCACTGCCAGGCTTGTTGGGGCTCTTTGAAAACAAAAGTGCTTTTTCCATTAACAGTTGAGTTCTTCACTGCAGCTGATGGCTTTCTGACCAGGAGCATTTCTCTCTGAACAGGTTGGCATCAACTACCAGCCGCCCACAGTGGTGCCGGGGGGTGATCTGGCCAAGGTGCAGCGGGCTGTGTGCATGTTGAGCAATACCACTGCTATTGCGGAGGCCTGGGCGCGCCTGGATCACAAGTTCGACCTGATGTATGCTAAGCGGGCATTTGTCCACTGGTATGTGGGTGAGGGCATGGAAGAGGGGGAGTTCTCGGAGGCGCGGGAGGACCTGGCAGCGCTGGAGAAGGATTATGAGGAGGTGGGCGTTGATTCTGTGGAGGGAGAGGCTGAGGAAGGAGAGGAGCTGTGAGACCCAATGGATGCCAAAACCTGCTCACGTTCCAATAAAGAATTTATAATTTCATTCTGTTATCAAGTTATTTTCCAAACATTAAAATGAGTTTGTATATAAATCAGCCACTTTGATGCAAGAATGAAGACTTTTAACAACAAAAGTGTGTGTGGGCAGGAAACGTTTTTATCGCACTTGGAGACTTTATAGTGTGTGTGAGGGGTACTTGAGTGAAACAGTCTTGAGACTGGTCCCTTTTCACCAGATCCTTTCCATGTACAGCAGAGGGTTAGCGTTGCTCTAGTGGGCTGAAGGACTCCTTACGCAGTCTGAGACTGAAGTCTGCTCTGTAGTTGTGAAGATTAGTATCGCAGCCCACACTCGGACAGGCCCATCTGCCAGTTCTGCTGAGACTGGCTCAACAGATTGCAAACAAACAGTAATGGAAGACTAACTCCACTGCAAATTTCTAGCTAAATGTGGAAATGTTCATATTTAAAATGACAAATAGCCAAGACTAACGGGAACATTTCTGACAAGTGTCTAGGCTAGACATGGCATGGTTGGGCATCACATTCAAATAATTCAATTATTTCTTGTAAACCATTAATCTCAGACGTGGCTGGGTCGCTTGTGGGAGTCCAGGACCTTTTGTGTAAAATGTTTCAAATGTAATTATTTTTCTCTGGTGTAATTTTTGATTCTTTGAGAATTGAGAATTATGAACATCTGTCTCTAAAAATATCTCAGTCAGAACTAAAAACGTTCAGTTTCATCTGCCCGTCGGTGTAGAACAGTCCTTAAACCCTAGAGTGTAATAGGGAAATCGAATTAGAATTGTGGAAACCATGATAAATGAAACATCCAAGTTCAATTTCTGAACCTTTTAACAACTTGCTATGAAAACTGAAACTTGAATACACCCTTGGTACTTCAGCCAAGGTACTTCGCTTGTTTTCTAATCCTGACCGCTGTTACCCTCAGAATGCCATACCACTCGTGTTGTGAATGTGCTAGAAATGCAAATGGAAGGATAATTCACATTTTAAACGAGCACCAGGACTGCTTCTGCTTTTGGCTGCACTCGTACCAGAAATGGGAGAATTCCAGAAATTGTGCAAGTACAGATTATATAAGATAATTGCTATTAACATTAGACCACTGCTTGTGACTTCATATGACACTGCTGTTGCCCACAGAAAATCACAGCAAGTAGATTTCATGCTACTGTAAGTGTTTAGACAGCAAGATCTGAACAGAAAGGTGTTTTCTTCAGTTTTCAATTTGCTGTATTGATCTGTGTCCACAGAAGCAACACAAAAGCACAAGAGCACAGCTCATTGATTTAAAACAACCTTTTACATTTTGGTTGTTTTTGGAAATTTATTCTGTTGCACAGATTGCCTTGTAATCCATAATTCACCAAAAAATAAAAATGTTTCCTGGATTTAGTTTTGTAAACATTACAAAATGGTGAATTTGTGTTTTTGTCTTCAGGTTTAAGAATTAGGATAAGCAGAACTTTCATTCAGAGACCAAATAACATTTAAATGAAAAAAAAAATATTTGTACAACCAAATGTAATAGTTGGCAAAGAGCTCTGTCTCCCAGGAGTGCTACCAGTTTCCACCCGTGTTTGTTCACAGCAGGGTGGAGCCCTGGTGCAGCAGCAACCACTCATTCATACTCTTGATAAACTGGAATTGCACAGTGATTTGGCAAGATTTGTAAACACTAAGGAATTTAATCATGGTAAAACCTTATATAAAATTACTCCATATGCTGTAGGTAAAAACAGTTCATATTCAGTTACTTTTTAAAATACATGTAATGAATTCATTCCTCTAAATTTGTTTGGTCATCTGGTCATTCTGCAAAGCCACAGTTCCAGAGGATACCCAACGTCAACTGGCTTTTCATCACACGAGCACAAAACACAGGATCACACGGTCATGGGGGCCAGCCAGAATTTCCCAAAGACTGAAGATTTTTAAGAGTACTGACCTTAACAACTCCAATGGCAGCTATAAATAAATAATGCAAGATATCTTTACTTTGACTTCTGTTTGTCACTAAGACCTTCAACGTTAACAAACACCCAGCCAGAGAGAGATGAATAATAGCAGAAAAGATGCTCTTGCCAGGAGCATGATTAACACAGAAACAGCTGATTGAAAAGAATGCAATTCTGTTGCAAGTGAAGGTTTTGGTCCTAATTAGAACTTAACCTACCAGGATATTTTAGCCAGAATTTGTGCCATCCGTGAAGCTCAGTCCTGGTTACAAATGGCTTTCACAATTGGATAATACAATTACACAAACAAATGGCCAAGAGCTTAACAATTCTGTGCTAAAGAATAGATCACAAGCCAAGTCTTGCAGTTTAGAGCGATCCTGCAGGAAGGAGTGGTCAAACTAAACGAGTTTTAATAACCTGTCAAAAGGCTACAGGAAGAGCCTCCTCAAGTACATACAAGCTGAAAGCATCAAGCACTGAGAAATACATCCGATGTTCTTCTCATACAAGTCTTCAGTTTTGATATGCTTGTAAAATAAATACAGAATGTCTCCCTGGATTTTTATGCTAATTCAGACGTTAGTTTTCGTTTGTTCAGGGTAAGGCTATGGGAGAGCAGGCTGTCCATTTGGCTGGTTCCCACTGGACACTGGACACGGGCTCCCGGGATCCGGCTGCAGGGCTGTGGCTCCAGGACTCTACTCCACACTGAGGAACTTCCTCTTCTTGGCAGTGTGTGTGTAGGGGTGGAGGCGCCACTCCACGTCCGCAGTGCTCTCGTTCTCCAGGGTCCCTAGCTTGATCATGTACACTGGAACAAACATGGCTGCAGGGTTATTCTGTCTCCCGCCCGTGAAGCATGCTGGACACAGGGCAGGACAGGCCGCGACTGCACCTCCTCCTGTGAGAAATCTCGCCTCAGCTGAATCGCACAGGATGCAGGCAGACAGCGCCAGCCTAACTCAGCCTGATCCAGCATAACTCAGCCCAGCAGCTCCCCTGTTTCACACCAGAGGTTCACAATCACAGAACCAACAGGCCAGGTACATGACTGGTACTTTGCTACACTACATGACTTGAACAGTTCACATTGTAAACACAGGTAAAGGGCAAAAAATAAATCTGCATTTTTACATGGATCTCCACTCTAGTAAAACTTGAACCGAGCTCCCCTGCTGGCCAGGGCAGTTAGTTCCTTGCTGCACAGAGTGTGACCATGAACACACAAGCTTCCAAATGACCAGGAGCAGATGTGGACATTTAACTGTAAATGGAAACGTTCCTTCCTTTGAGTGGCGCGCTGGTACAGAGGATTTGGCGCATGCCTATTAACCCGGAGGTCCGTGTTTGATTCCTGCTCAAGGGCACAAGTTTATTGCAGCCATATCGCCCTGCAATTCAAAGTTGGCAGCCCACTGGAGCCCAGCAGGTGTGAGCCTGGCCAGTACCTGGGTGGGAGACTCCTGAGGCTGAGGGGGGCGCTCACCCTGCGTTCTATGTGGGTCCTAATGCCCCAGTATAGTGATGGGGACACTGTACTGTAAAGAAGGTGCCATCCTTCAAATAAGACATAAAATTGAGGTCCTGGGTCATTAAAAATCCCAGGTGTTTCTCAAAAGGAGTAGGGGTGTTACCAAGGCATCCTGGCCACATTTCCCATTGGCCTTTTTTTTCCAGTCACGGTCTCCTAATAATCCCCATCTATGAACTGGCTTCACCACTCTGCTCCCCTCATCACTGAGAGCTGGTGTGTGAGGAGAGTACTGGCGCATCATCCAGGTGGGGCTGCACGGGATCCCCATTACCTGTAAAGCGCTGTGAGTGGAGTGTCCAGCTATATAAGTGTGAGGAATTATTATAACTATTAAATACAACGCGTCTGTAAACACTCAAACTCCATGCAACAGGTTTCAGTGTTTTCTTTAGCTGGAATTGACAGCTCTCTCTCTCTACAAATACCTATATGACTGCTGTTTGGAACAGCTCGATACCACACTCTGCCTCTGCCTCAGTGGTCTCTGGCCTGCATTTACAGAGGAGGCCCTGGACTCAGCGGGCCCCTCAGAGCTCAGGTTTCCCGCCAGCAGAGGGCAGCCCGGATGACGTTTCTGAATAGAGGGGCAAACTTACATTTCATCTCGAACCTCGGCCCCACTTCCGTCAGGTCAATGTTCCTGTGGTCCGTCTTCTTGTACGTATGATGCCTAGAACAAAGCGAGAGATTATTTCAAGTGTACGCCTTTATACATGAGGAACATGGACGTCTTCTGGCTCCGAACTCAAGAAGCACCAACGCCTATTTACATCAGATGGATCAGGGAGCAGATTGTGTTCTCGGTAACATGGACTAACCTGAAGGCCCTGCCAGGCAAACTGCAGCACGGAGCCGGCTGGGAAGTGTCTGGAGGTCTGGGAGCCCCGTTACACCATTATAGAATTACACAATTACCCCAGTTTCACCCTGTTGTCCATTAATGGAAAAGGGAGAGATTTCCTGGCCATCCGGGTCTCAGACACTAAGAATGGGCTGGGTGCTCTCTTGGTAACACTGAAGTCAACACGGGACCCCGATGTTGCCCTGGATTCCGAGAGGGACCCCAGAAATAGGAAAGCAGAGCAGCCAGGATTAACACTGGCCATAAGAAGGGCAACTCTGTCAGGTGAGAGACGCCCAGGCCACACAACACAGGGCATTTAGGGAGGTCTAACCTGATGGACTAAGGTCCCGGTGAGGAAACACCATACACTCAGGTGTGAAAAATTCTGTGTGTGTAGAAATTCATTTGATAAAAGAATGAAGTGATGTCTTCACCACAGGATCTCCCTCAGACAGAGTGAAGGCAATGAGAGAGACAACGGCTTTCATGAGCAATCACGTCAAATCCACACATTTGAAAAAGAACGGGACACTCCATGTCGCTCAGTTCTGCAGCCTGCTACCACACCACATGGACACAGAATCTCCCCAGCCAATCCCGCACTCACAGCCGGAGCAGGGCCTCGGGACGGCGCTCACCTGAACGAGATGTAGTCCTCCTGGTTGGAGAAGGTGACGACTCTCCTGCTCTCGTCTTTAGGCACTGGAAACAGGTACTTGAGGATATCGGACACCTGTGGAGAGAGACCCGAGGCTGAGACCACAGCTCTGTCCTTGCTTGTCCCCTCAGAGGCCTGTCTGGCCTGCAGCTGTGCTGGGACAGCGACTCGTGCAGAGCACCAGGAACAGAGAAACAAGCACTCGCCAGCTAGCAACAAACAAATCTGCCGTCTGAAGAGCCTCTGATTTTAAATGTTCTTAACCTTAAAATCTACAGTGCATGATCTCTCATCCTTTTTAACAGAAAAAACTTTAGCCTTGATGAAAAATTAAAGCTAATAACACTACTATTGAGGTCAGTCATAGACTTCTCTCTAGATAGATATTTTATTGATCCCGTGAGGGAAACTGCAGACTGCAAATTGCTCTCTAACAAACTCTTTAAAAGCAAGCCTTCGGATCTGTACCCTCTTGCCCAGGCGGGAGCTGAAGTTGTGGAAGATGAGGTGGGGGAAGGCCTCGGACATGGTGCCGATGTCGGGGATGTCGTGTCTCATCACCACGTTGTAGAGGGTGAAGTAGGCAGTGGGGCCGAAGGGCAGGTGGCACACGATCATCCCATCTGACGCAGACACACAGAGAGAAGAGAGGGCACGTCAGCCAGGGGGAGGCAGCAGACCTGTGGCCACTGCTCAGCACAGCAGAGGCGTCTCTCTGAAAGTCCCACCCACGCATGGGGTGTCCAGGCACATCCTACTCCACTACAGAGCGGCTGCACTGCTTGCACAAAACAGCTGGGGCAGGCAAAGCTAATGTGATCCTCAATTATTAAAGTGATCTTCAGCACAGAGCAGAGCAGGAATGTTTCCACTCACACTAACCTGATGTTTCTCAAAAAGACCTGTATTCTCTCCCAGAGCCTGGATAACAAAACATCTGACTGACTCTGACATCTGCACCTCAAAAGGCCGATGTGATTTTACAGAACTACAGCTACGACCTGATGCTGCAAAGCCTGCCGCCTCTGTGGCTGACTGGAGACGGGACATCGCTCCTGTCGATCTAAGAAACTGGCTGCACACGCCCGACTCAGAAAGATACTCGCTTAATGGGGGAAGTTAGAAAGCGGTTAATAAAACTTCCAGCACAGCTGGTCGAGCAGCTGATGTTGATATAAAAACACGCCCACACACTGGGCACAGGGGGCCACAGCTCACAGGCTTAGGAGTCCCCCCAGCGACTCTCCACCGTGAGCGGGAAGACAGCTGGGGCCCGGGGGAGGCGTGCAGCAGCACCCCGCGCCGTACCCGGAACCAGCCTGCAGCCTGTAGCTTCCAGTTCTCCGGGGCAACACTGCCCCCCTCTGCCACGCCTACCTGGCTGCCCCCGGGTCTCGTGCAGGATGACCAGGTCGGTGACCTCGTTGGCCCTGCAGGCCTTCACCAGCGTCACCACCTCGTGGTTTCCCCTGTTCATCCGCTGGGCGCCGGGGAAGATCAGCTTCATCTCCTGCAGGGGCAGAGGGAAGGGTGAGCAGTCACACCTCCTTCATCACAGCGGACACCTGGGTCCGCAGAGCCCCTCAGAGAGAAACAACACCTCCCCACTGCGGTACAACAATGCGCGCCAGAAACACAGAGGTGCTGGGGTCCCCCCCTCTCGAGCGTGGCGCTATGTCAGAACCGAACTCGCCTTGCTCTGGAGGCTTGGATTTCAGCAGCGTCAGACAAGCCCCCTGTTTTGCGGCGCAGTGGGTTTAAATGCGACGAGCTCGGCACGGCTCCACTGCGTAACCAACCTTGGCAAACATCTTGAGCCGGGAGCTGGGGTCCCGGGACGTGGTGATCATGATTTTGGGGTCCTCCACTCCGGCCCACTTGTACTCGTCATCCATGTGCGAGCTGGCACCTGGAGGGAGGCCGAGTTTTCAATCGTGTTCAGCACCGGGCAGGGGCTCAGTTTACAAAGCAACTTTTCAGAAAAACACTGCCCATCAGGAATAAGAATAAGTAAAGTGGGCTAGTCCACGTGGAACCAAGGCATTGGAAATTCAGAGACCTGAGCTTCTAAAGATGCTTATAAATAGAATTCAAAGCTATATATTATTAACTTTTGATACACAATGGGGTATTACTCTGAGGTATCCTCTTCCATTACAATGCAGCTCTAGTACTAATAATTCATCTGCCTGATGTTTTTAGCCAAATTGACTTCTATTTGCACCCAACTGTATAACAGGGTATTTTGTACCTGAGCAATCTGGGTAAAGTCAGTTACTCAGGAGTACAAGAGCAGTACAAGAGCAATTTAAACCCACAGCCTTCTAGTCATGAGTCCAGGACTCTCAACACTGCTGCTAAGTAGTTATTAATGAAACAAGCATGGGACTGGACAGCAGCACAATAACTGCCCAACCAACCAGCCCAATTTACAGCTGTCGGGGACACAGAGGCAAAGGCACAGCATAGAGTCAACGCCGCAGGTCGTCTTCCCCAGCAGGGGGCGCCAGAATCCACCTGCCCCCCCCTCCTCACCTTCCGCCCCTTCGTCGTCATACTCGGTCAGCTTCTGCAGCTTCAGGGCCTCCTTGCGAACCTCTGTGGGGATCAGTCGGTTTTCTGCAACGAGGGAGAAGCTTGAGTCACTCGGTCAGGACATTCCTGCGGACAGTGAAGACACCGACAGGGCGCTGTCTGATCTGCTGTTGCAGAGCAAGTCCAGGAAAAGATGACAAGCAGGCAGGAGAGAAACCATCTTTCTACCCAATTAAGGAAACTAGCCACACTTTGCCTTCTGCAGTCAGTCAGCAAAGAAAATGCAAAGTGTGCAGTGCTTCTTAAATACCATCCTGTGAGTGAAGCACCAAGCACCACCGGAAACCTTCTGCACAGACACGAAGGCTGCCGGCAGCACTCAGCAGTGCTCAGATATAAAGAAATTAACACAAATTTGATGTAAGAAGTATTTTCAGACTCCAGGACTCCTATCTCAGCCTGAATCCGTCTCTGTGCCCTCCACATGGCCCCACGCTGGCGAGTGGATGACGGCCGCCGTGTGTTGGTCAAGGGCAGAGGAAGACAAGATCCCAGTGTGCGGAGGGTCTCACCGTCCAGCGCCTGCTTCAGCCGCTGCTTCTTCTCCTCGATGGTGCGCGCCCTGTCCTCCAGCTCCTTCCTGTACAGGTACTCCCTCCGCAGCCGGGCCTGGCGTCGCAGCTGCACACACAACACGGCTCCGTCACGCGAGACCCGTCACACGCAAGAGCACGAGCGGCAGCGCGCCAGCGGCGGGAGCGAGCCCGGGGCTCGGCTGGCCACTGGCAGGGGGCTGAAGACCATGCCTTCCAACAGCCAAGAACAAACTCATCTAAAAATCCACTCTTGGGACAAAAACAGTCTTTAAATGATCTCGCCGTGGAGATCCGTTTGCTGAGTGGTGAGCTGTTGCTCCTCTAGACCGTCTCGCTATAGTTGATTTCTGTGCGCCGGGCGCCCTCTAGTGTGAAAGTGTGGCGACTGCAAACAGATGTAAACCTCGGTCCTTTCATGTTGTGCGGAGACTATTAAACCCCTATCAGGCTCTTAACACCAAGGATCCCAAAGCACTTGAGACACACGGGGAGGAGGAATTTAGATGAAACACTCCCATGATCCTGGTCTCCATCTCAAACAGCCTGTCAGCTTCCCAAACACCATTCATCACGAACGATTCGGATCTTAAGATACTATTCATCATTATTTTGCGTTCACGTTTTGAAACGATAAAAGACAAATGTTTATCATTTAAATCCTGCATCGTCGACTGCACACGTGTAATCACGTGTAATAATGTTGGACTCTATATTCTCTGCTCGCTACAGAAAAGAACTGGGTTCTCAGGATAGACCTGGGTCAGTCTGGAAACAGTTCTGAATAAACTGAGCAGCATCTAAGCCAGCAACGGTTTCCACAACTAGGTTAGGCTAATGCGTTACTTTCTTCTTGGACGGAAAATAGCGTCCTATTAACTTCTGAGATAGTTTTTTTAAACTTTTTTCCGCCACTCAAATTATCGTAATCTACATCTACAGGCTCTGTTTACAACTCCGACCGCCTCTTATTAAGTTGTACGTTAGGTACCGGCTCCTGCGTAAAGCGTCTATATTTCCATACTCTGTCAGAGCCCAGCACGGAGCAAGAACAATCCGGCTGTTAAACAAAACTTTCAGAGCGATAACTTTAACCAGCAGACTCACTCACCATCTTCA
Source organism: Atractosteus spatula (assembly GCF_055471065.1). Taxonomy (NCBI): domain Eukaryota; kingdom Metazoa; phylum Chordata; class Actinopteri; order Semionotiformes; family Lepisosteidae; genus Atractosteus; species Atractosteus spatula. Next base: position 763,451 of record NC_142707.1, read on the forward strand.
CGGTCGGGAAGCACAACCTCACATGGGTATCCGGACCTCGCTCTTACGCCGCCTCTCATTGGCCCGTCTCGGCAGCCAATAGCGAGCCGCGTAACTGACTGCGGCCGGTCCGCGGCCTCATGGGAACAAAACGGAGTAACAATGACGTTACTGTGAGCTTTATGTTATATCAAGTGAACCGAAGAAATAAGAAGAAACGGGGGAAAACGATTAAGCACCGCGCTTATGAAATTGAGTTATATTTTATTTTTTTCTTGTTTTTAAAGACGGAATATTCTGAATATTCTGGTGCTGTTTAAATAAAGGTTGCACATATATTTCATGCCCAGAGACGGACGTGTTTCACTGAACTGATGGCACAAGCCTCAACAGAACCGTGATCTTCTCGACAGTCCCATATGGTCTAGCGGTTAGGATTCCTGGTTTTCACCCAGGCGGCCCGGGTTCGACTCCCGGTATGGGAATGCGTGTCTTTTTTTGTCGGTTTATTAGATTTAATAAATTTGAGATTGTTCACTTATGACTTAATAAAAAATCACATTTTGAAGCAATAGTCAAAAACATTGAAAGGCGATTGCAAAAACTCCTAGGGGGTTAAAAAGAAAAATAAGCTCCTCTACACCGTGAAGGATCTCGGATCCTGCCGTGACCCGGATTCGAACCGGGGTTGTTGCGGCCACAACGCAAAGTACTGACCACTATACGATCACGGCGAGCTACCGAGGAGACGAGCAGGATGCCTCGCAGACGCGCGAAGAGCCCTGTCGGCTGGGCTGAGCGACAGGCGCTCCCGGCTCCCGCACCGCCCTGCTGAGCAAGCGAGCCGCTGCCCCCGAGCACGGCTGTTGTGCTGTTCTAACTGCATCCCCTGTTAGTCGCCCTTGATACAGGCTTCCGCCTTATGAATTAATAATAAAATCGCACAGTACACAAATTATCTCGATTCGTGCCAGTTTTTTTTAATTTTTATTTAAATACAAGAAGGGAAAATACGACAAACAGGGGTATATACATACCGATATACGGATGTCTCAACATGACACAACAAGGTAGCAACAAGCGAATAAAACGGCGTGAAAAATGGGAAAAAAGCCCACTTTGCCCACAGTACAGCGCTCATGTGGTGTTAGGGGTTACATTAAATAGGTTTATATGCTAAAAGACATTTATGTAGAAAAACTCACCAGGGTTTTTAAAAAATATTTTCAGTGATTTACAGTATAGCTTGAATGAGTTAGAAAATTCTTTAAAGCTGAATTGAAAGAGTGAGAGCCCTGGGTTTTCTGCGTCACTGCAGTCGAATTACACGGTAACTCGCACCTTTATTTTTTGATTAAAGTGAATTTCTCTTTTGCCGTGAGTTCTATGATGCAAAATATACTCTAATTTTAAAATATACTTTTAAATATAAATTATAAAAAAACAGAACTCCCCTGCCGTGCCAGGTTTACACCTGCCGTGACCCGGATTCGAACCGGGGTTGTTGCGGCCACAACGCAAAGTACTGACCACTATACGATCACGGCGAGCTACCGAGGAGCTGCGAGAAGAAGGGCGCAGCTGCGCCCTTGGCAAGGCGGCAGCCCGTGACGTCACTGGCCCTGCCATTGGTCCGGGGGCTCGGCGAATCAGCGGCGTGCACCACCCCGAGGCGTGCGCCTGACGTCACAGCAAACGTGTTGAGGACTCCTCTCTGTTTAAATACATTATAACGTGTTTATAGCCACACTCATATATAAATATTTGCATGTTTCTGTTTATATACTTATTTCTAATTTTGACTCAGAATTCCATCCATTGGTGCTCTCTGAGTTGCTGAATTGATCTGTGCTGACGCTTTTACTGGCATTAGAAATCAAACCCAATGAAGCGCCAAAACAGAACTTAACGCCAGTTTCCCATATGGTCTAGCGGTTAGGATTCCTGGTTTTCACCCAGGCGGCCCGGGTTCGACTCCCGGTATGGGAAAGGTCCCCTTTTTCTTACTAATTCTACTGCTAATTTATTTGTGTCAATAAATTTCAGATTTATAGCTCATGACTTGTTTAATACAATCAAATTTTTAAGCAATAGTCAAAAACATTGAAAAGCGATTGCAAAATCTTCTAGGAGTTAAAAAAGCTCCTCTTCACGGTGAAGGATTTTTTCAGCTTCTGAATTTTGATTTTGCACAACAATGTCATTTTCTTGTGAAAAACACAAAATGTTCAAGACAAGCAGGAAACGAAAACAGAGATCTAGTCATGTTTAAGATATAATTATAGACTTTATTTATCGTCTCTTCATTTCAATTGCACAATAATATCATAGATTTTTTACATTTAGTTGTCACACCTACAATCACATCAAAGATACGTGTTTGTACAATTATTTCCTAAACAGCTTGGTCACAGTAACTCAGTGATGGTTTACAATTCTGTTAATTTTTAATTATTTTTTTTAGTTTTTGTTTTTAAATCATAGGCTTTATACAATACAGAGGGTGTCAAGGACAAACAGCTCCAGAATTCAGAACAGCGTATTGCACTACAGAGGTGTACATTCAGAGCTCAGTCAGCACACTGAAAAAAATAAAGACATCTTGTTAAAGTCACTAAAAAACAATGACAAGAAACGTTTTTGTAAATCTTCAAAGGAAAAGATAAATATAAAAAAACATATCACTCCCTATCGAGAACAGTGGAATGTTGGTTTTAAGTAAAAATCACTCTCACTTCTGTGCAATGTCCAGTCTCTGTAGCTATACTGCAGGCTGCAAGTGTCGATCCCTTCGTGTGCAACAGCAGCCCAGCTGGGAGACCTGCCTACCCACTGTCTTTACAAGGCTGATTTCCTTATGGGAATCCAGCAGGTGAGCACACTGGTGTCCTATCTGAAACACCATTCCCAGGCGGCTCCAGAAAAGAAGACAGAGGTTAACACCTCTACCTGTTCTTGGAAATCTGGATCCAGAAAGAAGCTTTGCACAGTCTGAACAGGTTTTTTTTCTCTCCAACTGGAACAGTACCTACCTAGCAGCCAGCGAGCGAAGACATTTGATTTTTCCAGTGCAGAAGACAAAAACCAAAGCCAGCTTTTGTCTGGTGTTTTCTGCAGTTGTTTTGGTAAGCGTCAGAAGACTCCCATATAAATCAGCACAAACAAATAAAACAGTACAAAATATACAGCAAGCATTCATCGACACACGGACAGAACCACAGGCACAGGGAAAATAAAAGTTTCTTTTAAAAGAGAGACAGAAGCTTCACAATTTCATCATCATAGTAACCACTAACTGTACAATACTTTTATTTGGTTTTACAGTTTACGGTACAACTTATACATGGTGTATGCACTTTACTCACAAGGGATCACTCTGGATGCACAAGGGATGTGGGTTTATTTACAGCTGCACAGGTGCATTCTGGGGGGTTATAGGGGGCTGGAGGCTGGGGACAGAATTTGACTGAAGAAGCATCTAAACACGTAACCCACAGGGTGAGGGGGGCGGCACGGTGACAATATCAGCTCCTTGCAGGATGAGAGATGTGAAAAAGTTGTATTAGAATCCATTCGTATCAGACCAGCGCAGGGAGTTTCTCCACTGTGGTTGCAGAGTGCTTAAGGATTCGTTTTAGCGGAGAGCTGTTTTTCAACCTTGATTAAAGCTTTGAAGAATTTCTCTACTGTAATATAAAAGACAAATCAAAGCATTTTCTGGTCTGATCTTCAGATTTCAGGACAGTGTTTCTTTAGAACTGAATCTCTTGAATCTCTTCAGTATTTGGATCGGGATTCAGGATTTGGAGCTGGTTTGGACTTCGCACAACTCAAAAACCACAACAGCCCATTCGAGAACTGTATAGGCTCTCAAGCAGCAACCATCTTTGCAGTTCTGAGGTTTTTGTATTCATGACAACATATTAAAACTAAATATTTTGAGAAAAGCGTGGAAACAGTTTCTTGCAGTAATTTCAGAGTGCCGTAACTGAGTTTGAAATGCAGAGGGCTGCTGTAGCAGTGCCAGCCGTTCCCAGAGAGAGGACCAGCTGTCATAGAGCACTGCGGATTTCAAGAGCACTCCAGGAAGTGTTTTAGTCTGATTTTAAGGGGAGAGTCTGTATATAACCTAAATGTCTTTCTAAAATGTTCCACCTACAAATGTAAATGAAACACTAAAGAAAAAAAAGAAAAAAGATTGAAACCCAGATTTCTAGATTGCATATTGTGGCCACTGTGGCACCGACAGGCCCACAGCGCAGTGACCTGCTCCTGACCTGTCGGAATGACATTAACACTGTGCCGCTTGCATATAGATCTACAGCCTCAGCTGCTGATTTCGCAAGGCTCTTATTCTGCAAAGTCCTCTCTGAGCATCAGATATAAGAAAAGGAACTGTGACAAGGAAGAAAGATTCTCCACTGTGGTTGCACAATGCTTTAGGATCGGTCTTCGCAGACAGTTGATTTTCTAAACCTTGATAAAAGCTTTGAAGAATTTCTCTGCTGTAATACAAAAGACAAAAATCAAAGCATTTTCTGTTTCAATTTTCAGATGTCAGGGCAGTGTTTCTTTAGCCCCTGGAATCTCACTGGCATTTGGATTATGCTGGGTGATTCTCCAAGCTCGGCCCAGGTCTTTAAGAAGTCTCAGAATTTAACTTTTGCAGGCCTGGTTAATTAGCGTTATAATGATACGGACAGTGAGCCAATTCAGTTGAAGATTGATTTCAGACCAGTACACAGTAAACACCACCAAACTGCAGACTGGGGGTCCATCTGTGTTGATGCCAATTCTGGCCCCAAGGAGAAGGGAAGAGCTGGTTACTACGGGCTGGGCTGGCAAGGATGGGCAGGGTTAACCGAGACACGAGAGCGAAGCTGGAGTAACTTCTACAACAGGCCACAAGGGGCCCGGGGAGGGGGGGTGGGACTGGGGGTAACATACTTGGCATAGTTCAGGGAGCCCTAAAACTGGCGACACTAGCCAATCAGAGAGTGGCCATTAAGAGGCAGTAGCCAATCAGAGCATGGCCAGTCACTGATTTCCTGCTCAGCTGTTAAAGGTGGCTGGGTTTGAAAACCAGTACACCGACTGTACTGCAGTAAGGCTGCCTTGCCTTCCAGTCTTGACAGAATTTGTGTATATTTTACAAGAAATTTACTAATTACCAGCTATAACCAGTATGCTCAACCTCGGCAGGAAGTAGAGAAAAGATGGTATCTTCTGCAGGAGAAACCGGCTCTCGTTGGAGCAGTGGTTGGACTGGAATGGCGTACGCACTTTCACGCCCTCACCCAGGCTGGAACAGGTCCTTCGCACGGCACCCATTCGGCACAAGCTAAAGTCATAACCCTCCGACAGGTAGGAGAGAGGTACAAGAGACTGTGTTAAAATCTGCTAGGAGTTTCCATCAGACCACATTTCCAGTCCTGCCGGACATTTCCTGTGGATCCTGAGTGCTGAGCCAGCAAAGGCCCTTCCAGTATTCTCCACACCGCCCCCTGTGGCCCAGGAGGACTACTGCATGAATAAGACAAGGGAGGAAACAAGCTACCCAGTCCGGGGTATCCCTGAGACAAACACACAAGCTGGCTTTTCCAGTTTCAGGGGCTGAACTCCAGTTTCAGGGCTCGGATTTGAAGAAAACGGGGAGAGGAGGGGGAGGAGGGGGGAAGTGGGAGCAGCAACACTATATCCACAGTAACAACACAGACGTTCTACAGGAACCACTGAGTGTGACGACGAGGTTACGGTCCGCCGCATGGGGCGTGGGGCCCTGCTCTTCCAGGGACAGACAGTGCTGCTTCTGTGACTGAGAACGTCAAGCTAAGTCCTGTTCAGCCACTGACACTCAAGGGAGGTTTCAGATCAAAGGCAAACTAGGCCTCTCAGCCGGCCACAGTGAGACCCCTGCGTCAGGCCTGAGGAATCCCGCCACACAGAGCTGCAGGACAGCGGACATCCATACTGATCGGATTGGAACAGTACGGGCAGGAGGCATCGGTCCCAATCGATTCCCAAAGTGGGATCTCTCCACTGGGAAATCAGCGATAGGTGTGGACTGAAGAAGAAAGCCAGGCCTTTTTTATAAACTGCAGGTACATTTTTGCAAGATCAGGAAGTTATCTACACCCAGCAGGGTAATGGTTTCGTGGGCATCTTCTCCTGAAAAGACACGTGAAGGTTTTCTGTAAAGTACGTGGGTGCTATTTCCATTACAGAAACAAAGACGTTCCTGCTTGCAGAGCTGGCTGTGCACCTGAGGGGAGGGTGCTGCAAGGCCATTGGCTGACAGGATGCCTGACGGGGAGGGTGCTGCAAGGCCATTGGCTGACGGGATGCCTGACAGGGAGGGTTCTGCAAGGCCATTGGCTGATGGGATGCCTGATGGGGAGGGTTCTGCAAGGCCATTGGCTGACGGGATGCCTGACAGGGAGGGTTCTGCAAGGCCATTGGCTGCCAGGAGCACCAGCACTGTCTGTCCAGGTCAGATGGAGGTCAGAGCGACTCCACACACCGCGGACATGCAAATGAACAGAACGAAAACATGCTTGTGTTCGGAGCGCAGCGTGTGTGGCGCCCTCTTCAGGAGAATCCAGAGAGACGGACGGGGAGCTGAGGGGCGTGGGCGTGCAGGTGGCTTCCTCCTCGCGGAGGGCTCCCTGGGTTCGGGTCTCCCGCTCGTCTCCAGGTGCCGGGGCGGGGGAGGAGCAGGAGTCCGGGGATCAGGCTGTGTTGTCAGGGTGACTGGAAGTGGAGGCCCGTCCGTCTCGTGCTGTCAGTGTGTCCGAGAGTCCCCGGGGTGGGGGGGGGAGGGGTGTCGGGGTTCTGGTTGGCTCAGTCCGAAAAGAGGCTGGCGAAGGACTTGCGCAGGTTGCGGATGGTCTCGGCCTTCACCTCGTCCTGGCTAAGGCTGGAACGGGGCGCCGCTGAAGTTTCTGGAATGTTGAAGGCATTGGTAAGAGACTGGGATTTGCTACAAGAGAGGAGAATGGTGATAGAGGAGAGGAAAAGACTATTAAAGTCATGCAGAGACCCGGGAATGGGGGGGCTGAGGCGGGGGAGTGACGAAAGGCCGCCCACCTGACCTCCTCTCTGAGGGCGCGGGGGGGGGGCAGTTTTTTATAAGATTTACTGCTCTCACGCCTTATTCAACAAGACTGAGGCCCCGCAGAGGCCGGGTCTGCACTGAGACACAGCACACTCAAGGGAAGGGAGCTGCAGTTGTGGAAATGGCGCTGGGAGACCTGTAAGAGGCAGACTTTCCCTCTGTGGTTACAGGAGGTTCGGGGAACCATGTGTTTTGGGGGGGAGCTCATATATTTATGTATATGTGGGAGAGATGGAGACAGACAGAAGGGTGGGAGGAGAGGCTACATGCGCATGACTGCACCACTGTGCGCAAGGCAAGTCGCACTCATGCACAGCTGTCCCAGCCTGGCCGGCTCTTCACTCGAAGGAGGTGAAAAGGAACAGGACGTCACCGTGCTGCCCACACACCCCTGATGCAACACCCTGCGTCTGTGCCCCGCCCGGGGTTTCCTGCTCACGCCCGGTTGGGCAACACCCTCGCCAGCTGGCCGCCCTGGTCCGCAGAGCCGCGTTGGGCAAGACCACTGCACGTGACGGGCCTGCCACAGCAGAGATGTAGCTGAGGGTCACGGGGCCGGCTGTGACCTCCTGGACTCCAGGAAAGGTCAGCACAGAGGTGCTCCTGCTCCTCCGTTTTGGCAGGACCACCACAACAGGGCTTCATCAGCACATAACAGCCAGGCTTTCCACTTCCTGCTTTCAGGGTTCTCCTTTGCTTTGGGCGATTCGCGATGTGGCACATTAATGGCACATAAAAGCTTAGACTCTCATATTGGTGATGTTAAAGAAGTCTTGAAACCAACTGTGACTTCTGTTCTGCAAAACACATTCTGATATTCGCGAGCAGAAAATGCAAATGTTCTGTCAAGAATTTGAAATCACTAGAAAATTAAATGTTTAACCCAGGAAACAGCTCTGTGTGACATATACCCTGTACCTATACTTTGTACCCTCTCCACCCTGTGTTCATAAACAGATTTTTATCGTAAATGTTGAAGAGAAAACCAGTGTCAAACCCATATTAGAGCTCCACTCCCCCACACTGCCGGTCAGAATGTGTCCTGTCATCGTGTGGTCCCCCTGCTGTCCTCTGCAGGACTCCGTGCCCTGTCTAAAGAGCTCCACAGTGACGCTCGCCGAGAGAGGCCCAGAGCTTAAACTTCTGCACGATTGGAGCCCAAAGTGATGCTACACGAGCATGTCAGTGCGAGGAGTCAAAACCCGTTCTGGTGGAGTGTGCTGTCGGTCTGACTCGCATGGCAGTGAGCCCCGGTATCACAAGCAAAAGAGCCTTACCTTGATCGCAATCCACCCATTCATTTCATTTTTATTTTTCCACATTCTTAAAAAGAAAAGACCCCACATGACTTGGCATTGAATCTGTGCCTTTACGTAATTCTTTTCTGTGTCTTAAGAAACCCTTGCCTTGGTCTCAGTACAGTAATTTTAGTATACTGCCAAGGATAATTTAACCACAATAGAGACGAGACTCATGGGCCTGGAGGCACAACTTTAGTACAGCGTCAGATCCGCATATTTCCTGTTAGGACTGCAGCACTATGCTACATATTGCTATGTACTATGCTAAATCAAATATGAAAGAATCGAGAGGTCGATTGCCCTGTAGGTGTTTAACTCTCGAGGGAGACGCGTGAGGACCAGACTACTGGTCACTACCTGCCCCTACACGGTCTCCTGTAAGGGGCTGCTGACCTCACTCCGGCCTGCCTGTGACCTGCTGGTCAGCTGTGCAGGACCGGCTGAGCGCCCCCTTGAGGAAGTGCTGTGTGGCGTGCCCCGGTCTGGCACTGTTACAGCCGGCACGGCTCCAGCTGTTCTCCGGGAGGGAGCCGCACGGGAATCGCAGGGAAGAGGATTGTGCGTCCAGGCCCAGGGACATGGAGAGAAGACGGAGACAGAGACGGAGAGGAGGCGAGCAAAAGGAGTCTTACTTCAGCTGCGGGGTTCCGCCCATGCCCATGCTGGGGTGGTCCTGGCTGGGCTTCTGGGGGGGCTGTGGCTTCTGCTGCATGGGAGGTCGCCCTCCGGGCCCGGCCAGCCCCAGTGGGCCCCCCTGTCCCTGGGCGGAGGCCCGGGGCTGCTGGGTGGTGGGGGCCACGGGCCGGCCCTGCTGGGGAGGGGGCCCCTGCTGGGGGGGAGGCCTCTGCTGCTGCTGGGGGGGCTGGGGACCCCCCTGGCCAGGCTGCCGGGGGGACTGGCCCTGCTGGCGCTGCTGCGGGGGTCTCTGCTGGGGCTGCCCGCCCCCTGGTTTCGGCCCTGGTGCCCCCGCAGGTCTCTGCTGCTGCTGCTGCTGCTGTGGGGGGGGCTGCTGGCGCTGCGTCTGGGGCGACCCCCCCTGGCTCCTCTGGGGCGAGCCCTGGCCCGAGGGGGGGCGCTGCTGTGGGGGGGGCTGCTGGGCCCCCTGGCCGGGCTGGCGCTGCTGTGCCCCTGCCGGCCCCCCCGGCCCCCCCGGGCCCCCCGGGCTGGCCTGCCGTGGAGGCTGCTGCGAGCTGGGGCTGGGCGCGCGGTGTGGCGGAGCGGCCGGCTGGTTGAGGCCCTGCAGGGGCTGGCCCTGCGGTGGGGGGCGCTGCTGGGAGGGGGGCCCCTGGCGGGCGGCCTGGGCTCCCGGGGGAGGCTGCGGGGGGCCGCCTGCGGGACAGCGGGGAGAGGGAGGAGAGCGTGAGCCGGTCTGTAATTACGCAGCTGGTGGAGGAATCGCTGTCTCATCATTACTGAGGGAACATTCAGCTGCCTTCCCAGACTCCCAGCCCAGTCCGCTCCTTCAGGCCCCACAGCTCCCCAGGCCTCTCGCCCCTCCACACGGCTCAAGGCCTGGAGCTGGAGCTCGGTCCCCAGGGTCTGGGGGACAGCAAGGGGCCCCCGTCCCCCCCGGTGTCACCAGCGTCTAAAGACCTGGGACAGTTTCGCTGTGATCAATTAAAGCAGGTGATTTGTCAAGTTGAGTGAATGAGAGATGATCTGGGCCAGAAGTCTGAGTACCGTACAGCACTGGGGGACCAATCGAACAGATGAACCGCTGAACTGATTGATAAGTTGCCGGTGATCCCCATCTTCAGAGTCAGCGGCAGTGTTGCTGCCTCTTTCACGGTCATTACCCCCAGCAACACAAGATGGCGCTGTACAGCCCGGCGAGAGCCGTCCAGTCCTCAGGGAGACTCACGGGCAGCGGACACAGAGACCCCCTTTCTGCTCCCCTACCCCAAATCCACAAAGATAAGAACGATCTGCATCCCCGAAATCACCCCCCCGCCCCTGTCCCTGTGAGGAGCACAGCTGACTGTCCAGAGGGAAGGGAGATGTTCAGAGAGGAGGGAGGGAACTAGCGTCCAGGTGTAGGACAGTGGGACTGTCCTGTGGTGTGCTGTATTATCTGGTGCAGTATTGTACATCTTACATTGTACTGTGACATATGGAGTATTAATGCTGTGAATACTGTTCTGTTTTGTACATCGGCTCTACCTGTTTAAGCAATAACTCTCATTTTGACTCTCATTGATTTTGGCTGCAAAGGAACAAGTAAAGGTGTATTCCATGCTGAAAACAGAAGAAAAGAAACACAGCGTTTCAGCTCCACAGCCAAAACATTCTGTTTCTTTTCTTCTCTTTTAAGCATGAAATAAACCTTTACTTGCTCCTTTGCAGCCTGCGCTTGCTGAAGCAGCTGCCTACTTGATTTTGGGTGGCTGACCTTAGTGATTTCAGCTTTTACTGTGAAACGTGACTACCTCTTGCACTGATCATGTAATGTGCTGTACTCTAACCCCACTGTGCAAATCTCTCTGGAAAGGCACTATATGCATCACTACACTCATCCTCTTGGGGGTCTGGCCAGAGAAGTCTGGTTCACAATCGACACTCTTTCAGTCCCCTGAGCTGCGCACACCTCCCGGCCAGATCCCTCCTGGTTTGGACACTCTTCCCCTGCTCTGCCCTCCTGAGCCTTATATCCCAGCCGCCAGCTGCGAGGTGCTGGCTCCTGCCCTGCGGCCCCTATCTTCCTGCACACGGGTGCGAGTCAGTGTCACTGCTCACCTTGGGGCGCTGGGCGTTGCTGAGCTGGGGGTCCTGTCTGGGGTCCCGGGGCAGGCCGCGGCTGTGCCTGCGCGGGCTGGGGGGAGACCGCCTGCGGCACGGGGGGCTGTGGAGGTACAGCACAGGGAGAGCCGGGGATTAAGAGCCGAGTGAGCGCAGAGCTTTCTCCAGAGAGCGGGTGGCACGGGGCCTGGCGAGGGCGCGGTACCTGAGCAGGCTGAGTGGCAGCCGTGGGGCGCAGGGGCGAGGGGATGGGGGTCCTGGACACGGTCTGGTTCATCTTGTTGAGGACGAGGTCAGCGATGAGGGCGCGGTCTTCGTCCTGGTGCTCTCCGATCAGGGGCATGGAGCAGCCCACCACCTGGAGAGAGGGGCAGGGCGCCCGGTCACAACCTGACAGCCGGCCCGCAGGGCAGACAGTCCGACTCCGGCTGCACGGCAGTCAGAGCCATTTCAGGCTGCACCTGCTGCACACCGCCAGTGTCTGACCCAAACTCAGCTCTGCAGGTCTCTGCTTACTGCCTGTTTAAAGCCCCCCTGCAGGGCTTTGTCTTTTCAGGACCAAGATTTTAGACCTTCAGTCAAAAAAGGCAAGTGTGAGACCAACAAGAGATGAAGCAGGTGTGAGACAGGAGAAGGATCAGCGTAGCGCGCTGTGAAGATGAGCCTCTCACCTCGATGATGTAATCCTTGCCGTCTTTGCCATGAAGGGCTTCCACCGCGCATATGTCCAGCCCCCCGAAGATCTCCGAGCAGGAGTCCACCCACAGCCGGTACCTGCAACAGCGAGGCCAGGTGAGAACACCGCCCGCCGTGCGCGGGCTCACCGGGGAAACCCCACTCTTCACCTGTCAGGCTGCCCATTTATTCTCTGCCTGCCACGTGTGCAGGAGTCCAGAGTGCAGTATTAAGCAGTCTGCAAACCCACAAACTGTGGCTGAACCCCCACAACGCAGGCTCACAGGCCAGGACGGGCAGCTGTTTCAGGGGTTCCCGGAGGAAAGCTGGGCGCCCCTGTTCATGCCTCACGGCTGGTCGGGGCGCCCCACTGCTCTGTTCCTGGGCTAGCAGCTGCAGCCCTGACTCACCTCCCTGCTCAAAGCCCCCACAGGTGTCAGATCTGGGGGCTCCTACTAAAGCGTGCGGACAGTCGGTCAGCTCCGCCTCCTCTCACGGGGGCGTGTGCAGCCTCTCGCGATCGCGGCGGAGCAGCAGGAAGCAGGAAGCAGGAAGCAGCCTCACCTGTCCGACATGGCCACCTGTTCCAGCATGGCGGAGCCCGTGTTGGTTTTCCAGTTCCCCGAAATGGAGGTCCTCCTGTCAAACGAGAGCCGTGTTAGTCTCAGCAGTCTGCTGGACAGCCCCGCCCTGAACACCGGCACGCCCCTGCCCTGCGGCCGGGACTGCACTGAGGGGACTATGGACAGAGCCACTGACAGGTCACCTGGAACAGAACCATGTGGACCCAGTCACAGGTTCTCCAGAATTTTGGGGTGAAATGTGAAATCCGCTCTGCTTGAGTGTCTCCCGGATTCTCTCTGGACAGCTCTGAATCACACTTCATGGCATTTTCACAGCGACTGAGCCAAAGTACTTGGAAAACGCAGTAATACGAGGAAGGAGGAAGAGAGACTCTACACCTGCTGGTCAGGGGAAGCCGGCAGGAAGTACTGGAGGAAGCACCCCCAGACTGAGGCTGACAGAATTACCCCCAGAGTCAGGCTGACAGAAGCACCCCCAGACTGAGGCTGACAGAATTACCCCCAGAGTCAGGCAGACAGAAGTACCCCCAGAGTCAGGAAGACAGAAGTACCCCCAGTGTCAGGCTGACAGAAGTACCCCCAGAGTCAGGCTGGAGGTCACCTCGTTACGCTGCTTGTTGCGAGGCGCAGGAATTAAACTTGCACGCCGATAGCGACGCGGTCTGCTGGCGTCACGCTGTGTCTGAAGTAATTCCGTTCTTTCCACACCTGTGTGGGGACTAGAGTAGGATCTGGAACAGAGCAGGGCAGGATGAGCCCACTGGATTCAAGGGTTCCTGGTTGCTGGTGGCAAAACCCCTCCACCAGGGGATCTACCCCGGACCCCCGCGATCCCACGATGACTAGAAGTGTCAGCGCAGTTCTGGCAGCCTGCCCACTGCACACAGACGAACTCAGGCCTGGAAAACAGTGAGCTCCTGGGCTGCCTATGACAGGAGCTATGGAGCAGAGAGAAGGCAGGGGCCGTTTGAGGGATGAGGGGCTGTACAGTACTGTGTGAAGGGGCTCTCATTGCACAGAAAAGCACCCGGGCTTCCTCAGACTGCTTCCAGGCGAGTTAGAGGGAACTGGTTTCGTCAGCCTGTTTCAACCACCTTGTGTGCTACAGTTGTTGAAATTATTGCATAAGCAACACAATTCCAAAACAATAAAACGTCAAAATTCCTTAATGCACACAAACTGCTTGTTGGCGCAATCTGACCAGCTATTTCATAAGTCACATCAAAACATTTACTAATTTTTACTCTTAAAGTGATATTCAGCTCCTCAATCTTCCAGTTTGCTATCCTCCACCTACAGCTGCTTCAAGCCACTTCTACAGCCAGTCGGGCATTGAGCTACGCAGCTCTATTGCTGCAAAAGGATGATAATTGAATCAGACACTCACACTTTCCAAATACATTTAATTAACAAGAGTATGTTGTTTAGCTACTGTGCTATTGCTTTTGAGCACAGAAAAACAGAAGTCAGGCAAGTTTTCAGAGCCACACCTCTCTAGGCCTCTCATCACTGCCTACAGATTTTTGTCAAAGATCAGATGATTTCGCCTGGTAACGTGACGCGCCCACAGCCCACCCTGCCTTAGCTGGGAGATATCGGACATGTCAAGAGATAAGGGATACGGGATGAGATTCTCCAGAGAAGAGAGGAATGGACACAAGTCTGGAACCGTCACATTAGTGTGTTCCGTGGGGAGGCTGGATTCTGCCTGTTTCCCAGAAATACGTGGGGAAAACTGTCACGCTCAGAGACCCCTGCCCTCCCGGCTCTGCCACGTCTCCTTTGCCGAAATCAGTGAAGAATCATGTGGAAGCAGACCTACAGCAGTTCAGGGAAGACGCTTCTATTCTGGCACTCCCACAGTTATCAGGATATGAAACTGAATGCAGTTTTGAAATGTCCTTACTGGCCTTTAAACATTTACTGTCTCACAACACTGTCATAGTTCAGTGTGGGAAGACTATAATTCGCTAAAATTCTGGATATTGACTTTTCCAGACATTGTCACTTAAAATATTCCAGCGTACAAAACCTCAAAGCCATTAACTATGAAACAGGAACTGCAGAAGTCATGAACCTCTCCTGACATCAGAGGGTGTCCTGAGCCTGGTTCACTGGCAGGCCGGCTTAGGAGCTCAATTCAATGAAAGAACATCTGCACTCAATCAAAGCTCTTTCAAATGGAGATCTCATTTCCACAGTAATTCCTCCGACCCACCCATTTTTACTGGAAACTGTTTCACCAACAGACATTCCAAAAAGATAGAATCACAGCAGTTGAAAGTGAAATTCCTTTCATGTACACACCAGGCACTTCCTCAGAACTGAGAGTGAAATCACAAGCTCCTTTCGCTCAGGAACCCTGACCCCGGGGCCCAGAGACGCGCAGGGCGCTCAGCCCGCTGTGGAAAGGCAGCCCAGCTCTGCCCTGGTGATGTGTGGCCAGGTGAAGTGGCCACCGGTCAGTCCCGCCTGTCCTCGCGCGACCTGCGGAGTGCCGAGTTGTACTGTAGGAGCCGGTCACACCTCTTCCTCCGGTCAGTCGGGCTGGCTGGCGCGGACGGGAAGCTCGTTTCGCCTGTGAGTGATCACTTCAGCCCCCTCTTCCTCCGTCACAGAGCTCAGCTCTCAGCCACAGCTTCATTCCCGTTTAGTCTGGGTTTCTCTTTGGACTCTCAACTCTGATCATCCTCGTGCTCCTGGACTGCTTCCCTGGACCTGGGCTTTGAGACACTGCCTTGACTCGGCTCTGAACTGTGCTCGTTTCCTGACTGCGGTTCTGGACTCTGCTCTGCCTGTTTGTGACGCTCGCCTGCTGCTCACTAACTCACCCCATCCGGCTCTAGGACTCATCTTTCAAGTCACAGACTGCTACTATTCTACTACTACACCACTACAGCTTCTCCTTCAGTAGAGGTTCATCACACTGTTGGGACAAGAACCAAAAACCCAAAGTCGGGTGAAAACTGTTGGACAAATTCACAGCCCCCATTTTCAGACTTCAGATCCTGAATCCTGATTCAATGCTCTCAGCCATGAGATTTCCTGCTAACTCTGCTGTGGCCATCCGGCCAGCTGTGGTGATCTAGCCAGCTGTGGCCAACCAGCCAGGTGTGATCAGCCACCCTGATGTGGTCATTTAGCCAGCTGTGGCCAACCAGCCAGGTGTGATCAGCCATCCAGATGTGGCCATCCATGCAGAAGTGGCTATCCTGCCAGCTGAGAACATCTGGCCAGTTGGCTGCTCCCGAGGCTTCTGCCCTCTCTGTGAATCCATGTTCACAAGCCACAGCTGGCCAACGTCACTTCTGCTTGTTATAGGATCCTCTCCATGTTCAAGATAAACACACTCCCCACTGTTTCCTAATGCAGAATAAGATTAATTGACCTCTCGTGGCAGGTGGTGAATCTGGCTCACCTTTAGTTCTTCCAAAACGTAAGTACATTTGGAGTTTTCTCTACTCCCCAACTCCCCATTGGGAAAACATCTCTATTTAATCAGAGGCAATCTTGTCCCCCAAACAATTTAGGGAAGGAAACTGTGAGGACGGGGAGGTCCAGCGATCAGTCCAAACTCTGGACTAGGCAGTCGAACCCTGCAGGCGATGGGGCCATACTGCTGCGGGTGGAATCTCACTGCTCAGCACACCCACAGGCCCTGAACCCTGTATATCCTCTCCCTGCTGCAAGCACCACCCAGTTCCACAGAAATTACAAGTGTTTGAATAACCTCGGACTCCTTCTAGATCTCTAGTCTCTAGTCCGGGGGCTGAATGTGCTCTGTTCCTGTAAATATCTCTGTTCTTTTGTCAGGAACTCAGCACTGTGTCTGAAACCTTCAGTCCATTCTTGTTGTTTATGGTTCTGTTTCATTTGTTTAAAAGCTGGCCTACGCTGTATTTCATTTAGACAAATGTGCAATGTGCTCATTGTTATTTCCAATCCTTTCCTAGTCTCCCAGTTTTATACGGATTACTGTACAGCTCTAATGAAACCACTTTCTAGATTTTCCTCCGATTTTTTTTTTTAGTTTTGCATTTGCTTTTAGGAACACAGCTTTTGCATTCTAATGAGTACAACATTTTTAAAGAAGTAATTCCTATACCTTATAGCAGCTTGTAGTTATCAGACGTATCTGTCCCTAACTGGGCTCTATTTCAGGAAATGGGACGATGCAGGATTGGCGATGAGCTGAAGAGCAGTAGGCTGGGACAGGACAGAGATCAGGTTCGAGCTGGAGAAATGCAATATAGTGAATTGCAAGCACAGGATGAACGCATATTAAAAGGCCAAGAGAGAGAAGTAAGAAAAATTTCAAAGGAGACTAAAATTACAGAAGGGGAACTGGAGGGAAACAGCTGTCCCTGTAAGAAACGGTCTAATGACACTCTGAGCTGAACTTCAGTGGAGCCCAGTGTCCAGCGCTGATGGAGTTGCAGCCATCAGTGAATTAAGTCCTTAAGAACTCAGGCTGGAATGAAAACCATCCCTGAGGGATGAGCCTTCACACCCATTATGATTCTGAGGGTTTAGGTTGACCTCTGACCCCTGACCCTGAAGGGGATTCCCCATGAGCTGAGGGAAGACCTCTGACCTCTGACACTGAAGGGGATTCCCCCAGTTCTGCAGTTGACCTCTGACCGTTGACACTGAAGGGGGTTCCCCGGGGTCTGCGGGTTGTCGCCCAGGGCCTGAGGCATGACCCCTGACCCTGACACTCACATGTAGGCCTTGTAGTTATTGCCGATCTTCTGGATGCGCACGTCGTACTTGGCGTCGATGAAAGGCTCGGAGGTGGCGTAGGTCTTGGTGAGTGCCACCACGCTGGCGATGTCCTGGAAGTCGTAATGATTGTCCACTTTCACCTGGAACAGAGGGGGCTCGGTCAGTAAGAGCACCGGCTCAGTTCCCTTCCGCCCTTCGGGAAACAGATGCTGCACCTTGACGTTCTCGCGAGGGACTCACACCATGACCAGCTGCCATTAATCTGAGCTCTTCTCTATTCCAAGATAACTCAGAAAGAGGTAGCCTTAAACTCAGTGCAGTGTTATACTGACTCAAAGTGCTCAGATCCCTGTAAACGCAGGGCTGTGTCCAGAGTGTGCTGTCCATTTCTAACTACTTGTTTCGCTCCCTGGAGAAACAAGTGCCTGACCGGACAGCGCCAGGCCCGGCCTGCTGTCCCCTCCGCCACATCGTGCTCCCAGGGGGCTACAGGGGCCTGCTGTGCATCGGGTGCGAGCTCTCAGTGTGCTGCACGGTGCGATGGGTAAGCTCCCTGGCGATTTCTGCTGTCAGTCTCTCACGGGTGTCACAGGGGCGCTGGAACCCCTCAGGAGTCTGTCTGAGGGAGACCCAGCGAGCTGGAACACTTGCAGAAGGGGTGGAGATGGAGGAGAAAGCCGTGATCTTACCTTTCCCATCCCAGAATGCGCGTGTCCCATCTTCACCACCACTGGGAACCTGGGCGTGGTGATCTGCAGCACAGAAAACAGAACGAAGCCATGAACTAGGGACACCCACCAGTACAGAGGTCAAATTCTGCACAGTGCCACAAGCAGGCATATTTTTCTCCTATTTAATGGTTCTTCTTGGTCGTTCTTGTACACTGCAGCTGCAGTTTTGCGACTTCCCTCTGTAAAGTTCAATCACCTCAATCACCACATAGGCTTCAGTGGTGAAGTCAGAAATACGGATAGTTTACAAAACTTTGCATTTATAGAGTGCTGTTCGTCCCAGAATATCTCAGTGTCATTCAGACAGGAGAGGACTCACTTCACCCATCATTGAAGTGCAGCCCCTACCTGAGCAACACTCAGCAGCTGAGCCAGGACACCCCTGCTATTACAGTCAGGGCCCTGGGGTCTCTAGTGAACTGATAATAAAGAAAGTGGAGAGGCTGAGACTGGACTGGGCTGTAGGCTCAGGTCTGTGCTTTTTCTGAGACACTTTCGTTGTGTGTCCTGTACTACCCACCTTCAGACTGCTGGTTTTCAGAAAGAGAATAGACTAAAACACATCACATGGGCATCCAAGCCCCTTACTGAAACATTACTCGCTGTGCTCGCTCATGCCCTGCAATAAAACTCAGGCATTGAGTCAGTGGCTTGTGTGGAAATTGCACAACTTCCCCATGGCTAAACAGATCTTACTGACAGGAAACAGGAGAATCAGTCGAGTGCGTCTGCTGTGGCACACTCCAAGCCCCCTCACGGCCTGCCACACACCTCCGACCTTTTCACCCTTCACCCTCTGGCCAGCCTGTAACCACAACCACAGTGAGGTCAGGGCTATCTGCACCGGCAGGACCACACTCTGCGTCACAGCGCCGGTCCATCTAGACACAGCTCCGAGATCATGACCTCTGCACTCCACACTTCTTTACTTTGTATTGTTCATAAAAGCGGTAACTTCTGTGACAGCAGAATTTGCGGGATGCTTCATGATTTGTGAAAGTCAGACAGTTGCAGATAAAGATGATAAATGAAAAACAAATTGACCTGGTTTAAATAAATCAAGATGGCCACCATTAACTACCATAACTTCCATGACTTTGAAGACCTCCGGAGAGATTGCTTTTCTTCTCTGCTAATAAAGACAAGTGTTCCTGACCCATCCCCGCTGTAGAAATGTGTGACATCATCGCTTGGCACGAACAAGAGGAGGCGTTTGGCCCATCAGGCTGTGTGACAGCAGCTCACTGATCCAAGGGTCTCTGTTTCTTCTGTCGGGGTATCGGCTTCAACAACATGGCTGGCAAGCTTGGTCCTCTTGTTTGGGGTCTGTCGTATATGCATGTCTTTCCCTCTGCTCTGGGGTCCTGACTCTCGTGTCCCGAGCGCTTCGCCTCGGGAGTCCTGACACTCCGAGGAGCCCGGGGGACAGGGCGAGGAAAGCCTGGGCTCCTGTCTGCGGGGCGCAGGCTCCTGAGGTCTGAGCAGACACGGAGACTGGCGTGGTCGCCGTGAGCTGGTTTAGCAAAGAGATCAAAGAGAATCCGCTTCTCCACAGCCAGGTCAGGCCCTTACTTCCCCCTGGGTAAAGACCAGCCCACCGCAGGCTGGACTTCCCAGCGGGGACTGTAAACACTCAGGCACATTTCTCCGACCACATACAGCGCCGAGACACAGTGTGTGAGCCCCAGAGATGATGGAAATTCCGTAGTTTTGCCATGAGAGCCTTCTTGGATCAAAGCCAGACTTGTATTATAAATTTCCATTGTGTAATTTATTGTATCCTAATGTTAATCTAATCCCTATAAACTCCTGTCCTTCTACTCTTCTATCCCTCTTAACCAGCTCGCGGATAAAGCATTTCACTGCCGACAACACCGCTGTCTGCTGTACTGTTCGTGCACTGATCAATAAACCTTGATTGATTGATTGACTTTATGTAAATATCTGCCAGGGCTTATAGTAACCTATTTCTCTTGGAACAGAACAATGTATGATTGAAACAATGAGTAATTAAGGGCAGTGTGGTTGTGCAGAGTTTAGCATTGCTGCCTCACAGCACAGAGGACCTGGGTTCAGATCCTGGGGTGCTATCTGTGTGGAAAAGGGGGGCTGTGCATCAGAATATGAACAGCATGTGAGTCAGAAGAGGGGATCTCTATATTCATCCATAAATTCACTATATTCATCCCTGAAACTACATTTGATCCCTGTTGAGATTTTCTAGCTCGATTTTATTTAAACTGTTACTCAGCCCGAGCGGCTCCTTCTACGTGCTGGATGAGGAAAACGTTACCAGCCGTGTTTCAAAACAAGCGAGGGGCGCCCTGAGACCCCGCTCACACCAGCTAACCAGGCTGACGGGGCTGAGCCGATGAGAAAGCCACTTTCCCTGTGTGTGGTCCCGCCCACTGCTGTCTGCAGAGTGGAGAAAGCGCAGGAGTCCAGGGGCGCCCAGCCAGACACGCACTCCGGCAGCCCAGAGCCGGCTCTCCTGTAGACAGGGGCCTCTCAACCGGTATTAATCTGGCGGAACGTGACGTCAGGAGCTCCAGTGCAAACAGTGTCAAAGTCCCCTCCCCCATCAACACACTCTGCCGCAGCACCAGCGTCAAAGAAACAGGCCAGCTCACTCCCTTGAAATTCCTCCTCCGAGTCTTGAGCTCTGGAAATGGTAAATGGTTTAAAATTCCTTTGATGTCCAGTTTCCGGATGGGGTTGCTCCCCCTGGGCAGCACGGTGGCGCAGCGGGCAGCTTGGCTGGGCTCGCAGTGCTGGAGCTCCTGGGTTCGATGCTAGACCTGGGGTGCTGTCTGTGTGGAGTCTGTATGTTCTCCTCTGGTGGGTTTCCTCCTGCATTCTAAAGACAGGCTGGTAGACTAACTGACCTTTGGGAAAATCGGCCCAGGTGTGTGTGTGTGCCCTGTGATGGACTGGTGTCCTGTCCAGGGTGTACCCTGCCTTGCATGTGTTGCTTGGTGGGATAGGCTCCAGCTCCCCCACAACCCTGAATTGGACTGTAATCACGATAAGTGTGATAGAATAGCGACTGCATTTTTCTAACTCACACAATGTTTAAATCGATACTTGTTGAGCTGCTTACTCTCTACGTTTTCGTCTCGATTGACTCTTTCTGGCTTTTTAGACTTACTTCCCTTTGACCTCGGCTTACGGATTTCATTTTGGATTTCTTGCTCTTGGCCTTTTGGATTTCTGATACCTGGCTTTTTGAACTTTGTCTGTTTTTTTGACTATGGTTTGTGGATATTGTCTGTGGCTTATACACTTGGCTCTTTCATCGGATACCTGGCTTATAGGAATTTGGCTCTCTACTCGACTACGACCTCTGGATGACGCTGCTGGCCTTACTGTTTCGCCCTCTTCTTATGTCTCTGCACAGGCTCCAGTATTCCCCCCTGTCTCTATTACACGATCGTAACACAGGCAGAAATTAGGAGCTTCCATCACTTCTACAGCAATGACCCATCATGAAAGTCTTCTGAATTACAATCATTACAATTTTCCCAGAATTATTTCTATATATAATGTATAATGCATAATGTTTAATAGAAGGATTTTCTGAATTCCAACAATCTGACACATGCTATCTGTATTATTGATACAAATCTGAACTTCCAGAGACGGAGCGAAGACTAATCAGCCAGATGGCCAGAGTCTCTGGAAGGGAAATTTGTCATTTGAAATGTTACCCAGGAGCTGAGAGCTGCAGGCTGGGACGGGCTGAAGACAATCTGCGTCAGTGTGCCGATCAGCTCTGGATGGAAACCAAAGATCTCATCACGGCGCCGAGGGTCAGCCAACCAGCAGCACGAATCGGGGCTTGAGAGAGTGCCTGCTGCCTCTGTGACGTCTCTGCCTGCTGGGCCATCCGCCCACCTTGCTTGGCGTTCATGGCTGTCCACATGGCTGCTGGTTCCCATTGACATCACTTCTCTGAAAGCCCTTCAAAGCTCAACTTCCCAGGCATCCCAACAGCCTGCAGGGTCGTAGGTCACTTGCAGGAAAAAGCCCAGAAAGGTCACAGCTGCACAGGAGCCCACTCTGGCTCTCTCAGGAGGGGTGGGTTGACCTTTGACCTTGGTCAAACAATTTGCACAGCGCATTCGTGAGCTTCTTTGCTTTTCTTGTGTGCCCAGCATGTCATTGAGATGCTGATGAAATTCGGGAGAGGAAGCAAAGTTCTTAGAGAGGATAACAGTCTCATACTATTGCAACAGTGTTTGCACTCACAGAGTACAAGAGCTGCATTGTTTATGCTGAATCCAATCATATTGACCTTTACAGCCCCCAGGGGAACTTGTTTTGCACATCAAGAGCTCATAAAGATATTAACGTGCACTTACAAAACAATATTCAACAACATCGCTCAATCAGAACTCTTCCAGTATTCTTTGTAAAGCTCACACCTGAAGAAAGCTTCACAGCTGAAACGTTGTGTTTTCTCTCTTTTCAGCAGGGAATAATCCTACGTATTACTCGTTCCTTTGCAGACTATGCATGCTGACGCAGCTCCCCACCTGAACTACATCTTTGTACAGAGTTTAAAAACAACAACAACAACAACAAGAATCCTACCTGCAAACATTTTTTTCATGATTTAACATGGGAATGCTTTTAGGTATAAAAGAAGTAAATGCTCTCTTAGTTTTTACACAAGGATCTGGTACCTCCTCCCAAAGGGTAGGAGAGTATATTCTAAAAAGAACAAGTAATAGGTTTATTCCATGCTGAAAAAAAGAAGAAAGAGAACACAACGTTTCGGCCGTGGAGCCTTCTTCAGGTGTGCCTGAAGAAGGCTCCACGGCCGAAACGTTGTGTTCTCTTTCTTCTTTTTTTCAGCATGGAATAAACCTATTACTTGTTCCTTTGCAGCCTACGCATGCTGACGCAGCTACCCACCTATTCTAAAAAGAGTGTGTTAGAGAGGTCATCTAAGATTGGATGTGTAAGATTAATAACATGTCACTTCGTTAGAAATGGAATGAGTCCAGGAATGTGCCAGTAATCTTGCCACCAGTCCTGATCACTTCAGCTTGTTCAGCTTGTTTTTTTCTGCAAGGACAAGGCACCTCCCCAGTTCTGAACACAAAAGGTTCAAATGCTCTGAATAAAACTCTTATAAAAAGTGTCAACATTGTGCTTTCCTGTGCTTGGTATTTTGTCATGTTCCTCACATGGACATGTTCCATAAAACTTACAGGCTATACTAGGTCATCATGCTTCACTGAGAACTAAGGAAAGCCATCCACAATTTATACAATTCATAAAATGAATCTTGCTGCCTTCGTGTGCTGCTGAGCAATACCGGAATGGCTATATCCCTAGAGGAACATCCGGCTCTAGCTGGTGAGCTGGTGCTGCCGCTGACCAGCTTGAGGTATGTTCCAGACTATCTGAAACCAGCTGGAGCTGGTGTCGACCATGGTGGCCTATCTTGCATCAGCTGCAGACGATGGACTCATTTTGCTGTGATGTTAGTGGAACTGCCACTATGACTGATTTAAATGATTATGCTATTGCATATGCTATTCATGTAAACATGAATAAATAGTCTTTAAATGTCTTTGTAAACTCTTATTTCATATATAATCATTTTTTGAGACTACTATTGAGCAGAAATAAAAGTTAACAAATACAATGACCAGCTTGACCATCTCTATATCCAACTGGAACAGCAACAAACCAGCTTTGACATGCTCAGAATCCAAGCTGGTCAAAGCTGGATAGGGTAGTCCTTCGTCAGCGAAAACCATCTCCTTTTGATGACATCATCCGCTTTCGGAAAGCTCCTTGCCAGCCATGGGTAGCTGCATGACTGCAGTGAACACTGACAGCGGAGGAGACAGAGGGATGTGTGTTTCCAAAGGCAAAAAAACTGTCATTTAAAAAAAGAGTTTTTATCAAGAGAGAAGGGACAACCCAAACCTCAAACCTCACTCACTTGCGCTCAGATCAAGGTTTCAAAACTACACATCCTGTCCACAACCCCATCAACGGTCCCGAGGAATATAATAAGAGAGGACCCACTTCCTCCCTCACTCCACAACTGCAGCCTGGGAGACACATAGGTCTCGTTCTGCACCAGCAGCTCCTCCTGGGAGACACAGTGATCATTCTGCACTAGCAGCCCCTCCTGGGAGACACACAGGTCTCATTCTGCACTAGCAGCCCCTCCTGGGAGACACACAGGTCTCATTCTGCACCAACAGCCCCTCCTGGGAGACACACAGGTCTCATTCTGCACCAACAGCCCCTCCTGGGAGACACACAGGTCTCATTCTGCACCAACAGCCCCTCCTGGGAGACACACAGGTCTCATTCTGCACCAACAGCAAAGACTTCTACAAAGTCTGTGAGGTTCATGAAAAGTACTTTCCTCATCCTGGGGGGATTCTGCTCATACTGCTAAACCGATGCCAGTTTTCGCTGGTGTTGAAACTGAAACCCTGGTTCATCTTCACCAGTGAGGACAGTGTCGTGGGACTGAACTTCACAACTGTGTGGTTGAAATTCTCGGCCTGGTCCCGTCCAGCCCTGAGGAACAGACTCACTCTCCCTCTGCCCCCCTGAGCCCCCCGCTGGACCCCAGGTGTTCCTGCGTCTTCAGGGCAGGACAGCAGCACAGCAACCCAGGATCGAGTCTCGCACGACTGCTTGATTCAGCCTGTCCCAGCCAGGATGCCCAGGAGCATCGGAAGCCCGGCTCTAGACACCCTCGTCCCATTCCAAAGCCTTTCTGTTCATTGCTAGGAATAGCACGAGGTATTCTGGGTCTCTGGACATTCCCACATCCCCCATGAATCAGCCACGGGCCTCCTGCTTTCTCACAGCCACCAGAAAGAACAATTTCACGCTGCGGCCCACAGCCTCCCCCAGGCCCCTCGCCAGACGGCACCGTGGCCACAGCTTTCACAAGGCAGCGTGGGAGACTTTTATAGGCTATTACAGTCTAATTAAGGTGCGGTCGCCCCATGAAACAGGCGGTTTCAGACTGAGATGGCAGGAACACTGACGCAGCATGACACAGGCGGGCACAGGCGGGCACGCAAGCCCATTTCCACACACCAGGCCCGTCTGCCCGTGCCCCTCCCGCGCTGCTCTCCAGACACGGCCGCGGTGCTGCAGAGGTCACTCAGGGTTGGACCGAGAGCCAGGACGCATGCCAACCCCAGTCCAAACCCAGCAACTCCTCTTGTGGTGCAGATTTCCGGCCTTAGAAGAAACAGCTGGAGGCTTACGCCAAGGCCGGCTGTGACTCTGCACTCTGGAGCTCCCTGCGAGGGAACCCCAGGAACATCGGGGTCACCAGCGGTCACTGGAGGCTGCACTGACCGGTCGCTTGTGCTCACAGAGGCTGCAGCAGCAGGAAACCCCTCTGACCTCTGAGCTCTCCTGGACAAGACAGTCTAGGCTGAGAAGAAAGGACTTTAACTGGTGGAAAGAATGTCTCCTGACTGGCTCGGCTGCAGGTTCGAGCATGACACAGCAGTGTCCCAGTGACCCCTCAGCCTCCAGGCATGTGGTCGGTGCCTCCTGTGGTCAGCACCCTCTGTGCGCGGCAGTGGCGTGTAGCGTGTCAGGAGAAACAGCTCATGGCTGGGCAGGTTGGAGGAGTCTGCCTCTGCCTCCTCATTCTGCCCACCTGAGCACAGAGGTCAACACGCTGACCCTCATCCAGGACGGGTACACCATACCAACATAAGAAAGCCTGCGAACAAGAGGAGCCCATTCGG
Source organism: Atractosteus spatula (assembly GCF_055471065.1). NCBI lineage: Eukaryota > Metazoa > Chordata > Actinopteri > Semionotiformes > Lepisosteidae > Atractosteus > Atractosteus spatula. The sequence goes on from NC_142707.1 coordinate 789,047, forward strand.
CCTGTCTGGACGGTAACTGGTTGATCCAGAATCTGACCCAGCTGTTTCTTGAAAGAAGTCAACAGCAGGGCTGGGCAACGTATTCCACACTCCCACAACTCTCAGTGTAGAAAAGTGGCCCCTGTTCTCATTTTTCAACACACTACTCCTCAGTTTCCATTTGAACTAAGATCTTCAGAACACACGTTGAATCCACACATTTTCTAACTGCTTTATTGAAAATGCAGGCCTATCCCAGCAAGCAAAGGGTGCAAGGCACTTGTAGAATCTAAATTTCTCAAATTAAAAAAAAAAAAATAAGAATAGGATACAAACAGAGGACTAAAACAATCAACACCACTGCTACTGAGCAAAATGCAAATAGCAATTTATCAGAAAAAAACATACAGTGAAGGAAATCCTGCAAACTCAATCCCTAATCTTCATGTAAAACCATGAATTAAATGGGCTTGATTAGGATTTGGGACATTATACTGTCTCTGTGAGCAAACAGACTGATAAACCTAATTAATGGATCAAACGAAGCCAGGTTTTCCGGAATTGGCTTATGGCTCATGTCTTGTCAAGATTCCCAGACTCCAGGCTGGGAACAGAGCTCCGATCTGGATCTGGACACACGTCACCCACATCTACTGTCCTCTCTGGGTCTACAAATACTCATTTACACTGACGTAGCTCTTTCCGGAACACCGTCAGCTCCTATTCCCGTATCTGAAAGGTGTGAATTCATGCTCAGAAGCTACACTTTAACCTGTGGAGTGTTTTAAATAGGAACCAGATGTTTGTTTTGCCTTGCTCTATTCTTTTCCTCATTACTCCTGCGGTTTCATAACAGCCTCTGTGATTTCCGACACTCTCCGTGAGTTGGAAAAGGAAATTCCAGACTCTCCTCTCTCCACTGCACATAACACCGTGTTAACTGTCTACTTGACTGGAAGCCCCTGATCCTTGATTCTCCTTTCGCCTTCGTTCCGAGAAATCAGCAAAAAACCTTGAAGATCGGTAGTTTCAGATATCAGCAGGAAACATTCGTTGTTACGACACTTGAAGAAAAATGCTGCGTGTTGCAAACCAAACAAAGTTCACGTTTCCTGAACGCCATCTGAGCGACGTCAATGAGCCAGTTCCTGTTTCGTCACTCAAAGTGAGTTCGGGACACACCGCTGTAGCCCCCAGGCACACTGTGGACATCGGGGCCGTGCCCTGAGCCTGACCTCACCGCCAGGCCACCCTCATCAGAGGGCATTGTGGGACTCCCACCACGCAGACTCCCCCATGACAGCTGCACGTGGCAATCACGCACACGCACAGAGCACATGCAAGTTCGGCCCACAGCAGTTCAGCACCTGTGATTGAAATATCTGCCTTCGGCGGGAGCGTCTGCATCAGACCCTGCTTTTTGCAGGAGGTCAAGGTGCTAGACAGAGCTTTGTGGGCACTAACTGTTTCGTGCTTGTGGTTGCTGTCACCTGCAGTACATGTTGCCTCTGTGCCACAGCTACTCTTTACAACACACGTTGCTGTACCCACACACAATATACACAGACACACAGGTAGATGGAGACACAGAGATGTGATCAGGTGCAGATATATATAGGAGCAATTCTGTGTTGCAAAGAGTGTGCGGAACCTGTTCTACAGACACACCCTGCAAATTAGAGCAGACAATTTCAATAACTAAGAACTAAAAGCATGATCTCATTTTCTGCAGCTTAGGCTTCCTAAAACTAGAATTTGAACCTCGTAATGAGATGTTTTCAGTCTTTCTAACCCCTAGATTGGAGAAAAGACTCCTAGAATGACTGCTGGCATCTCATGAACCACTGCAGGTGAGCAGCCCTGCAGATGCTCTCTGCGCAGGCAGGTCGTCAGTTTGCTGGAGCGACACCAGCTGACGAAGTGGCTTTGGCACAGTCTCCCAGCAGCCATGCGCTGCCCCTCCATGCACACAACACCCCTGTCCCCCTCTGCTGGACCACACAGGAGCACTCCCCCCACCTGACGAGAGAGCCGCAGCAGGAATGCTACTAACACACGCATGTGTGATTTTGGGATTTTGGGAAGAGCACTAGTGCACTAATCAGAGCTTTTCCAAACGAACAGCAAACACACCAGCACTGTCCCGAAGCCTCCATGCCCGCCCGTTGTCCTGCAACACCAACACAATCACCAGGAAGGCAGCAGACAGCAGGTTTTCCAGGTCTGCCTCACTCTTGCCCAGTTTTTGAACTGCTGACAGGTCCCCCCGCTGGCCCTGTCTCACGGGCTGCCTGGTGCAGGTGCTCAGCTCTGCCTGTGTGGGCAAGACTGTTCCCACTGCCATGGGATCTCTCCAAATCTCTAACAAACCAGCAGCGGCAGAACAGCCAGCATATTCCCTTTAAAAAAAAGGAATGAAAGAAAACCTTTTCCACAGCCATCTATTAGTCTTGATTGGAGAAGGGGACTTCCCGGGCGGCTGGGGTCTGTTTTCACCCATGAGCAGTGACACTACTTCAGTTGCACAAGACCAGAATCTGAAACGCCCCGCTTGTAACGGGAAGTGTGTGATCTGTTACACTTGGAAAGACAATAGTGATATAATAGCTTCCTACATGTGTGTCATTCAGCAGCAAACCAAGGGTTAATTCAGCTCTATAAAAGGCCAGCCTCCCTCCACAGATGCCAAGACAACAACTCAAGCTTCTCCCAGACACAGAGAAGGAGCAGAGAACAGAGAACAGAACACACCCCAGACAAGCTAACAAGGTAAGAATGCCTTTTGTGGGTTACTTACAGGAGGAAACAGGAGAGGGGGTAGCTGAACAGACCTAGAAAAACAAATCTGTGCACAACAGTTGGCTGACACCAGCTTCTGAGCGCTGGGAAGCAGTCCGTTGTGGGCGCTGTGAGCACAAAGGAGCTCTTTGAGAGCTGAGTTAATGCACAGGCTTGAAATATCCACTCTGCAGATCACGAATTCAGTGGCGCGGGGATTAATCAGTGCAGAGCAACGCCGCAGCTGCCGAGGAGCGGAATTCAGTACGATCTCGGGTAATCTCACACCACGCTCCACCGTGGTGTTTGAAAGGCGCTGTGAAAGTTTCGAAGCGAACGGGTCTCCGAGACAGCGGTGCCCATCTGCCTCGCCTCACTGAGGCAGGGAGGAGAAATCCTTTTCACTAGAAACCAGGCTCCTCTGACACTCACACTGGCTTGTTAAAAGCTGTGCACCATTATTTCAACTGTAACTCCCTTAAAATATTATTAACTGGTAACACAATCAAACTTTACAGGTAAAACTTCACATTTGTGTCGTTTTTGTGCACTACGAATTGCTGTCATTTTCTTGGTTCTGACTATGAAAAAACTAAAGGAGAACCAAACAAGCTCCCTTATTTTCTTTCACTTGTAGGTCTCTTAGAGCAACTACTTTCAATTAAGATAACTACAAGTTACTGTAACTCAATAGTGCCTACATACACTTAAAAAGCTATTGCAAAAGAAAATGTTTATGTTATGAGTGCAACTTCAGCTGACCAACCAATGTCTTGCTGGCTGTGTTAACTGGTGGCTGTTAATTATCTCTCTGTTAGTGTGTGTGTATCAAGGGATTAGCACCCCCTCCAGGGTGAGGCCAGTCTTGCACCCTGTGCTTCCAGGGTGGGCTCTGGGTGGCTGTGCTCTTTACCAGGTTGTGCTCTTTAAACAGCTGAGATTACATCTCCACACCTACAGCTAAAGCAGTAGCACAGACTAACAAAACATTAAATCAGTGAATTCAGCAAATTATACAGTGTTACTTGTGAGCACTGAAAGTACTATAATAAAAAATCCGCTGATCCCAGTTATTCAAACCACAAAGCTGCAGTTGGCTGTGTTCCTGGACTTTCAGCCACTCTGTGCCGCCACTGCAGTGAGCGCTTTAGTGAAGCACCGAGAGGAGAAATGACTGCTTTTCCGAAAAACACTCTGGCAGGCTGCTCCAGCTAGTGTCTCCCACTGGCGTGTCGTGTCCTGATCTCTGTGGGAATGAGCTTGAGCCCGGAAGTGTCTGGACGCGCCCAGGCGCTTCCCGAAGAGCTGCTGAGCACCACAGCTCTGCAGATCTGACTCCTGGGCGCCAGAGACTCCAGCCTGTCTCTGCTGCCGCGCGGAGGGGAGGCGGTACTGTGCCCGCGGCCCGTGGGAATGGCCTCTTCCCGTGGGCAGCAGGCTGCACGGAGCTGCAATCAGCCCTTCCAGACTCCTCTGTCTGCTCACCCCGAGCACGCCTTTCCTCGCAGACACACTGCGAGGAAGACCATCCCCACAGACTGTGCATTCCACAGAATAAAGGCATTCTGTTTGGGGGGCGGTTAGCTGTAGTTAAACTTGGCTGGCGAACCCGAGAATGTGGCAGAAGTGAAAAGACCGGGATGAAAGAATGCGGAGCGGCCGTGGGCTGACTCCCCGCCGAGCAGTGCTGCACTCAGCAGCCCGCCTGGGACTCGGAGACAGACACCTGAGTGCGGGCGCGCTGTTCGCTCAGGAAGTGCTGACTGCAGCGTTGCAGAGCAGCAGCAGATGAAAGGAGAGGCTGGTGGGGAGGGAGGGCCAGGCCAGAACAATGGCTCTGGCATCTTCACTGCCGCAGCGATACCGCCGGTGGCAGCAAATGAGCAGGTTGTCTGCACAAACCCGCTGAGCAGCTCATCTCCCGCGCGGTGCGGCTGAGAGAGTTCGGCTGCAGCCCGGAGCAGACAGGAGCAGACAGGAGCAGCGGGCGGGTGCTGACAGCTGCAGGTATGGCCGCAGAGCCGGTATTAGCGCCGCTCGACGCTGCGTCAGTGCCGGCAGACCCAACACGCTCAAAGCGCCAGGTCATTAGCGCGGCGGCTCAGAGGAGCCCCAGGAGGAAGACGGCAATTAGCGGGGAAAGATAAACAGCAATTTTCAGGGCTCTTCGTCAGAGGGGTCAGTTTGTAGACAGGGAGCAAGGTGGGGGGGAAGCTATAAGATTTGGCAATCAAGATCTGCAGAGACCTGTTTCTTGAGCAATCAGGTAGTCTACTCACGGTGTTTCATCTAACCTCCTCAACCTCCACCCTCTCGGAGAGCACAGAGCACAGCTCCTCCAAGCCCAGAGAGGATTTCATGCAGCAGGGCTCCCAGCCCTTCAGAAAACTGTTTATTCTGCATCATTTCATAAGATCACATGGCTGCGTAAAAAAGAACAACTTTCCAAAGTGTTTTTAATGTTTAGTAATTAAAACACTAAAACACGCTCTGAATTATTCCTGTAATTCTACACATCATTCTGTCTGGGGGGCAGTGTATGAAATTCAATCCACAAACTGAATAATTGATTAAACCTAAATAGGTGCTTGAGATTCCATGCTAGATGGAATATTGACACTTGTTTAGTTCACTAATTGCAATGCAATTGAAATACATTTTAAAAAAATGAACATAATTAAGCATAAATGCAAATAATGTTTATGAAACCTGCCCATTATAAGCACTCTTTACAAGCAGTATGTGACATACCCACAATGCAGTAGGCTGCTCTCAAGTGCTCATTACTGGCAGGATGTGAGTTACCGCTCAGTCACGCCAGCATGGGGTAGCTGAATTTCAGACAGCAAGCTCAGACGGGCACAGTCCAAGACATCGCCCTGGGGGCACATTACCCACCTCCTCTGTCACACTGCTGGCGCACACAGGTAACCCACCTGGTGACACGTGCAAGACAGCCCAGTGCATTCTGGGTAACAATGCAAAGCTGTAACAAGCTCTCATATCATTCCTGAAGAATCTGTTGGTTAGAAACAAAGCGTATACTGAGATGATGTATTGACATGCTTTTACTTTAATTACAAGGTAAGGTTAATCTGTTAAAGGAGTGATTGTTTTTCCTTAAACACTGATTCTGATGCCTGTAGTTATTATTTAGATTTCAATCTCTTGGCCTTCTACACTGTAAAGCCCTGTCATTAGGCAATGATATCAGTCTGGGAGGAAGAGAAGGTTCTCACAGTCTGGACTGCCAGGGAAGACTCTGGGTGACGTTCAGAGACAGAACTGTAGTGGAAGCATCAATAGGATCAGTTCTGCTGGGCCAGCCTGTACTGCCTGCTGTGAGTGATTCAACAGATGATCTATCATTCACAAGCGTTAAATACCCACTCAACGGTGTGATAATAGCAGTGTTATTTAGACATCCAGCCGTGCTCAAGTTCAAGGATGACACAGCACACAGAACTGTTCCACTAGCAGACGAAGAGAGGCTACAGTACACCCTGAATAGGTGGTCTTGGTGCTCATTAGCCAGGTGTAACTGTCCAGTGCTCTCCAGCGCCAAGAGTGCTTAATGAACTGTCTGGGCTGAATCTTAGCTTTCGCATACAAGAATAGATGTTGAAATTTTGGCAAAATATCTTAACAGTGTTACCCTGCTGGTCCAAGGTTTTAATCAGGAGGTTTTAAAATCTGCGCTGCTTTACGATGTAGAAAAGAATCAGTACATCATGCACACTGAACACTCCAGAGGTCATCTATATTCCAAATAAGGTTTAAGAACTTAAGAGCTCCCAGGGAAACCACCCTGATGTGTGCTGCAATCCCAGGAGACTGAGTGTGAACTGACTGACTCTACCCAGACTGTGGCAGCACAGCCAAACAGAAGTCAGCCCAGCTAAAAGACACATGCATGCACACACACGCAGTGGCCATCGGGTCTGCTTATCACAGCAGAGAGAGGGGAGGAAAACATCAAGACAGTTAAGAACTGAACTGCTACACGAACGCTAAAGAACACGAAAACAAAAACAACACCAGTTTCCAACATCATGTAACATGAGATCTATAGATCTGATACCTCTCCAGATTAATCTGACACCAGACAGCACCTGGCTGGACGCACACTTCAATCATTTTCCAGCTAAGAAGATCGAGACTGTTTTGTCTTCCTTTTGATCAGATAATCAAATGTCCTGTTCCCTTCTGATCATCAGGAAATACCAGCTGTCTCATTTTCTGTTTTCCTTTTCAACTTCTAAAAATATCACCAATCTAGAGAAGAGATCAGACTCCTCCCAGGGACCCAGGCAGTTTGACAGAGAGACAGAAGGAGGGGACATGTATCCGCACACAGACTTCCAAACCAGCAAAAGACTCATACCATATGTCATATCCTGTCAGCCGTGCGTTTGTGCAAGCAGCAGCAAGCACACATGAAAGCACAGCTTAGAAGCACCTAGCACGAGTTGACATTGGACATGATACTGGACACTGAACTGTGATCAGAAGCCCGTTTGTATTGATTCCCAGCTGTGAATTCTGCAGGTCACCAGGTCGCTCTGAAGTGGACGAGTGACGAGTGATGAGCTCAGAGCTGCACCTGTAGCTCTTTCTTACTCGGCTTTCCAGGAGACACATGGGACAGAGCCCCAGCAATCAGCCTGACGCCCATGTCTCTGTCTGTCCCCCACCCTGCAGGTTCAACTGCCCGTCTGACACAATGAGCTCCCAGTGGTGTGTGTTTGTGAGCAGCCTCTCTCTGGCTCTTCTGATCGGGGGCCTGACTGACGCCTGCACCTGCGGCCCCCAGCACCCCCAGACTAAGTTCTGCTCTTCTGACATTGGTGAGTGCTGAACTGCCCTGGCTAAGCCGGAGCTGGGTCTGCAGTCTCTGACAGCCTTTCCTGCCACATTATGTTGTGCATTAAGTGTTTCTTCAGCTCAGACTCCTCCCACCCCTCTGCCATTTGCAGTTCCACATTATTCAGTGTGAAGAAACTCACAAGCAAGTGAGGACTGAGCCCCTTCCCTCACTCTTGGTGGTCTAAGCCCCTGTCTGAGGTGTGTCGATGGCTGTGCTGCAGGCACAGGTTTGTGCCGAAGGAGTCAAATTAACATTTCACTCAGTCTAGGTGGCTCAGCTCACAGCCCAGAGAATTCAATTTGTATTATTCCTCTTATACAATTTTGTAATTTAGGGCCAATTATCAATTATCACCTCAAGAAGGCAATTTTTTGTAAATGTTTTGCTAGTGACAAGAATAACTTCCAAGCTGTTCTGGAGATTCCCTTCATCTGTCTAGGAAACTGATTTCAGGACTCAGAGTTCAAGTCCATTCAGTATCAGGACTTGTTTTGAAACACAGCTCACCCTGTCTAACCTGGAGAGTGACTGGGCGGTTTGTGTTAGGAAGGGCTTCTATTACACAGCCAGTGTTGCAGCGTGAGCTTGACTGCAGGTCTTGTGTGCTGTCTTGCCAGTGATCAGAGGCAGGATCGTTGGCATGGAGTACGTTAACATGGACAACCAGACAGACGCCCCACAGTGGATCCGCTACGAGGTCAAGCAGACCAAGGTAATCCAAGGCCGAGCGCTGGCTCTCTCAGATCAAATACTCTTTGCTCAACTTGTCCTCCCTGAAATGCACTTTGTTGCAGCCCTCATGTGCCCAGCTACAGCAGTGGGGTAAAGTGGCCCCTGCACTGCGTGTAACTGCAGCCTCTCCTTCTTCCCAAGGTGTATCATGGCAGGCTGCTCTGTGCATGTGCTTGCCAGAGGTAGGCTTTCTCTGGCAAGCACATGCACACAACTGGCTTCAGTCACACGCAGCTCAGAGCCTCGCAGGCTCGAAACAAAGACAAGAGGGACAGGAAAAGAGTCCCAGAGCGGGAAGAGGAGAGAGGAGGAGAGGAAAGTGGGAGAGGAGGAGAAGGGAGAGGGACGGTCCAGAAGCTCTGCCACAGGCTGTGGTCAGGGTAATGGAGCCCCAGGCCCTGGCTATAAATAAACAATCAAGTCCACTGAGTCAGAGCGAGGAGCCTAGAAAACCACAGCAGATGCAGAAAGGGGCCGTCTGAGTACCTGAGCACAGGCCACACCCAACATACCAAATAAACACTGTGCTGCTCACTGTGGTAACACACATCTCCACTGTCCTTCCTCTCGAGTGGGATGGTGAACTTTCCATGCCTTGTTTGGTTTGGCTTTGCGTCGCTGTGCGCCGTGCAGCTGTGTGTGCGTGTGTCTTTACTGCCAGCACATCTGCGGCGCACTGAGCTGTACAGCACTGCCCAGACTGGGGTCAACCCTCTCTCTCCCCTCCCTGTGGTCACTGTCCCGTGTGAAGAGCAAACTGGTTCTTACTCTCCCTCGCTGCCAGAGCAGGCACCAAGGGACCAGATCATAAGGAGTGAAGTGAAGTGAGAAACAGCAGCACACGCAGAAGCATGCGAACTCCTCTCTCATGCTGGCTGCCTGTTCACAGTCTGTGACGCAGTGTGTTCATAATAATCCATCTGCTGCACCTGGTGTTCCTGGAGGCTAATGATCCTTGTGTTACAGATGTTCAAGGGCTTTGAAAGAGTGGCAGATGTGCACTACATCTACACCCCCCACGATGGCGGAGTGTGTGGGTTCGAGTTCAACCTCAGTGGCCCTGCCAAGCAGGCTGAGCTGGTGATGGCCGGGCTGCTGACTGAGGACGGGCGCGTCATGGTGTCAGTGTGCAGTTTCATCCAGCCCTGGGACAAGCTGAGCACTGGGCAGAAGCGGGGCATCATGTACACCTACAAGGACAACTGTGACTGCAGGGTGAGCTGCTTCACTGCATCACTGTACTGTAGCACAGCACTGTGTGTGTACACTAGAGTACAGCACTACACCGTGACATTGGAGTATTACACTGCACAGTGACACTGGAGTATTACACTGCACAGTCACACTGGAGTATTACACTGCACAGTCACACTGGAGTACCGCACTGCACAGTCACACTGGAGTATTACACTGCACAGTGACACTGGAGTATTACACTGCACAGTGACACTGGAGTACCGCACTGCACAGTGACACTGGAGTACCGCACTGCACGGTGACACTGGAGTACCGCACTGCACAGTCACACTGGAGTATTACACTGCACCATGACACTGGAGTACAGCACTGCACAGTGACACTGGAGTACCGCACTGCCTGACGCCGGCCTCTGTGCTGTGTGCCCACAGATCAACCCCTGCCACTCCGTGCCCTGCACCCTGACCTCGGAGAGGGAGTGCCTGTGGACGGACGGGCTGTTCTCCCGCGGCTGGGACCAGGTCCAGGCCCAGCAGTACGCCTGCGTCCACCAGGGCGACGCCGCCTGTGGCTGGGCACCCCAGAAGCCCCTGCGCCCGGACGCTGGCCTGCGGCGGGCTCCCCAGGCCCAGTGACGCCCCCCTGCAGGCTCAGCGGCGGGAGGGGTGCAGACCCTTCACCGACGCGCTTTTAGAAGGTTTCCGACGACAGAGTTCCACAGATAGAGCCGCCCCCCCAGCACAGCTTTCCAGCAGCACCGCGGCTCGTTAACTGAGACTTCCTCGGCTCAGGCCCTCGTCCGCAAGAGCTCTCTCTTCTCTTCTGTGTTTAAATTCTTTTCCCTTTCATCAGCGGGCAGTACAGCTCCCCGCTCGGTCTTCTCACAATGTCTCTTTGGCATTTTTATAAAGATTTGTTTTAAACGTACCACTCGCAGGCTGTGATTTGTTCCAAAGCTTTCAGGACAAGGGAAGCTGGAGAAATGTTCCTCCATCTAGTCTGAGTCGGCAGCCCAAAACTTCAAAGAGTCCAGCCAGCGGAGAAAGAAGCTGGAGCTGCACACACCGGGGCACAAGGCAGCCCTTTGTACCCTGGCCAGTTAACTCCAGCAGAAACCACAGAGACATCTCACTCCCTCATGCGCCTAAACAGCTAGAAACAAACCTAGGGCTCCGCTAAAACACACAAGACGTCTGTTCATAAAGGCTGCTTTAAAGTATTTGCTTTAGATGTTCAAAGCTAGCCATTTAATGAACGACGTCTGCCGCCAAGTGGCCGCACGATAAAACTGCATGTCTACAGGTTCTGGACCACTAAGCGGTGATGACACATACTGTAGTAACACCAACCTAAGAACATGAAGCAAAAACGAGTATTTCATGTTTTTCATCATTTTAACCCCAACAGCACTTAAGCTTGTAATTAATAAACACACCGGATATGGGAGAGAGATATTGCAGAACGTGTAAGAGAGTGTGTTTATTACAGCCTGGCACCCATCGGAATCCGAACAGTTTTATTTTTAGTATTGTATTGCAAGTTGTTATTGTTTTTTATACTCCTAGATTATTTTTCTACTCCTTTTTAAAATCTCTTTGAAAAATGAAATAAAAGCAGTAACAAGCTGTGGTTGAGATTGTTGTATTGCATTGCTTTGTTGCTCAAATTAAACGTGACGCTGACCCGGGTCAGAGAGAGAACCGATCGGGTCGGAGGTGGGTCTTCTGGGCAGGAGGGAGGAGCCCAGGTGCAGCGGACTGCAGGGCAGTGGGGCCGAGAGGCAGGGAACAGGGGATGGGGGTCAGTGGGGCGTCTTCGCTTCAGGACCTCCAGGGCTCTTGTGAAGGCAGAGTTCCCGAGTGTGTCTGCACACAGCTGACGGGTCAGCTGGACACACAGCTCTGCAGGACGGCGAGGGGCTGAGGCGTGCACAGCGGCTCACTCACCATCTCCCTGTGGTTGGGGTAGTAGATCTGCTCGATCAGGGGGAAGTCCTCAGGCCCCATCTTCTTGTACAGCCTGGTCATCTGGGCAAACTGCAACACAGGACAGCACTGCTGACCACAGCTGCTTCATGGGCCTGACCTGCTCTCACACTGACCCCCTCTCGCACTGACCTCCCCTCGCACTGACCTCCCCTCGCACTGACCAGTTCTCACACTGACCAGCTCTCGCACTGACCCCCTCTCGCACTGACCCCCTCTCGCACTGACCCCCTGACACCCACTCCCCCACAGTACCCCAGACTCGCAGGACTGCAGCCCGACGCTGGGACACTCACCACCCAGGGCTTGTCGCAGAAGTTGAAGACGGTGTGCAGGGAGTTGACGCTGGGCAGGCCGGCGTACTGCAGCCCGATGACGATGTTGCGGAAGTCTCCATTCTTGGCCATGCTGAAGGCGTGCTGCCGGACCAGGACAAAGTCCGGCCGGAAAGACCTGTGGGCAGGATGGACAGGTGTCAGGAGCACACGCATGAGGAACACACCGGCCTGCTCTGAGCAGACCGTGTGACCGCAGATCAGTGTCTATGAGGCAGAGCACTCAGGGAAGTGTGGCTTTTAACTAGAGAACTGGACCTGCCCGAATCTCTTGTGGCAGCTACTGTGCTATCCTCACTACACACACGCAAGCATGCAAACACACACACATACACAAACACGCACACACACGCACGCACACGCACGCACACGCACGCACACGCATATGAACACACATACACTTTCATACTGGCACATGCACCAGCACACAAACGCACACGTGTGAACACACGCACAAAAAGAGAAGCAGAAGAAAGAGGCCCAGTGTTCACAGGGTAGAAATATGAATCTCCAGGACCTGCTCTCTCTTTCTGGTCTTAACCCACCGTAAAACTGCTACTAATTGAAATCAGGCTCCTTTTTTCTGCAGCACAGTGGGAATAATTATTCAATTACAATCCATGTCTGGAGAAAGGCTAATAGTTATTCAGGGACATTTACAGATGGCGATTAATATAAATGAAAGCCAGGTTTTGGGATTTTGAATAGAAGTGGTAAATCACCTCTGACTGCAGAGCTCTGATGAACTAGCGCAAGCTTCTTGTTATTTTCCTACCGCACGTTTCCACCTCTGTCTTCAGTGAAATAAAGTGCCTACAGAAACACAAGGTAGGGTTTCCCCAACACAAAGGCTGAGACCCCAGTGTGGCCATGCAGGGGAGACACAGGCACCATGTGCACAGCGAGGTCACACGCTGGCAGGCCTTGCAGTGGAGCTCTGGTGCACTGGTGATGCTGTGAACTCTGCTCACCTATTAGAACAGGGGAAAGGTCACAGACCACAGGTGTTTGCAGTCCGACCCGTTTGGCAGTGAGTAATTGATCCAATGATCTCATCCAGCTCTGTGTTGACAGAAGTCAGGGTATCAGCTTCAATGACATGGCTGCGCAGCTTGTTCCACACCCCCACAACCGTTTGTGTAACAACGTGCCTCCTGATCTCAGATTTAAATGACCTTCCACAATTGGCTACTAACAACCAATTAGGCTAGATGGGCCCAGTGGCCTGCTCTCACTTGTCACCCTCTTGTGTTCTCACAGATCTTGGCACTTTGAAACCATCCAACAACTGTACTGGAGGTGGATACGTGGGAACAGCTCTAACATCTGTCTAGTACATTTCCTTGGGTCCGTATTTTTAAGAGAAGGGGTGAGTGCAGGAAATTACTGTTGAAAACTGCAGCAGAGTGTGATGCATACAGTGTGATACAAACAGCCCCAGAGCTCTGTAGCCAACCTGTTCCTCCACTTAGCTGACAGATCGGTTAAGGTGTTTGTTCAAATGAGGGAATTTTTCTTCTGGTAGTAAATCTTGGATTGACACAATTCAGCCAGTTCCCACTGCTCGCTGTGAGAAAAAAGGAAGAGCATGCTCCCTCTGTTAAAACTGATTTATAAAAGAAAAAAGTGTGCAGCATTCAGTGCGTGTTGGTTACATAGGAACAAGTAGAGTTTCATTTCACACTGAAAAAAAGGAACGAGAAACATGTTTTGGCTATGAAGTCTTCTTCAGGTATGCACCTTCCTATTTCTCAGCATGGAATGAACCTTCACTGATTCTTAAATGTGGCCTGAGTGCAGCATACATACAAACCAGCACCTTTTTCTTTGCAACATTCCCGATCAGAATGTGCGAGATCCTGCTGTTTCTTAGTAACGACTGCAGCTGCAGCACAGCCTGCAGTAGAGCCGGCACCTGTGAGCGCCGGCACACAGCTCGCGCCCGGACTGCAGCTGCCCGCCCTCCTCTCTCATGCACTGATCCCTGCAGGGGAGCTGAACACCGTCACCCCTCCACACCCTGCTGCACCGCGGCGCAGGACGACACAGGTTCCAATAAAATCCGCATTTCCTTGCGGGGCTGGGGGTGAAGATCGTCAGATACAGTTTTCTCCCCCAGAGATTCACTCCATGAAGAAGAAAGAAAAAAATCTTTGCAAAACACCGCTCATTTAAGAGACATGCAAAACCAGGGAAATCAACACTGCAGGGAAGTGCAGAAAGTCGCTCGAGGTGCTCGAGCTGATCATGCAGCAGTTCACTTCGCGATCATCAGCATCATCCTCAGCCTCGTCAACCTGCGTGGATTTACCTAATTTTGGAAACACTGAACACAACCCAGGCTGTGGCTCGGCCGCCTCAGCTCCCGCTCCCCTCCGTGTGCAGAGACACAGCGGCTCAACCTACTTCGTGATCTTGTTCCCGTTGCGCAAGGCCTCGATGTCCACACTGTAGCTGCCCGTCGCATGAGCCACCAGGTTTATCTCCGAGAAGCTGGCCTGCAGAGGGAGAGTGACCAGTAGTTAGAACAGCTTGTGGGCTGAGGACTCGAGGCACAGACACCCAACACAAACACACACACACACACACACACCCACAGACACACTCAACCACAAAGAAACACAGACACAGACACACAGAGAAACACAACACACATAGACACACAGACATCCACAAACAGGCATGTACACCCACAGACACACTCAACCACAGACAAAAACAGAAACACAACACACACAGACAAACAACACAACACAAACACAGACACACACATCCACAAACACTGACACATAGACACACACTCACAGACATGCACAGACACATAGAAACACAAACACAAACACACCCAAAGATACACACAGAAACACAACACACACAGACACACCACACAACACAAACAGACACACCCGCAGACACACAGACACTTAAGACACACAGACACACTCAACCACAAACACAGACAAATAGACACACACAACCACAGACACAAAGACACCAACACACAGAAATATACACACCCACAGACATGTCTACACAGGCACACACAACCACAGACACACATAGACACACAGAAGCACACTCACCCACAGATACACACAAATACACATACATATATACACATAAACAAACACACACATCTACACACAGACACAGACCAACAAATCCACACACGCAGACATACAGTATACCTATACAGACACAGTCACAAAAACACATGGACACACTAATACAAACACAAAAATACGTGTATATGCATTTATAGTCACATAGTCATACAAATACATATAAACACACTCATACAGACACACAAACATGTACACACACTCATACAGACACAGAAACATATGTACACAGATACACACTTGCAGACACAGAAACACACTTTCAGAAACGTTATCATTAGCGTTTTGGGAAGGAGTCACACAGAGACCGAAGAACAGAGCCCTGCTCATGGCAGTGCGCTCTGTGATCAGTCTGCTGAGGAGTCTGGGAGGCAGAGCAACGTGCGTCAGCACAGCTCCACGAACCCCCGCTCCTGGCGGACAGTTCAAAGGGAGCGTCATGCCGACGTTCAAAGAATTGTCAGTTTTGGGAATAAGAGTGCACCCAGTTCCTTAATTCACCTCTCAAGTACTTCATTATTTTAAGAACCAGATTTTTGGGATACTATTCCATCATTTCACTCATTTCCATTACCAGATCTTTTTAAATCTGTCTTCTGTCTGTTTTATATTGGAAAGGATCAGGGGGGCTGAGTTACTGCTACAGAGTGTGGTTTTCAATGAACAGGCATGACTAGCCGAGCAAGGCCCTGCATGCTGCTGGTTTAACGAACGACAATGACTGTCAACTTTGTGTGGTACAGGACAGGTCCTGCATGGCTGCACTGGGGTGTCAGCCTCTCTGTTGGAGACCCTCTTCTCTGTGGCTCTGTGTGGATGCTCTGTAATTCATGTAGTCAGAGGTGGACAACTTGTGGTACAAGACAAGTTAATCAGTTCACCAGTTTAAATCAAAAACTGAATAAGACACTAAACTACACTCCCCTTGTTATCTATGGTAACTTCCTCCTGCCTTTGCTCAAACCTCCTCCAGTCTTCTCCAGTCCAGCCCTCAGGGATGTGGACACTCGGTCAAAGTGTGTCTGAGAACAGATACGCGCTCCGGCTTCATGCAGCTTGTCCAGGGAGGAAGGAGAGAGCAGCGCTGACACTGCTTTACTCCAAGAGGGACTTACACCTACCTGCTCCACCTTGATGTCGAATTCACCATGCACCTTCTTGCCTTTGAAGAACTTGACCCTGAGGGAGAAGAGGGGGAGAGTCAAGCATTAGGTTACAGGATTACGACAGCTGGCTCTGCTGAAGCTGTCCACGATCAGGAGCAGGTTGACCGACCCTGCCCCACGATCAGGAAGCAGCTTCTCTGCTGGCACCCTAATGATCCTTGTGCTGTGTCATTGCTGAACACTGCTGCTACACTCAGCATTCAGTGGAACAGGCAGCTCAGCCGTGATTTCTGGGTCATTTGACACAGTGAGTTTTCCACGGGCTTCCTCCTGGTGGGGCTGAACCTTGCTGCGTGGTGCAGTGACAGTGTCCCCATGCACCTTACTCTTTTCAAAAGTGATTGTGAAAATATCCCCTCACAAACTTTCCATCTGGAAATAATCAGCTACCAGCCAGAGCAACTAAGCCCTGCAGCCTTCGTACAAGAGTGAAGGATCCCAGATGCAGTCCGAGCCCGTTGTTCACTTCTCACTCACACTGGAAACTCTGGAGGCTCGGAGAGTGAGGTGAGCTCTGAGAGTGAGGAGTGTCACAGGAGAGTGAGGAGTGTCACAGCACAGTCAGCTGTAACATAGCTCTCTCTGACATAACCTAGTTGTGTCTGACAAGAGCAGAGGAGTGACACAGCTCTCTCTGTCTAGAGCCAGAGGAGTGACACAGCTCTATCTAGAGCAGGAGGAGTGACACAGCTCTCTCTGAGGAGTGACGCAGCTCTGTCTAGAGCAGGAGGAGTGACACTGCTCTCTCTGAGGAGTGACACAGCTCTGTCTAGAGCAGGAGGAGTGACACAGCTAAAATCCACAAGGTGAGCTAAAGACAAGCTGAAGCTCTGCCTGTTTATCTGTGGGCTGGGGACTCCACTGGCGAGAACTGCTTTCCAGGGAGCGAAGAGGCAGGTCGCTTCAGAGCAGCTCCAGGGGTCGGCCACAGGAAGTGGGGGGGGGGTGTAAAAATGGGCCTAGCGACCAATCCCTGCACGGCAGAATGTTAATACTGGGTGCTATGGCAACGGTAGCCATCACAGGGAGAGAGACAAGGTGCTAAGAAACCAGCAGCCAAATTGGCAGGTTTCCCAGAAGGCCGAGCTGCTCGCACCTGTCACCGGGAGCTGGCTGGGCGCAGGAGCAACACCAGGCCTGACGCCGCAGTGCAGATATTCCCAGAACTGCCCTTCCTCACGTTCCAGAGTCCCGTCACGTTAAACACAAGACCTCCCGTAAACACTACTTTCCCTCTCAGGACGTCAGCCCGCTCAAGACCCTGACCCACAGAACTAACCAGCAAGGATCTGCTGTGTTTGTGCATGCTGCTTTCTGTGCTTGGTGTTTTGGTGCAGCTGTATTGTATAACAGCGCCTTACATGTACTTTTCATCATCCTGTTTCTTTTTCTGGTTGATATTCAGTGTTTTAAAAAAATACATTTCTATGTTTTTTATTTCAGTCGGATTTCTCAGCAGCCAAATGCCTGTTAAAAACCAGCCTCCTGCAGCTGAGGAGTGCCAGCAGGGCACAAGCGAGGCAGAACAAACCCCTGCTGCAGAGATAAAGACACTGCGCCAGTGCTGGGCAAAATGCAAGGTGTCACAGGGCCCAGTGCACAGCGCTGGAGAGACGGGACTCAGAGCAGTGTGCCGGGCCAGTGCTGTTCAACACTTTCCTAACCGGGCTACAGGGGGAAAAAGACAGCACAGGACAGGACAGGCAGACAAGGGAAGCTTTCAATACAGACGGGCCTGTCAGCACCTAAGGAAAAGTGAGACAGTGAAAAAATGGAACTAGTCTCAAAGCAGATGGTCTGGAACTGCAGGAAGCCCAGAGATCACCAAAACTGAGAGGTGAGCTGCTATAAATACCCCTTTAGACCGCTGTACACATAGACACAGTGCTCAGAGTCTGAGGAACAGGGAAAGAGGAAAGAGTTTAATGAGAGACTTTCTTGGCCTTTAACAATGTAGCTGTCATGCTGTGCAGAATAAAATGTAATCACCTCCTGCTATAATTGCATTACCCAGAAAACAGCATCAGTGCGACATTCATTAAGTTGCCTCCCCTCCCCCGTCCACCTCCCACTCAGCCTTCCCGAGTGAACATCGCAGTTCCTGGGGCAGCCGCTGGGAGCCCCCGCTGCAGCATGGGCACCGTGATGGAGCAGCGCAGGCTGAAGGATCAGCCAGCAGCACCGCCTGCTGCAGCTCCTGCTGTGCTCACGCCCGGCTCTAAACTGTCCCAGCACAGGCCGCCCTTCGCTGTGGAACAGGAGACAGGAGGGAGGCAGCCCTCAAGAGTATCTACAACGTTTCCATTACTGCCTCCATCAGGCCTTGATCCATACCCTCAGGGTACCACACACAGCACGTGCAGGATGTTTGTGTCTGCTCAAGCCTGTGCTGGGTATTTTTCCTGTCTCCTGCCGCAAAGCTAGAGGTGACGCAGAACCTCTGCACAGCTCAATGGGCTGTGAGCATCAGAAATTCGTGCTCGCTGTAACTGCTAACTTTCACTACTAGCAGAGACTAAAAATGCTCTGTCAGTTATTGAAACCTGTAGACTCCCTGCATGCTTAAAAACATCCTGTAGCACACAGAAGCATTCAGGTTCTGAGCCCAGAAGGAAGCTTTTGAATGCAGCACAGTCATATTCCACCCTCCCACCCCCTTTCTATCCTCTTTATCCAATTCAGAGCTGCAGGGGAGCTGCGCCCTATCCTGGTGTAAGGCAGGGTTCACCCTGGCCAGGGCACCAATCCATCACAGGGCACACAGACACACGCGCATTCACACCAACTAACCAGCCAGCATGTCTTTAGACTGTGGGAGAAAACCAGAGCACCCTGAGGAAACCTACACAATGTACACAAACACAGGGAGAACATACAAACTCCACACCGACAGCACACGAGGTCTGGACCTGAACGCAGGGTCCCGGCACTACAAGGCAGCAATGCTGACCACTGCGCCACCATGCTGCTCCAGACTCCATCCTCTAGGGCTTTATTGTCCTTCACCACACTTTAGGTCTGAGCTGGAACACGAGTTAAATCCTGCAGTAACCTCCCTGCCCGTCTAGCCCAAGCCTCCAAGCTCCTTCCAGACAGGCAGTCTGATCAGAGGTGGTGCTGGTCGCCACAGTGCTCCCAGATAAATGATCCCTAATAGAGCAATTAATCACAGGCATCGCCACTGCCACCGGCTGCAGCTTCAGTGCGCTGCTCTGCCTGGCTCCCGACAGCAGCGAGAGCGGGCTCGGAGTTCGGGGCTCGTTTGTGTCCTTCGATCCGGGATCCTTCCTGAGCCCCTGCCTCTGGAGACAGCTCCCGCAGTGAGCGAAGGGCTAGCTCACGAGCACAGACCTCAAGCAAGTGAAAGACACACAAAGTCTAAAGACACAGCCCACAAAAACAAATCAAATCTATAAATAATCCAAAATAACGAGCATAGTTCAGCTGTTCACCTGCTTTCTTACTACTGTACCCCACTCAGGGCTGCTGGGGAGCTGGAGCCTATCTCAGCAAGCAATGGGCACAGGGCAGGGTACAGCCTGGACAGGATGCCGGTCAATCACAGGGCAGGCCAGACCAGACAGAGCACCTGGAGTAAACCCGAGCGAACACGGAGAGAACATGCATACTCCACACAGACAGCACCACAAGAATTGAACCCAGGTTCCCAGCACTGCGAGGCAGCAATGCTAACCACTGCAGCACAACACGTGACTTCGCAGTTTCTGAGCAGCTGTACAGCATGGCGTAATATAATTAAATCATTTGGCTGGTGCAAAGGACTTAAATTTGTACCCATTTATAGAGCTGCTGGAGTGAAGTACCTGGCGCAGCGGTACAACAGCCCACAGCTTTCCCACTAGGAGCTCAAAGCCCTGACCAGCCCTCCACACTGCCTCCTCTGCTCACAGGCGCTGCCTACCAGTGCTGCAGTGGACACGCTGCTGCTGTCTGGCCTCCGCACATGAGCAAGAGGTTTCTGTTTCACAAACAGATCCCTGCAGGAACAGGACATTAATCTATACATCTGATTTAGATTTGTCTCCAGCTCTGCCTCCTGTTCTGCGGTCTCGGGCCTGGGGGGATGTCTGCCTGCAGGTGGAGGTAAACCTGTCTGAACGAGCCAGAGACTGGGGGGCGCAGAGGAGCTGCACCTGCACAAGGTCCCTGCTGACCACAGGGGGCAGAGGCTCATTAGGACGACACTCCCTCATCGGAGTAAGAGGATTTCTTATGGAGAGCACCAGGCCTGCCTGAAACCCACCTTACAACAGCAGCAGTGTGTGAGAGCCAGGGAGAGAAAGCTGTCCTTTAAAAGACACGAATGCAGCACAGTGCTACACAAGACTACAGCAGAGCTGTACCAGACGTTTATTCTGGGGGTCAGTGCCCTTGTCAGGAGCTACACTTTTACAGCTGGAGGAAGCACGTGTCCTCCACGCTCGCATTCACGCAGAAGCCCTGCGGCCTGGCTGTCCCTAGCAGAGCTGCACACTTGAACTCTGAGTCTGAACTCAGGCAGGGATCGCTGCTCTCCTGTATACCAGCTCTCCCCTCAGCCAGCGTGTTCAGAGCCAATCCTCCTTTTAATCCGAGGTGGGAAAAACACTCCTTGGAGCATCCCAGGTGTGTTCAACAGAAGAACCGAGGAAAGCAAATAAACCCAGGCGCTATCGAGCCCCCATCTCCCAGGAGACTCCGACCGCGGGGCTGCAAGCACAGAGCCTGGGCTGCCGTCACACCCCCGGGGAGGTGCAGACCAGCCAGAGAAGGGGTCTCCCTGCACCTCCCCTGCTGCACCTCAGTCCCTGGGATTTCATCCACAACCTGCTGAAGTCGGGGCACAGTCTGCAAACACCCCGACATCTGTGCGCTCTGCCACTGCTGGGGGGGGCAGGAAAAGCGCTACAACACCTCTCAACACCGCCCTGCGGACACGGCGCTCTCTGATCACGCGCTACGAATGTTATTACGGAAGGAGGGGAAAAAATAGATGAATTAGGTGATGCGGCTGGCAAGCTCTGAGCACCCCAAAAATAGAAACGAGCGGATGTGTCACAGATGGCTGTAAGGTGTAGGACACCCCCAGCCCTGTTTCAGTTGGCAGTGCAGCTCTGTGTGCTGTCGGGCTGCGTGTCTAATGTGAGCACCGGACCCCTGCTTGCAGATCGCTCAGGTCTCGGCCATCAGGCTCGGTTCGGCTCCCCCCTGCAGACGGGCCTGTCCCGGTCCTGCTGCTCTGCTTGGGCCCTCCCGCCCAGCGCAGCAGCCATGACAGTGTTAGAGTATTTATGGTAAGTGTTAGCGTTAGGCTTCAGGGTTAGTGTTAGCATGAGAGTCAGGGTAATCGTTAGGTTTAGGGTCAGGCAGTGCCCAAGACGTGTTTCAGTCAAGGAGGAGGGATCCGAGTGCAGGAGAGCTACAGAGGAGCTCCTGGAATCCCGGGGGAATGTTCTCTGCATGCCTCAGTGCGCAATGTGAATAATTCGGGAGGCATTTGTCTTTTCCGACGGCCCTTATAATCAAACAGGCTTCCCCGGTGACACACACTCAGAACGGATTGCGCCTGATTAATCAAGCATGAGGAGAGACCCACAGCCATTAAAAAGTAATGTGGTGCTGTTCATCAAAGGAAGCACAACTTCGAGTGAGAATTCTGCACAGGGCGCTGCAGAGCGAGGGAGGAGGGGTCGGGGGGGGGCAGGATGACATATTTTACACTGCGATCAGCCTGAGACAGAGACGAGCTGCTGAGCTCATGCCAGGGAGCCTGGGAGGCGGAGATAGAGACAGAGCAGCGTTTTCCTAATCTGCATCAGAACCTGACGGCCAGAGAAGAAAACAGACGCATGTAATATTAAGGACTGATGGAGAGAAAATGGGGCTCATTTCATCCTAGTCTGACAGGCTCCGCAGGGAGGTCAGGACGGTGAAAACACACGATACAGAACCAGCTCTTATCTCTCCCCTCCTTTTCTCCACTAATTGTTCTCTTCTGGTCTCCTTTGTACTTTGTGCTGTGTAGATCCCACCCTCCGGTTCATAAGAACAGTTAGAGGAGAGGAGCCGTTTGGAGTTGGTACCTCACAGATCCCGGGATCTTGTCCAGCTGTTTCTCGGAAGAAGCCAGGTAATCCGCTTCAACAGCACGGATGGGCCGCTTGGTCCACACTCCCACACCTCTTTGGCTAAAGAGGTGCCTCCCGTTCTCGGTTTTGAAGATCAGAGAACAGCAACGCCGAGCTGCGTGTCCGCCAGGGCTCACTGTTTACCGAGAGGTGGGGTGATGTGATTCAGGCCTCAGCTCTCACTCCCCTGGCCTTGAGGAGCAGCACTGCCGCTCGCACATCGCTCCACACTGGCACAGCGCAAACTCTCAACCTCACACAGTCCTCGTGGAAATGCTAACATTTTAAAAAGACAAGTTAGCCCCTACGCATTTAGCTCCTGCGTTGTTTTTTTAAAACACAGTTTCTAGCATCAGGAAAAATGAGGCATAGTTCAATCCAAACATTTTAGCAACAGGAGCTGTTGTATTTTTTAAAAATCTTTGTAAGTTCAGAATCGTTAGAAAATGAGAATGTTTACAGATGAGAGGAACCATTCTAGTAGTTAATGGGTGCCTGGATCTCACCCTGTCACTTCCTGAAAGAGCCCACAATGAGCCGATTCGGGCTCTTGGAAGCAGAGCTGGAACGAAAACCTGCAGCTCCTCAGGGAGGCGAGTTTATCGATCAGAGGTCAGCGAAGGGCAGCTACTCTCATCAAGAGTCTGACACAGCAGCTGCCGTAATTAAAAGCAGCAGGAAAAGCTCTTTATGTGGATTTTCACAAGAGAGTGAGTGACTGACTATTGAGGACTCACAGTGTGGTCACGGTGAAGGACCAGTCTGTCACCACGCTGGTGCTGGGAGGACAACGGGGTCGCGACCCCCGAGTCACAGACGAGGTCTGAGACAGCCCCACACTGAGGCAAAGCATCGCCCACAGGAGTGAGACCATCTCTCTCACATTCCACGGTGCTTCAGGTGCTCTGCAGCACTTACGTTAGAAAGACAAATCGGGGCCCTGCAGCCACAGCATCAAGACAGTCCTGGTGTGAGGGGAGTGCGGACGTCAAGATCACCTTCACTAAGAGCACGAGGAGCTGAGCGTGTGGCTCGCTGATCGTGTGCACACTGTGACCTCCATGCTCCCATTGGAGAGGAGACCGAAAGCGACGTGGCATTTCTTATCGTCAATAATTATTTAGACCTGCTTTTGTGAAGCTCCAGTTGATGGGTATTGAGACAGCAGCTCCAGACTCTTGCTTCAGAATTATATACATTTCCACCCAGGAGGTCTACACCAATACGAGTCTATATGATAACAGGAACAAGTAAAGGTTTATTCCCTGCTGAAAAGAGAAGAAAAGGAACAAAGTTTCGGCAGTGGAGCCTTCTTCTTCAGTTCCTACTTGAACTACTTGAACAATATTATAACAGTGTAACACTGTAAGGACAAACCTTACTGAAGCTCAGAATGCCTTTTCCACTGAAACACACTTCCAGCACCAGGACTGTACAGCTGTGGTAGTGAATCCACAGCTGTACAGTCCTACAACATCAGTGAACCAGAAACACTGCAGTGAGCCAAAATGACTTCAACCGAGCAACAGCAAACCACAGTCTGGCACCGTGCAGATAAGAGCTTCCCACTGAAGCACTGCGCGACATTGTCAGCTTCCTCCTGCTTCACCAGGCTCTGTCTTAACACAGTGTGTGAAGCTTGGCTGTGTTATTTCACCCTGAGAGACAATGATAAGGTGTTTGAACAGCAACTCACAGTGACATTAATCTACGAGTGGCTTAATTCTCTGGGTCTGGTTTTCACCAGCAGCTCAAACACAAGGCTCTTTCAATCAGCTGGTGTCATGAAGCCAATTTGCCATTCCTTATCAAAGATCTCTCCTTCTCACTCTTTACAGAAATACAGCACAACTGCAACTGCAAATCATTGGCAAAACCCAGTGTTCTCTGATCAGCACCCCATCTAACATCTCACTCCACAAAATCAAATAGAACCTGCTTCTCTTATTTTGCATTTATCACTTCCACCTTAAGGGCAAGCTGGTGGAGGGCCCTTAATTCCACCTTAAATCTCTGCAGTGATTTCCTCAGGCACTTCAGGGAATCAGAGAGGAGGCTTGCTGCCCAGCAACCATGTCCATGGCAACACACGGGCTGTAGTGATGGAGGGGCGGAGCACAATTCTGGGAGATCAAATGAAAAAATAGAAAAACTGCCTCTGCATTACTACTGCTTTACTGTAAAAGGCACACAGTGCCAGTGATCAGCTACCAGTGCTGACATTTCCATGCAATTTCCAGTCTTTTTTAATTCAGCAAGACATTTCTTGTTACATTACCGCTGCAGTGTCTCAGAGCAGGCACTGAGAGAAAAAGATTTGAAGAGCAGCACAGCCTAGTAAAAGATCTGTCATTTCTGTTCACTAGTACAGATGGCAATAATATAAAATTCCCTAGCTCGTGTTAGAATCCATGATAACCCAAGCAAAAATTCAAGATCTTATACACCATTATAAAGACGTTAAAGGGACTTTTCTGTAACCAACTACCCTCTGAGAAGCTGAAAGGCTTTTAAAATAAACTGAAGAAATATAAAAATGTAAATTATTTAATTGAAAGCTTCTGTTTACAAGGGCAGGAATAGATGCCAGTTGTATCAGAGCACGTCCCCAGACCGCTGCTCTCATGTCTGTGAAGGAGCACCTGGATAAGGACAGCCATCACAGAGCCCTCAGACACAGACAGTGGGGCAGCAGCACGACCCCAATCCAGACAGCGATCAGGATTCCCAGACTTCCAGAGGACCGCAGGGCAATCTCCCACTATAGCTGTGGAATTTGCCCAGTATGAAACATGCCCTGCACTTTCTGGCCCTGCTGCTGGTGTGTGTTCAGCTATTTTTCTGTGCCTGTTCTTGGGAAAGAGAGTGGGCTCCCCACTCAGGAGGAGAGAAAACCGAGGCTGTGACCCAGACAGGCTGTCAAACTGTCAGCAACATCTGCAGCACCGTGGGCAAACCAGGAACGTTAATATCACCCCGTCCACTTTACAACAGGGTTTTGAATTTATAGTAAAGCACATTTAAACATGATATTGAGGTGCAACTGGGTGTACTAATTTCATAAACAGTGACTTAAACTCCTATTAGTCTTTTTAAGGAAAGATTCACTCTGCTACATGGTAAACCTGCAGTGTAAACTGTACTTTCCTTCCGTTAACATGGCTGAAGTTCCGACAGCCTTCAGAGGAGCAGGGCTAGAGCTCAGAGCTGCTAGGAAAAATAAATTATGTATCAGCTGCACTGTACACTTTCTGTAAGCAGTCACAAAGTGATGCTTCTTCCCCAGAAGACCTGGGTGTTTTCTCCTCTCGGTTTGAGCTCTGACAGGAGGGCTCTCTCTGGTTCAGTTTGATATCCTTCGCACGGCGGGAGAGCTTAACACGGGCCCTGTGCGCCTGTGTCACACTCAGCTCTCGACCTCAGCTGGAGCAGAAAGAATAAGACAACTGTCTCAGCAGAGGGTCACTTATATCCATATGCATGCTGTTCCTCTCATCCTCTTTTCTTAAAGTCATCTGATTTCAACAATCAAGGCAGCTCAGAACATCTCCAATCCCAGAATCCTCCTCGAAGTGCCTCAGCTGGCCGGGCAGCGTGACCACAGACTCTGCCCTCTGCTGCTTCGCCCGGCAGGGAGGATCGGAGCCCAGCTCTCGGACTGCCTGCGCCAGCTTGGCGCTTTCCTGGAAACAGTCCGAACTCCTCTGCACAGCGTCACGAGTCCTTCGCCATCAGCGGCACCGAGGTACTGATCCGAGACCTCGGTCTCATGCCCTTATACTCATACTCACTCGGCTGCCCCACTCTGAGCAGCTCCTCAGTCTGCACCCTGACTTCCGCCCAGGTGCCAGCTCTGAGTCCCGCGAGTCCTTCAACACCATCTGTTTGGCAGAAGGAAATCCTCCCCCACATCAGGCTATTAGGACTCGCTCCTGGTGGGAGGATCAGAGTTTAACATCATCCTGGATCCCATTCAGGAAGTGCGGCACGTGACCCCCTCACCACCCCTGTCACTGGGATAGACCACAGCAGAGGCTGGTGGATCCCGGAGTCGGTTTAAAACGTCTGACAGCACCAATGCAAAAGAACGTATTAGCAATCTGTTTACTTCTTCAGCTCCCATTAATGCAGACGAACGCATTAAGCAGTTTATTTACCCAGTTTGTAGGCCACAATGTTCCAGGGAAATGCGCTAAAAGCCACTTACTCAGGCTGGCGAGGTTTCGTGCATAAAAGCAACGTCTGCTATTGTACACATGTGGATCAAAGACTGTTTCCACAGCTCCGCACTGGAAGGGTCTGGGCCGCACCACTGCCACCCTCTTCTCTCTTCCCGAACGGATGTGGCCGGGCTTCAGGCTGCGGATCCTGGTGCCAACAGCACCGGCAGCTCTTCACCCGCCTCCTTGCAAGACGGGAACCACAGCCGAGCGGACAGGACCGCCACACGGATCAGCCCGGGGCTTGAGAGGGCACGACATAGATAATCTAGGACACGACAGGGAAAAGAGGCCATTTCTGCCTCCAACAGCCACACTTCTCCTCCGCTCTGTGACATCGCAGAAGGAGACAGAGATGGGTCACCCCAGAAGGCTCTGAATCCGCAAGAAGTGTCAGAGAAGAAACACGAGAGCAATGGACTGGTGTGGGAAACAAATGGAAAGGTGGACTGGAAAGATAAAAAATGAGACAAGGACCCATCAGCCCATCTCACTCTATCGACTGGACCGTAACTTTCTGATCCTCCTCCACAGCAGTCCCTTTCTCTCAGTCCAGTCTGGTCACGGAGACACGCAATCAGGAGAACCCATCTAGAGCAGACAATTTCATAAACGCCCGCTGTGATGGGCACAGAGACTGCAGCCTGAGACAAACGCCAGCACATCATAGTCATACTGGGCAGAAACACCGTCGTAGTCTCCGCACTGGCCTCCCAGGGCAGAAAACACACATAGGAGTGATGCTGTAAAAAGAGTTTTCTCCTAATGGCTCCTCTTCCTAGTCCAGTGCAGTCCAATCCAGTCCAGTCCAGTCCTGCACAATCCAGTCCTCTCTAGTCCAGTACAGTGCAGTCCCATCCTACCCAGCAGAATCCAGTGCAGTCCAGTCCAGTGCAGTCCGTTCCAGTCAAGGCCATGCCACTCTAAACTATCAATCCAGACATCACTAGCTGCAGACCCAGCTTAACCAAGTGGATCAGGACATGGCAGAAGGGATCAGTAGGACTGTGGTCCTCAGGGACTCATTGTATTTCTACATCCAAAACTTAACTGCATCCTGGGCAGATGTTACTGACACTATGACTCACCCTGATTCTACGGAGCAAATTTCCTGGATTTAACGGAAGTAAATCACAGCCTGATTTAGCATATGGATGCAGCTCAGGCAGCAAGACAGACAAGCAGGGATTACAGTGGGAGAATCATCTCCTGACAGTGGGACACTGGGCTGCAGTGTGTTCAGTGTCTCAGTGTCAGTGCTGGGCTGCAGAGTTCAGTGTCTCAGTGTCAGAGTGCTGGGCTGCAGTGTGTTCAGTGTCTCACTGTCAGTTCTGGGCTGCAGTGTGTTCAGTGTCTCACTGTCAGTGCTGGGCTGCAGTGTTCAGTGTCTCAGTGTCAGTGCTGGGCTGCAAGTCAGTGTCTCAGTGTCAGTGCTGGGCAGCAGTGTTCAGTGTCTCAGTGTCAGTGCTGGGCAGCAGTGTTCAGTGTCTCAGTGTCAGTGCTGGGCTGCAAGTCAGTGTCTCAGTGTCAGTGCTGGGCAGCAGTGTTCAGTGTCTCAGTGTCAGTGCTGGGCAGCAGTGTTCAGTGTCTCAGTGTCAGTGCTGGGCTGCAAGTCAGTGTCTCAGTGTCAGTGCTGGGCAGCAGTGTTCAGTGTCTCAGTGTCAGTGCTGGGCTGCAGTGTTCAGTGTCTCAGTGTCAGTGCTGGGCTGCAAGTCAGTGTCTCAGTGTCAGTGCTGGGCAGCAGTGTTCAGTGTCTCAGTGTCAGTGCTGGGCAGCAGTGTTCAGTGTCTCAGTGTCAGTGCTGGGCTGCAGTGTTCAGTGTCTCAGTGTCAGTGCTGGGCTGCAGTGTTCAGTGTCTTAGTGTCAGTGCTGGGCTGCAGAGATCAGTGTCTCAGTGTCAGTGCTGGGCTGCAGTGTTCAGTGTCTCAGTGTCAGTGCTGGGCTGCAGAGATCAGTGTCGGGCTGCAGAGATCAGTGTCTCAGTGTCAGTGCTGGGCTGCAGTGTTCAGTGTCTCAGTGTCAGTGCTGGGCTGCAGTGTTCAGTGTCTCAGTGTCAGTGCTGGGCTGCAGTGTGTTTGGATGCTGAAAGCTGGTTCATTTCATTACCTTACCCTGAGAAACTGATTTCTCTTCAGAAATCTCCACTATCACATTATCTGCTTTTTAGATGCCTGCAGGCTGTGGACCAGGACCAAGGCAAACACGAGCCCCTCTCTCTGACTCACTGTGAGAGCAGGCACCTCTAATTCCCCAGTCAAGAGCTGTGGGATCAGACTGCCACTGTGGCCAAAGATTCCTCTTTGTGATTTACACCAGCACTTAGCCTATTCAACAAACAGGATTTTTTACACTCCAAGAGACAGATTACCCGGTTTAAATCTCAAGATTAGCAACATGAGAGGCCACAGGGATTTCCAAAGCTGAGCTGACAGGTGACATTGTGACAAAGGTGTGCAGAGTTCAGCACGCTGTGGAGCTGCAGTTCAGAACAGCTGCTGAGATTTCCGGGGCAGAGAGGCAGGACAGAAACAGACTGTAACAGGGGGGCCTCAGGGAGGTCTGGTCTTATAACCGGTCTTATATCTTGGTGTACTTTGCATGGTACTTCCTTAGTAGGGTGTAAGCAGGGGAGAAAGAAGAAGCAAAACTGGGCTTCCCATTTCCCAGTCTACAGCTGTACAACAGTGTGGTTTCAGTGCATACCATTCCTCAGCGTACAGTGCTTTACTGGGGTACACCGCTGGAGAATGGGAGAAACAGGATGGCAAAATTACTGCCCAGGTCCAGAGGGGGCGTGGTAGGGAGAGAGAGTATGTCAGAAGCGGGCGTGTCGGGATTGGGGGTGTGGCGTGATGGAGGTGTGCTAACAGGGGGGCGTGTCATGAGAGGGGCGTGGCAGGAGAGTGGCAGGTTCTGCACAGGCCTGATTCACAATGACACAAAGCCAAAGACACAAACTTTTCCGATCGCCACTGGGAAGAGACTCATTCCTCATTCTGCATCGCTGTAAGGCTGTAACACTCCACACGAGTCTCCTCTGCTTGTGCGCGCCGAGAGGCACTCACCTCTTTCAGCTCTATAAACTATTTTAATCCCTAGTGCTCGGCCATCTCTTGCCCATGATGGATCAGTCACGATGGAATGCAGTTTAGTTGCAGTAATGAGTGCAGGACAGGTGAGTAGGATGAAACTGTGGATGTGAGGATGAGTGATGAACACTGAAGTGCTGCTGTGAGGATCTGTATTAGTTCATCAGTGCTCTGTGGGAGGGTGCCTCACCTCGTGAGAGAGGAATTCTTCCCATAATCATGTTTGCTGGTTTTATTTAGTTTTCCTATTCACAGGCAAAACCCCTTCCAATTAACGTAGCAATATACCCTACTTTGCATAATTGGAATAACCTCACAACTCCGGATAGGAAAATCAATGCTTCACTTCTGCCCTAGTCACTCACTTCCAGCTGCTCACAGGGAGCCGAACGCAAGCACCTGCAGAGCTCCTGGCACACAGAGCTCCAATCCACTGTGACCCCGGTAATTACAGATCCTGCCGCAGGGACCTCTGCAAGGGGGGGAAATTAGACAGGCTAGTCGGCCCCGCTCCGCTCTGTCGAAGGACCAGTTTTTCAATGTCAGCTTCAGAGAAGAGCGGATGAAACATGGAGCTCTTAGCATGCTCGCCCGGCAGTCTCCCCTCCCGCGAGGGAAGCAAGCTCCCTGAATACTCCCTGCCCTGAGTGCGTGGCCGCAGGCCAGCTCCTGCAGAGGGGGCGACGGAGCGGGTGGCTGATGGCTAGGGGGGCTCAATCAGGACCACCGTGCCCCCGAGGCAGGAGGAAATCCCCACAGCTCCGCTGGCGGTCACCGGGCTTTGGGAATGGAGCAGAAATCCCGCCGCTATTACAGATTGTAATCATGTCTTTAGCGGCTTCGTTTATCTGCTTCCTGTCCGGCTGTGCGTGTCTGAGGTTAATCAGGCCCATAATCACAGACGGGGAATTTCCCAGGACATTTTTAGGTTTTCACAAACACGAGACACTCATGGCTTCGCCTCACCTCCTGCCCACAACGCTTTTTGGCTTTCAAGTTCAACGCAAATTTCTGCAGCAGCTCAAGCTTTCTAGCACGTGACCCAGTTTAGGAGGCCGTCCTCAGCTTCCTCTAGGCCAGCAGAGTCCGCCCCTGGTCCTGAAAGGCTGCTGGTCCTTCTCATTTTCACTGGGACCCTGAGCACAAAGACTCCATCGTACCTGTGACTGGATGAGGATCCCCTTGACCTTTGTGTGCTCATTGAAGATACTGGTATCATATAAATATCTCCGATTCCCACCAGGGTTGGACCAGGGTTGTGTAACACTAATTTGCTTCCTCAGCTTACTTCCTGACCAGCAGTCTTTTCAGAGGTCTTGTGCAACTGGGCAGCTTGTTAGCAGCGAAAATGAAGACACAAAGGATTCAGAAACACAAAGCCAGAGTCATCAGTGGAACGAAAATAACAAGAGATGAAGGAGCAGCAAAGTGGAACGGGTTTTAAATTTAAAAACACATATATAATGAAGATAAGCTTCATTAAAACAGTTCTCCTAGGCTGTAGATTCTGTAGCGACCAGAGAAATCAACAGCTAGACTAAGCTTGTCCAAGACAAATGCAATGGGAGATGATCTAGTACCCTGGAATCATTCCAGCTGAGAGCCTTGTCTGACTTGGCCAGCGTGAGGAGCGACTGATCAGCTCATCCCTGCTGAAATTCCCATTCTGGCAGAAGCCACAGAAGCAGCGACACCAGCTCCCTTAGTGTGGTGAGAAGATACCGTGGGGCTTTGATCTGGGCTCTTTCAAGCGCGCTGACCTTTCTATAAAAGTCGTATCACAAGAAACAACGTCAAGCCTCAGTCCCTTTGATCGCAAACCTGTTTGCTACCATGCCTGAACACTGCTGACGAAGAAAGAGGTTCCAATGTCTCCTGTGAAAACCAGACACTGATGGCTGATTGTATAGTAAAATACTGGTTAACCAGTTTAATCAGCTGTCATTAGTTTAGTTACACACACCTGCCCATCATAGAAATACAAAACCCATGTTAATTTAAGCAACCCCACTATTATTTCTAAATCCTACCACAGCTGACCGGTTTCCCACAGAGCTGCTGTGCCCACAATGTAAATACCAGAGTATACCAGTGCGCAAGGCCTGGCTTTCACGCACTGTACTGGTACTGTACTGTAGGGGTTGTGTCTGCTCTGTTTTGTGTCTGGTGTTTTATCACACTGGCTCGAGTTGAGGCGGAAACCAAGGACTTAGTGCTGATGGTACTGATTTTCATGCTTATTTCATATTCTGGCATCTTTCAGGAAAAAGCAGAATGAGATTCTTAGTCCTCTTAGCAATTAAAATTCCCCTGAGCTCACCTTCAAGCGTTCTTGTACTCGCCAAAGGACAGGCTGTTCAACCGAATTTTGGGGAACACATAAGAAAAATTAAATTTACAACCTTTTTTTAAAGACAGCCTATGCAAATGCGATACTGTCAATTCTGTCGTTCTGCAACGCGTTTTCTGTCAAACATCCCAGCATGCTTCGCAACATAACTCTAAATGAGAGCTCGCAGTCCAGCTTAGGAAAGGCAAACTTAGACATAGTTCTCAGTTTAGGTTAGAATACCTTTCCTTCGGTCACTCGGAACAGACTTCCGAAGACAGTGGTTGGAATGGGTATAATTAAAAGATTTCCAAGAATTGACAACAAACTCCTCTGTTTTGGGGGGGAGGCTGCTAGCACAATGACTCGGAAATTCCCGCACACGAGAAGCCGGAGCCCCAAGGGATATTTCACGTGGTGGAAGGAATCCTGAAATCCCATTCCACTGGAATCCAGGGCAGAGATGCTCTGCAAGAGCTGCAGGTATGAGCTGGGAATGCGGAGTACGAGCTTAACTGAGCAGCACGACAGATTATTGGAGAATCGATAGCTGCGGACACCCCCAGCATGCCCCTGGGAGAAGCAAGCTATTGCAGCAGTCGGGTCACAGACAGCCAGAGCCTGCGGTCGCTCCCACCGTCGAGCCCCCGAAAGAGGGAGAGGGAAGAGGGGGAGGAGGGGGAGAGACTGTACAGGCGTTCAGCACTGACTGAGTCACATTCTGTAACCGCAGTCACTGACTCACCCCTCCCCCTTGTCTCCTCCCCCTGCAGGCCTGACCTCATCCCACAGCACAGTCCCCCTCTCCCCCACAGCCCCCTCCAGCCCTGCGCGATCCCCCTCTCCCCCACAGCACGGTCCCCCTCTCCCCCACAGCCCCCTCCAGCCCTGCGCGATCCCCCTCTCCCCCACAGCACGGTCCCCCTCTCCCCCACAGCCCCCTCCAGCCCTGCGTGATCCCCCTCTCCCCCACAGCACGATCTCCCCGTGGAATTAACCTTTACTCTTTCCTTTGCAGACAGGGCACACTCATACAGCCTCCAGCTCACACCTACAGACAGGGTGAGACGGTAAGTAGAGACCAGATACCCGCAGTGCACAGGACCATAGGGAACAGGAACACAATGCTGAAGACAGCAGCATGGTCAGCACCAGTGTCCAGCACTGTCCAGCACTCTCTAGCATGATCCAGCACTGTCCACTACAGTCCAGCACTGTCCAGCATGATCCAGCACTGTCCACTACAGTCTAGCACAGTTCGCTACAGTCCAGCACTGTCCACCACAGTCCAGCACTTTCTAGAATGATCCAGCACTGTCCACTACAGTCCAGCACAGTCCAGCACTTTCTAGCACTTTCTAGCATGATCCAGCACTGTCCACTACAGTCCAGCACTGTCCAGCACTGTCCACGCACCCCAGCGCTGCAGTGATCCATCCCTGAGCTCAGCAGGGCTGCCACTGGCGAAGAGCCCAGATGAAGAAACAGCATGAGTGAATCACCAGAGGCCAAAGCAGGGATGACCCAATGCACACGGAAGGGCGGGGTCCTGAGTTGGGGGGAGGGGGGGTTACAATGCTGTGGTGCAGAGGTGCCCAAGTCTCCTGTAGCTGAAGATGCATCTCCCAGAGCTGAGAGCCCAGTAATCTGACAGCTGGACTTTCCCCCCCTTTAATATACAGCTGCTGCATGACTTCGATCTCCAGCACTCAATTCAAATTTCAAACCCGTCATCACATTCACCCAGGGGCGATCTATATTCATGCCAGTTTGTTTAGCTATTAACTTTATTAGCAAGCGTATGTTTTTTAGTGTCCTGGGTCTACAGAGGCAGTAATAACTGTTAACTGGCATACAACTGAGACAGACCTGCTTTTTGCGTAGTGTCCCACGTCGGAGACACCAGTAAAGGGGTAAATGGATGAGCTGGGTAGAAATATTTAGAAATGCCTTGGACCCACAAATACAGCATGGAAAAGTGCATTGGAAAAACTGGCCCTAACAGACGGATTGAAATTGGAAGTGTTTTCTATGGAGCTGTATGTGTGCAAGTTTCCCGGTTTCCCGGTCTCTGCGCTAGGCTGACTGTAATCTTCTTTGAAAAGACAACATGGAGGAGACTGCAGTGCATCTCCTACAACCACTCACTCCCACACCGCCCACAGGCTGGGGTCTCAGCTGGTCTCTCTCGTGCAATATCTAATATCCCAGGGTCTGGTACAGCATGAGGAAGCCTAAAGAATCCACAGTAAATCCACAGCATACTTGTGAGGAGAACAAGGTAGCCTACACACAGCGCAGCTGATCACAGTGGGAGCAGGAAACTGGTCTGTAATGCCCTGAATGTGGTACAGGCTTTGGCTAAAGGCCTGGGAAAAGTATTTTTCATTGGATTGTGCTCTGTTCCTTTGAGGAAAACCTACTGAATCTTTCTAGTCTCCGGTTTTTACAACGGGCTTCATAACTGAAGAATTATTTTAAAAATCATAGGCTATGAACATCCATTAAAAATTCGCCTCTGGATTTGCAGACAGATGGAATTAATTACCCGGGCCCAGCGACAGAATAAAATATGCCTTAATGGACCATATGTCTTCCACTGAAATCTCTGAAACCCACAAATCACATTTTTCTGTTCACCACTTTCATCTCAGCAGGGTATTGATCAGCAAAGATAAACACATTTCACTTTCCGAGTGACTGATATTACTTATGTACAGCAGGGCTGTCCAGTCCTGGTCCTGCAGGGCCAGTGAGCATGTCTGCAGCAGGGCTGTCCAGTCCTGGTCCTGCAGGGCCAGTGAGCATGTCTGCAGCAGGGCTGTCCAGTCCTGCTCCTGCAGGGCCAGTGAGCATGTCTGCAGCAGGGCTGTCCAGTCCTGCTCCTGCAGGGCTGGTCAGTGAGTCTGCAGCAGGTCTGTCCAGTCCTGGTCCTGCAGGGCCAGTGAGCATGTCTGCAGCAGGGCTGTCCAGTCCTGGTCCTGCAGGGCCAGTGAGCATGTCTGCAGCAGGGCTGTCCAGTCCTGCTCCTGCAGGGCCAGTGAGCATGTCTGCAGCAGGGCTGTCCAGTCCTGCTCCTGCAGGGCCAGTGAGCATGTCTGCAGCAGGGCTGTCCAGTCCTGGTCCTGCAGGGCTGGTCAGTGAGTCTGCAGCAGGTCTGTCCAGTCCTGGTCCTGCAGGGCCAGTGAGCATGTCTGCAGCAGGGCTGTCCAGTCCTGGTCCTGTAGGGATGGTCAGTGAGTCTGCAGCAGGGCTGTCCAGTCCTGGTCCTGTAGGGACGGTCAGTGAGTCTGCAGGTTTTCAAAGTCACTTTCACGCAGCAGCACCTGACGATCTGGGAGAAGCTGTTGAACTGCTCCAGTTAAGCAGGTAACCAGCTAGAATGCATCTGAGACTGGGTGTTTCAATGATACAGGCTGTAACTGCTCAAGTGATTTAAATACAGCAGAGTCCGAGTCACAGCTACTGGAGTCACTCTGCACTGACCCCTTGCTTTGATTGCAAGAAGGTTCAAAACAATTGCAAGGCAAGACCTTCACGTCACACAAAACGGAATGAGATTCAACAAAAAAGTTCCTAGATCCATCCCTCCATGTTCTAACCGTTTCGTCCAGCTCAGGGTTGCGGGACAGCCAGAGTCTATCCTGGTCAGCAGCGGGCACAAGGCAGGGTACACCTGCACCCTGGAGGGACCCCAGACCATCACAGGGCTCCCGTGCGAAGAGAACATGCAAACCCCACGCAGACAGCTCCCCAGGTCCAGAACTGAACCCAGGCCCCAGCACTGCGAGGCAGCTATACCGACCACTGGTACTCACGCCCTCCAGGGTCCGACTATCCCTGCTGAGTCCGAGAACAGAGCTCTGGCAGAGCAGACGGCCAACCTGACTTTGCTTCTTCGCCCCCTGCTTTCCTCCCGGACTGGAGCGAGGCGAAGCTGCCCTTCACGTCGGCAGCCCAGACCTCACACTCATCTGAACATCCTCCCAGAACCTGCCCCGCAGCACCACGGATTTTTTAATAAGCGATTTAGCAGATTAATGCAAGCGGTGCGGCAGACGGGCCCGGGGCAACAGCTTGTCGTCTGTCCCGGTCTCTGCACAGGCACGAGGGGGCAGGAGAAGCTCGTGCGTGAAGCGAGCCGGGCGATTCCTCACGCAGGCGGCTGCGGAGCGAGTCTCCGGGGACGGATTCGCGCAGTCGCCAGCGGCGTCTGTCCCCGTCCGCACAGCGCGGAAACCGCGAGGAGCCCGGATTCCTCCACGCGGAGCCGCGTCCCCCCACAGAAGCCTGAAGAGAGCGGCGGCCCTGCAGGACAGGCGGTCTCTGCTCTCTGGGGGGAGCAGGTGGTTCTCTGAGCGGCGGGTGGGCTGGCCTGGCCCGGCGGGGCCCAACTGTGGCTCCATTCAGCACTTTCTCCACTGCCACCACAGCTCACGCCTTCTGTTACTGATCGTCGCCCCCAGAGCACGCGTGAGGCAGAGCCCCCATATTCATGCTGGTCTCTCTTTCGCCGGACCCTGAGGGTCACACGGAGCGGCTCAGAAGTTCTGCCGAGAGGCGATGGGCCCGATGATCCTGCAAGAGGGCCAAGCGCCGCGCGGCAGCAGAGACTGTCCTAGATTGGGAGACAGATGGCGGTTTAAGTACCTGACTGTGGGAGAAACCGAGACTGGGGGAGAGGCCATATGGACCCCTCGCTCCCAGCTTCCAGTCCCAGGACGGGACCTTCAAACCCACAGCCTGTGTCCACTGCCTCTGCTGTCCGCCTGTGCCTGCTCTCCGTGCGTCGTGCACTCTGTCCAGATCGTGACTTCACTACGGTGAGGGGAGGGCACTATAAGATGCTGATGCACGGAAAATTGTGGGAGGTTAGTTAGCATCTCCAGGCATGCTTCTTCCTGCTTTCAGACCTCTGCAGTGTTGTCTTGGGGGATCATGGTAGCGTGGGGGTACATATTACTGACTCACAGCTCCAGGGTCCTGAATTCAATTCCAGACTGGGCAGCCTGTCTGTGTGAAGTTAGCATGTTCTCCTCATGCATGCTCAGGTCTTCTCTGGGCACTCCTTGGTTTCCTCCCACCTCCCACAAACACGTGGGTGAGTTTCGAATGGACACTGCAAACCGTCCCTTTCACGAGTTTGAGGAGAGCTCCATTCTAGGGTGGTTTGCTCCCAGTACAGCCAGTACAGGCTGTGGGACTACAAAGAAGCAAAACCAGATGGGACTCATCTCATCTGTGGGCTTTCTGTGTTCCTTTTGCTGGGATCGTCTTGATCTAACAAGTCTCCATCCCCAGTGTGACACAGCAGTCTTTCCAGGACGAGATCATGAGGCATCACCTCTCTGCAGCAAACCCATGTGATGCTCAATCCAAGAAACTAAACTGACTTGAAAATAAAACAATTCCTCACCAACCCTGCTCATAGCAGTTTGGCATTAAAACCATTTCAGAAGCAAAAAAACCTGCTACTGGACACCTACAGAGAAAGCTCGAAGCGATTTCTTGTAAAACAGCAGTGATTCAGACCAGAAACATTGTTCTCTGCCAGCTCTAGGGTCCCAGTGACTCCAGACAATGGAAAGTGTGGATTTTGACGCTTATTGCTTCCAGGTAGGCTGTGTTCTTTCTGAGAAATAAGGAATCCAGAGATGACAATTCATCACACTCGTTCAAGGCGCCTGGTACATACTGAGAAAATGCTGATATGTGGGCTTCCTTTGAAAGTGAATGAAAAACTAAAAAGTAAACCTAGAATCTGGAGAGTCTACTGGGTGCCCCTTTTCCATACTAAATCTCCTCGATTTCTGAGACTCGACACTTCACCACCCTTCCCAGAAAATACTGTTTCTTAAAGAGCTGTCAGAGGCCTCGGTGTAAGAACAAGAGGCAAGGACTCGCTTCACTGTCGCACAGCGCGGTCCCCCACAACGACCGTGTGATCGTGTCATGCAGATTTAACTCCCCAACCAGGCGTTTAAGCAACGAACTTTGCAGAACATGACAAAAGATGCCGGCTGCATAGCACTTGGATCAGTGCTGTTTTGATCAAGTGAAGACACTTGTGTACAAGCCAGCACCAGGCGCTAGTTATTTAAAGCTCACAGAACAGCTCTTTTACAAAGATGTTTTTGGCAAAATCCATGTTAAGAAAGACCCTGGGGAATAAAGGGTTTAATCGCAGCCTTGAGGGAAGATTCTGGAGGCCATCACTGCTGCCAGAACAGCTCTTAACAGCCGCAGGTGTTAGTGAAATTCAGACAGAGGGAAGTACCGCAGGAGCAGAGGAGAATAACAGCTGAAAGCAGTCCCAGGAGCAGGAGGCGTGCTTGCAGAGTGTCGACGCCGAGATGGTGTGAGATCTCGCTCTCCCACCGCGCGCACGCCATGACACCCCCACTCTGCACCCGGCCAGGCGCGAGCCCCGCTGCACGCAGAGAGAGCGCCTGTCTCTGCCCAGTCCGTTCCGCAGTGACCCCTTGTCTGTGATTTTAGCGTGATCGCAGATGCTCAGGGCCGGCTGCTCCTATACAAATATAAAACACTCATCCCTGCCTTCGACAGAGCGCACCTCCTGATCACTGTGTCTCACTGCCCTCTCCTCGCCGGCAGAATGGAGAAAAGCCGTTTACTGTAGATGACCACGGAAATTCTCTGGCTCAAACGACTCAGTCCTGCTGCCTTGCTGGTTGGAAACTCCGACCAAGCGTGACAAGCGTGAGCTGGAGGGACTGGGCACGCAGCCCTCCTCCTCCTGCAGGACGCCAGCTGGGGACGTTACTGCCTCCATTCAGTTCAGTGATGCTTGGAGGTTTTGCAGCATTTTTATCCAACCGGCTTGCTGTCAGCACCTAGCTGTTATTAGGCGATGCGGACTGATTTTACAGTAGGTGTAATTCAGTTCTGTCAGTGGGCTGTGCTAGCTCTGCGCAGTACTGTACCTCTCGCTGAAGGGATGAGATCTTCACACAGACCGCAGAGCACTCTGAGCTCAGGCACAGTCTACGCGTTCTTCAGAGCATTCTGGCTTCAGTCATGAATACCTTCCTCTGAGTACAGAGAAACATTCCATTCGAATTTAAATTGCTGAATAAGGCAAGAGTAAGCTGTGGGTGACTTAGTTCTACATATGACAGGGGGATTATTAAATTTTTAGACAAATTTAAAATCACCAATTATCTTTAGTATATAAATCCCCAGTTATGCATTTTTCAAGTTATATCAGCTCATGACTATGAACCCTGTGACCGCAGGAGAGAGAGGAAGAGCAGGCCGATCCCCCCGACTCCCCACCTTCCTCTCACACCACAGGGGGCGCTGTGCGAGGACCAGCTCTGACTGGAGGAGAGGAGCGTCCCGCACTGACAGGCCCGGAGCCACAGGGGGCGCTGTGTGGCGGAGCCCTGTCTGACCCATCCCAGCCTCCCTCTGCAGCACTCAGCCGGTAGAGCATTCCGTGGGGAATCCCAGTCACGGTCTGCTAGTAACGCAGCCCCACCTCAAACCCGGGATCACAGAGCTCAGCCTGCACTCAGGTGAGCTCCTTTACTGGTTGAGCCACTTGGGACTCCCCAGAATATTAATGTTGAACCAACATGCACTCATAGGATAATAGAACAGCGTCTCAGAACGGA
Source organism: Atractosteus spatula (assembly GCF_055471065.1). Classification (NCBI taxonomy): domain Eukaryota; kingdom Metazoa; phylum Chordata; class Actinopteri; order Semionotiformes; family Lepisosteidae; genus Atractosteus; species Atractosteus spatula. The sequence continues at coordinate 828,611 of NC_142707.1, forward strand.
GCGTGAGACAGCCTGTCCGCCTCCTCTGCTGAGAGCTGTCCTGCTGCAGCACTGAGCCATGTGGGAAATGAGGCCCTGGCATCCTCAATACACTCATGTATACATACACTCAAGCGCCTGCTACTGCTACTGCAACCCAAGAGCACAGAGTGTGGCTTTGGACCAGTTCAAGACAGTCATTCTGACCCGCGTGCCTCCTGAATTGTACTCGCTTGTTGGATGTACTTCCTTTTGTAAGAGTGGCATGGGGCTGGGAGTGAACTGGGATGAATCTGAACAGCGGATTATGTTTCCCCTGGGTCTGCATAATCACGGGATCATTTCATTCAGCCACTCCAGCAGCAGCAGCAATTCGGAGTGCTTTTCTGCCACTGGTGAAGGACAGCAGGCCGACACTCCTGCTGCTAAAAACTCCATTTCGGTCACAAAAGCCTCATGCTGATTTAATCACAGCACTAAACCTGCTGGCCTCCCAGTTATTCCAGGCACTCAGTGTCTTAACGGGGGCAGCTGCCATCAGCTGTGTTTTGATTTTATTGAGGCGGCTGCCACTTGACAAACATCCTGTTCCTGTGTCTTTCATGGAGTCGAGATGGTCAATATAGGACAAGTGCAGATTCCTGGAGCCACCTGCAGCTGCTGCTCTGCCCAGAATGTGTCTGTGTGTCTGTACCTGTACGTGTGTGTGTGTGGGTGCGTGTGTGTCTCTGTCCGTACCTGTACCTGTGTTTGTCTGTGTGTCTGTACCTGTGTGTGTCTGTGTGTGTCTGTGTGTGTCTGTGTGTGTCTGTGTGAGTGGAGACTTTGCCATTGGGTATCAGTCCAATTACATGCAGCCCAGTTGCCTTTATCCTACTCCTCCTGCATTGTTGTGTAGCTGGTAATTACCAGGAGTAGATCGCATTCTCAAGCCCTGCTGCTTTGCTCTTTACTTCTCAATCAGCACTCTAATAATAATAATAATAATAAACTTTATTTTATATAGCACCATTAAAGGTGGCCTGTCAAAGCGCTTATCACGAAGGGCGCTGTATAAAAATAAAGGTCTTTGGGAATTTAACACTCCAGTAACCTCACACATCATGCCGCCATTTTGAGAACATCCTGTCAGACTTTGCTCCTCTCCCCCTTTAGACATTTTACTGCCAAGAGTGAGACTGGAGGAAAAAGGTCACAATTTAATTCTTTGTTTCCGGCCCTGGTTTGACCCCCTCCTGGCCTCCGCATTTCCTCCCCGCCTCTCCCTCACCCCGACTCTTCAGAGCCACCTTGAAATCACTCTTCACACTTGAAGCCACAGCAGATATCACATACAGCCCTAATCAGCACTGCCTGCTGCTGAATGTAGGCTTGGAAATACAGGATATTAAGATCAGGCATCCAACTGCCCCATTGTAGGCCAGAAGGGCAGCTGAGCAGCTCCAGCTGGGGAAGAGCAAAGTTCTGGGGAGCCCAGCTCCCCTTCTCTTGGGGTCCTGATAAGGATGGACCCTTGGTAAGGATACATTCCAGCAGCCAGCCAGGCACACCTGCTCTGCACATCTGCGGATGGGGGAGGAAGCAGCAGCGACTGGAGAAAACATAGTGAGCACGCAGAGAACATGCAAGCTCCACACAGACCAGCTCCTTTTCGAACCATGAGCCGCGAGACAACCGTGCTCACCACAGTGGCCCCATGCGGCCCCAGCCCCCTCCTGCCGTTCTGCAGTCCAGACACACGCCGTCTCTCCAGAGAGCAACAGAGCATCAGGTTATTTCTGGCTCCCAGGTTTAAATTACTTTAGGTAATACAGCCACGCTGGTGCATACATCATCATTAGAACACCTAAAGGTATGAAGCTGTTCAAACCATTAACTTACAGCACACAGGACTCTCTAACTTTCTGACTCATCTTAGCTGAGAGAGGTTCCACCTCACAGTGCAGACCAACGCCCCCTGGAGGGCGCCGGGAGCTTCTGCATCGCCATGTTCAGAGCCGATTCTGCTGCCCTGACTGTGAGCTAAATCACTGCAGGACGCCTGCGGACCCCAGCTCCAACAGCGAGCCCCCGAGAGGCGCTGTGCCTTTCACCACTTTAACTCCTTCTAGTTGAAGACTGATTTCTCATATTCAGTCCCACTGTAGAGTCAGTTAATAACTGACCTATTTTGCAAAGACTCCAGGGGGTTACAGAAACCTATCACACCCAGCAATGAAGATTTACAATATGTTTGGTGATGGGCTGAAAAGCTTTTTAAATGAAAAAAAAAAGTATTTGTCCTACAATGCTACAATCCAAGCTGGAAACAGTAACGAAAAAGAGCTATGACCTTCATTTTCTTCTGTTGTTCTGGATTCTGGACTGCTGACTCATACACATGCAGAAGGCAGTGCACTCAGGCCACGCGACCCCCTGATACCAGCAGGCATGATTCACCCAGCTCTCCCAGGCAGGCCGTGTTTCCTAAAGCTCTGATTCCGGCAGGCAGGAATTCTCAGCCCAGCATTCGCACCCCGCCCTCTCTGCAGCAGGAAGGACAGAACCGTCAGATCAGGGAGCGCCTTGTGATTGCCTTGAGACTGCTGGGTAATTCAGATATGTGCAGCCCCTGATGCAATGAACTGCTGTTGTTATGGGCAGTCGTGCAAATTTTGCTGGAACTTGGGAAAAAAAACACAAAATTTTCTTAATCTGCTAGTAGAAGTGTCATTAACCCTGACGTACCTGGGCACCCTTCCACCAGCACAGCTCTGCAGGGATTACCGATTACCGATGATCTCTGGGCTCTTGCACAGACCAGCGCAGCTGTGATCGATCCTCACTGGAGATCGACCACGCTAAACCACCCAGCTGCACTCAGACTCACGACTCATTTGCGAAAGTGCTCAATCAATACTATATTATTTTAGACTCAGCCCTGGAACAAACTTTCATTTTACGACTCTTGAGGAAATGACACCGCGTTTCTCATTTTAAGAAGATCAGTCCGTGTCCGGGGCTGCGTCACCCAAGCAGCAGAGAGAAACACACACAGCCTCACTGCCTCAGTCAGCTCCTCAGCTAGCGTCTCCAGATTCCTGAAGACACGTCCTTTGGCTGCTGCCTAAGTACAGCCATCAGATAAATGATGGATTTTGACAGTCAGAGGATTTCTTTAACAGCAGCCAGTGTCATTTGGGTAAATTCATTTATCAGTGCCTCTGGGGACAGTTCTGTTCCAGCGACAATAAAGACAGTTATTGGATTCTTTCTGTAATGCAACTCCACTGACCTGGGGGCAGACAACTGTGAATCTCACAATGCACTCCATTGCTGGGCTTAATTCTCCTCCTCCTGAGAGGAGCTGCTTTCTGCCACCTGCGCTACTGTCAGGCTTCCTTCCTGACCTGCTAGATTGTATCAGGCTGCGTGTGTCCTCTCTAGTGACCCTGTGCCAACTCCACCTGCACGATTACAAGCCAACAGTGCCGGAACAGAGCTGCGTCATGCGTGGCTTCTAGACAAGTCAATGAGAGGAAATGCAGGGAAGAACATTAACGTTGCACTCGCACCAGCATGGAAAAGAGAACACGGTGCAACTCTCAACTGCTTCCCCACAGCCCTCCTATCTATAAGCTTTTCTTTGCTACAGCATGTTGGTGTCCTGGTGTTACATCAGTACAGACTGCAGCAGGAAAATCCCTCCGCTCCTCAGTCATCAGTCACTGTATGAATCAAGACCCAAGGCTAATCATTTCAAACCGGCTTCAGGTGATCCGTTTTAACCAGTGGGTTCCATCTCAGCCCTGCGCTCGCCAACAGGACGTTCCCCTGAAGAGCTCTGTGCAAGCGGTACTGTACCATCAGCCAGGAATCACGCAGAACGCGTCTGGGAGGTCAGTAACGCACCAGCGAAGCCACACAGCCTGCAGTCCTCCCGGCCCTGCTGGTGTGAGGACTCCAGAGCTCTGCGGGTGCAGACCCCAGTCCCGCCAGGCCTGTGCCAGGGGTCAGACTCAGGCTCAGGGCACCCTGTGCTGAAGAGGGCTTGGCTGCACCGAGCTGCTCTTCAACTGCAGCGCCACCTGCAGGCGGGACTCACGCAGAGCCGCTCAGGCCGGGCCCCCGGGCCCTGACCCGGTGCGATCAGGCACGCTCGGAAACAGCTCTGGACAAACCGTCCCAGAAGAGAGGCGAGCCTGAGAACCAGCTGCTTACCTGGCGCCTCCGAGAGAGACCACCGACACACCGAGACCACAGCACCAGAGGAGCAGGAGGATACTCCTGCTTAATCTGACCCTGTAACCACCACTTCGCAGGTACACCTTCAGTCTAAAAGCAGTTTCTCTGAAAACTGTGCATTGGGCTTCTCCCCCGTTCGCTCGTTTTTTTCCCTGCCTGACGACCCCGAGACTAAGAGATTCCCCATTTCCAGCTCCAGCACTCGCCTCTCTCGGTACAGATACACCCCCGTCATGGCGAGGGTGAGGCTGCACCGTGTTTACAGGACCGCAGAGTCCCCCCACGCCGAATCCCCTCTGCTCTGGGTTATAACAGAACGCATGCCTTCATTTTCACGCCAAAATACCGCGACGTGCAACGACATTTGCCCGTGGCCGAGCTCCTTTCAGCTGCAGCGCGATCTCGGGCAGGTGCGGACGGAGCGCCTTACCAGTCCGTCTGTTGGTCGTCAATGACCAGCAGGATCTTGGCCCTCGACGGTCCGGTGGCTCGGTCCGTCGCCTCGCTGAAGGTCGCCGCCGCGGCCGCCGTGGTCTGTTTGACGGCGTTGGAGATGGAGGAGAAGAAGCCGGAGCCGGCGGACTGGCTGGAAGACTGGCGCCTCTCGGGCGGCCCGGGCGACACCGCCGGGCTGGGCTGCGGAGGGTCGGGCCGCTGCAGGTCGCTCATGTAGCCGTTCGGCAGGTTGGACATGAAATTGCTGTCCGACAGTCGACGACGCAAGTAATTCATTGTGGCAGACCGGGGCTGCGTTTGACAGATGTGACGTTTCTTTGCTTTCTATTGAAAAAATGTATCCTTCCGCCGTGCGCGACGCGCGGTGTCGGGTCCGAAGGCGACTGGCGTGGCGCAAGGGCGGGGCGAGGTGCCGGCTCCTCTCCGGCACGCCGGCTGGCCAGACGGAAGGGCAGCCCGCGACAGCAGCCGAGCCCCAGCTCAGCACTGGAGACCCAAGCAGCGCAACAGCTCGCTGTCGGTCGTGACTGTCCTGCTCTGCGGCGCGCTGTCTGTCCGTCCGTCTGCTCGCTCTCGGCTCTGTAACAAGCGGAAGGCGGCAGGAAAACACGCTCTTCTTCAATGCGGGTGCGATTTTTTTCTGATAATCTTCAAAAGGAATCGGGGGTGTGAGGGATCGCCGTGCTGTGTTCACCGCAGAGGCAGTCTTATGCTTTCCCGTCCTCCAGAAGCATCTTCACACACAGCGGTCTTCAGCGTCAGGTCCTTCCCACTGTCTTGCGTGCACGGGGTCTGCGCGTTTCTCTTATGATTCAGAACCTGCAGCACGCGATTGTTCGAAACGCTATTTGCTAATTGGTCGGTTTATTTATTTTCATTTCAAAATTCAAATCTGAATCGTTCATCTGATTGTTCGATCTATGCGTGCCTCGGAGAGCTCTTCGATTCGAGACGCAGCGCGTTTTCTTCCCGCCTGAAGCGAAGCCGAGGTCTGGCAGCGAAACTCGCCTCGCAGGTGCAGCGGCTGCTGTCCCGCTATTCCGTCCTGGGCTGAGCCGTGCGTCTCCGCCGGAGTCCGGACCGCTAATAACGAGCTCAGCAGCGTTTGAGCCTCGGAGGTGGAGAGAGAGTAGGGGGGGGCGGGGGCTTATGAATCTACAGCAGTCACCCCCCCATTCCTTCATCCCTTCATTCAAGCCGCGCGATGCCTCTCCCTGCCCTCCTCACCTCGCCACCCCTGCATCGCACCCGGCCTGGGAAGTGGTACGTGCCGGGGGCCCGGGACGCCGCTGGAATTCAAAGGGCTGAGGCGCTCGGGAGGATCCAATTAACGCAGGACGGGGGAAGGGGGTAAGGCGCTGGTGATTGAGAGCAGTTGACGGGGGAGTTCATGCACGGCTGTGTTCTGTGGGTCTGTGAATAATCCGTCATGGGGATCGATTGATTATCGGATCGATTGATTTTCCCTCCTCTCTGCCTGTACACGTTTCGTTTCCCAGTGCCCTGTTCTTCAGACCTCAAGAGCACACGGGACTGTGGGCAAAATAAGAGAAAATGAATGCGATCGCTCGTGAAATGGAGGTTCATGTTTAATCTGAAATATCAAGAAAGATGCTCACCTGACGAGCGCCGGCTCGGTTTTCCTCCGAAAGAGTCCCTCTGATTTAAAATCGCGATCGTCCCCTCAGAGCGCAGTCTTATACAAGCAGAGAGATTTCGCAGGAGACCCCCGACGTCTTCTTTCCTTATTGTCTGTGCCCCGTCATAACAGCTGTCAAAGACAAGGACACGGGAATGTCGCAGACCAGTCACTGTCGTGTAGATCGCAGGTGATTGATCTGTGGATCTCATCCAGCTGTTTCTTGAAAGAAATCAGGGTATCGGTTTCAAGAGGTTGGCTGGGCAGCTTGTTCCACACTCCCACCGCCCTTTGTGTAAAGGGACCTCCTGTCGTTAAGCAAGTCTCATGGCTGTAATTGAACAGGATTCTTGACAGCTTCTAACAGAGAGTTTTGTAGTGGTTTCAGTCACCTTGACCTCTGCTGCTTCTGCAGAATCAGCCTTATTAAGACAAGAATCCTGCCTGATGGAGCTGGAGGACCGAGGGCCTTATTTAACTGTGTGCACACCTGCACAGCAGGAGTGTCATTATATATCAGGTAAGAGGTGTATTATTAGACCTGTAAGATAGCGCTGTCACTTTATGCTTGCAAGAACTCTCCTTCATTCCGGCTGCTTCAGACTCACCAAACTGCACAAGATAACTGCAACGTTGCCGCCTTCCAGCCCAACCTGACACCTGTCTCCCAGGTGCTGCATTTACTGTATATCTGAGAACCGCAGGCTCTTCTTTACACAAAGGGTCGTAGAAGTCTGGAGCAAGCTGTCCTGTACAGTCCTGTTTTCCTGAAGCCGATAGCCTGTCCTCAGACCAATCAGGTACTAATGAAGAAACGGGAAGGATGATTCCTCTCACCTGTGACCTGTTTTCGCAGGACTCTTCCTGTGTGTGCGGTGCTGTGGGATCCCGTAGGATGAAAAGCTCTGCAGTATATACATGAAATGACTAATTATGAATTAACATGAGAATATCAGTCTGGAAACTGCCTTCCTGCAGTCTGGTGAAGACTATTAGCTGGGCGTGGGATATCCTGGAAGGCTAAAGATGCTGTTCTAACAGGAGACGTGACCTGTGTGTTTCTGATGGTCTTGTCATATCCGTGTCAGACACACTTCCATGGCCTCCTGAGCCAACATGGTTGACAAGGAGGGAGAAGTGTTCTAAATTACATTCAAAGTTATTTGAATTTGATGGAGGTTTTGTTTAACAATGATTATGAGTTCAATGAGCTGATGACAGCAGAGATACCTACAGAGGTCCTGTCCCCTCACAGCCAGCAGGGCTGTAGAGACTCCAGGAAGCTCACCCAGGACCAGGATCAGCCTCTCAGCCCATCTGCACATGTGCAGCTCCGCCCCCTTCTGTCTTGAATCTGGAGCAGCCCCACCCCCCTCTGTCCTGAATCTGCAGCAGCCCCACCCTCTTCTGTCTTGAATCTGGAGCAGCCCCGCCCCCCTCTGTCCTGAATCTGCAGCAGCCCCGCCCTCTTCTGTCTTGAATCTGGAGCAGCTCCGCCCCCCTCTGTCCTGAATCTGGAGCAGCTCCGCCCCCCTCTGTCTGGATATTGGAATTGCTCCACCCCTATTTGTCCTGATACTGGAGCAGCTCTGCCCAGGGCAGAGGTCAGGTGTCTGGTCAAGGTCAGCTGAGCTTCCTCACTGCAGGGCTGGGGAGGGAGTTCACAAGTCCCCAGGGAACAAGACGCTGGTGTCTCCCTGCTGCCCGGCTGCCCGAGCCCAGCCGAGCACTGGCCAAGAAAGGCCCGGAGCCCGCAGGTACTGCGATGCAAGGCTCAGACCCGGACTTTCTAAGGATGAGAACAGAGCTCCAGGAGCCGAGCCACTGTTTTTTCTTGTGAAGAGAGACAAAACCGTCTGCCCTTGTGATCCTCAGTGTTGGTTACATTTATAATTTTTCGACAAAGTTTTGTCTTGGACCCACAGTCTTACACTCCAGCTGGATGAAGCCGGAGTTTCTGTTTCTGGAATGATTATGTTATGCAATGCCTTTTACATAAGATTTCCGTGCACTGCGCGAGTGAGAAAGGTTGCTGTGAATGAAATTGCTTTGTTTTGAAACAAAACCGAAGGAAGAGGAAGGAGATTTAGGGAGGCAGTTTCTGCAGGGTCAGAGTGAACATGAGCCAGGACAGCAGGCACACCACTCCTCCTGCACACAGCCCTAGGAACTTTAATGAGCAAGTAGCCAGGACCTCAATTTAACATCTCGCGCGACAGCTGTGTCCTCAGGCCCCGTATCAGTGTGGATATTCTGATCCAGAGCTCCACCTATGAACTGTCTATGAGTTACATCTCTCAACACCAGCAGACCCTGATGATTTCTTAGTGTTTAGCTGCCTTAGCCCCTGTAGAGCCCCTGTGTCTCAGTGTTACATTAAAATATCCCTGTAGTGATGGAGTCCTTCTTTAACAAGAACGCTATTGATGTTCTGGAAACACCTGTGTGGAGGACTCATTTTGCACATTCACAGTTTCTTTCTAATCTTCAGCCTTGATCTCATGTAATCACATAAACTATACTCAAAGACATTAAAAACTAGCATCTGTGGTGTTTTTGCATGTTAACTTCAGCTTTTAGCATTGTGTATTATTTTTAGCCTCCACTGTAATGTTCTTTTCTGTCTCTCTTGCTGATCCCAATCTCCTTTTTCAGCTGTAGCTCAGTAAGCTATTTTTCTGTTTTGGGCCATTTTTACAACACTGGCCAGTTCTCTGTCAGAGACCTTCACCCCCAGCAGGGCTGAATCTGGATTCACATGTAGGTATAATAATGTCGACACACACATCCAGACGTTAGATGCGCATTGCAGCGAAGCGCTCTTGACCGTGACGTGGACGCCACGGTGTGTTCATGCTTCTGCCCACTGTTGTCCTTTTGCCGATGATGTCACTCCCTTGGAGTTCCAAGCTGACATCATCATGACATCATGTCATCAAACATCAGCAAGTTGAGTCGCCTTGATCCCTGAAGCTCTTTCCCTTCGCTCCCCCAAATTCACCCTGCTTACAAAGTCACTGCGGTCTCCTCTCGCAGCTGTAACTGTAGGAACTGGCCTGTCCATTCTTCCACGTGCCCCTAAGCATACAGAGCTGCTATCTGCTGTGTGGAAGCCCCGTGTCCTGGCTGCTCCTCATTCCCCCAGGAGGTTCCAGTTTTCTGTCCGCTACCCGTGTTTTGTTTTTCTATAATTGCATTTAATGACACACTGCCATTAAACTTCCTTCCAAGAAACTGGGAATTTTTTGTTTGATAATTACAGTGCTGACACTGAGCTAATTTTGCAGACAGGCGCTACCACCCAGGAGTTTACGAGCTGGTACGTGTTTATCTGCAGAGCACATGTGAGAAAACCAGCCTGCTCGGGCAGGCGTTGTGAGAAGCACTGTGCACACAGATATATACACAGTAGGAAGGAGCAGGCACAGGTGAATCCCATGCTCACATTTCGGGGGAATAAGTTCATCTTCTGAAGGAGAACCAGCTGCAGAAACGTCGTGTTTTCCTTTCTGATTTTCCAGTTGGGTTTCACCTGCACTAGTCCCTTTACAGCAGGGGAGCCCATCCTGGTCCTGCTGGAATTCAGGAATAAGCTCCTTGACTGGGACATTTGCAAGTACATTTTTGACTCTAGAGTTTGAGATTTGATTTTAGTTAGGAAATCCAACAGTTAGCTGCCTTCAATAGGTTAAAAAACTGAAAGCAGTCACACAGCTTGAATTAATCCTGTTATTGAGTCAATTATAAATTCACTGGTGTGACTGGCCGGGACTGGGAGGCCCTGTTTTGCTCCCCACTCAAATCGCTTCAAAACAACCCGACTGGCCCCTCCTTTGCAGTTGTGGTGCTCAAGCAGTGCTGAGGCTGGCTGGTGTCGGTGTGGCTCGGGCCAGGGAGCCTCAGGACCAGCTGGGTTCTCTCTCTCACTGCCTCACTCTCACACATACAGAGGCTGCTCATTCAGTCAATCTGTCACTCATGCACAGGTCTTGCATTGTGAAGAACGAGGTGCAGGTTCTGGCAGCGGAGATTCACCTTCTCAAGGACAAGAACAGAGCACCCCAGTAGACACCAGTCTCCTGAGTCTCCACCAGGGGGCGACTGCGGCCGTTTTAAGATGAACAGTGGCCATAATATGTTGGTATAGCGCCCTCTGGCGTGTATTATTGGAGGAATACTGGTACCTCTTTGATTCGCTAAAATCGTCACCCAATTTTCACTGCTCTGCAATGTGAAGCTTTTGCCAGGCATCTGTCCCAGAAGGCCAGTTATTTTTAGAAGCTCCCTGCAGTCTGGTGTTCAGGCAACACTGTAGGTCTTTCCAAAACAATACCTTGGTTTCACGCCACTCCCCACGCATGTAGGCTTTAAAGTTTCAACGCAGTAACAGCACTGTGCTCCTCACACAGTCCAGTCCAGCGCGAGAGCGAGGTGCACTCAGATCGCCACAGGCCCCCTGCAGCACGCCTGGCCGTGAAGGGGTTAAGAGCTCAGGCTGCATGGGAGATTATCGTCATGCTGTGCTGGTGGTCAATTTTAGATGAATTCCTTCTATAAATAACCCACAGCTCTGTGAGTCTTTCTTTTTTATGGGTAAATCCCTCAAAGCTGCAGTTTTACGTGAGTCTCGCATCTCCAGTAAATAATGATAACAGACAGTTTACTGCTCAGTAAAACAGGAAAGCCAGATTTGTCATTCTGCCTCTCCGGCGATGAAACACTCAGTCTTCACACCGAGTCTCTCTCTTCCAGAGCTCTCGGCCCCGGAGCCAGTGCCTCCCGGTATCTCCCCAGACCTGCTCCCTCATCTCCAGCCCCGTTCGGGGCAGCTGATCCAGCGCGCGCCACCCAGGAGCACAACAAGGTACCACTCGCCGGGCTACAACACTCCATTCCAGGTTTACACCACTACAGAACGTCCACTCGGAGTGTGCAGCTGAGCAGGGATTTCTGATCTAAGATACTACCTGCAGGTTTAAGGTACAGACGAGTGCTGAGCTTTATATCTGTGTAAAGCTGTTTGAGTGTTGATGGTGCCATTGAAAGAGAATCCACAGGAGGCCTGGCAGCCTGTGCTCATGTGGCCCTAGTCCCTGCCCGGCCAGGGCTGCTACTGCTCGTGGGGCACCATGGTGGCGCTGTGGTCAGTACTGGAGCCCTGGGTTCAATTCCTCTGCGTGGAGTTTGCATGTTCTCCCCGTGTGCATGTGGGTGTCCTCCAGGTGCTCCGGTTTCCTCCCAAAGACATGCTGGTGGGTTAATTGGCTTCTGGGAAACCTGGCCCTGGTGTGTCTGTGTGTGCCCTGTGCTGGTCCACAGTGTAGCCTGCTCTGTGCTGGTGCTGGGCTGGGCTCCAGCTCCCCCTGGTCCTGTGTTCTGTGAAGCAGTTAGAAAAGTCATGGATGCGACTGCTCGAACCTCCCCAGTTCGGACCTGCAGATCACATCCCTCTCTGCCCGGAGCTCTGCTGTGTCTGAGGCCTCTCAGCCGGAAACCAGTAGGCGTTGCAACACGAAATGCCTGAATCGGGTCACACGCCGCTGTGCTGCAGCTGCGCCGCAGCGGAAACACACAGCGATCAGTGATTGGCACTGTCACAGCCCCCGCCTCACACCCTGCACGGACACACAGACCAGCCGTGCGCAAAGGGGTACCGATTTTATTGTTGAGGTTTTCAATATTGTTTATTGTGACCTTCAAGAATTTTTGAGTAAAAAATATTTTTTATCCTGTTTTTAAAAGAAATCAGATTCTACCAATACCTGTTAGAAAGGACTATGGATACTGATACCGCAAAAGCCATCTTAAGCCAAACAATTCATTTAGAACCGTAAGATAGATCAATAGACAGTACCACGAGCAAGCCTGTGGGAGGACGAGTGCACGCGGCTCTGTCGCCCTCCAGCGGTGACGCGCCGGAAATGCATCTGAGTCGCGCGGGGCCGGCGGTCCTGGTCACGCTGCTCTTGGCTCGCGCTCGGACGCGACTGGTGTCGCACGGTGCCCACCAGCGTTACCACTGGGTGTCGTAGGAAAAGAGGAATATGCCAGTTCTTACCCCTGTAGGGTAACACGGCTCTTCTGAATGGGAGGCATTATTTATGTTGAAGACATCGTAATAATGCGTCCTGATGACCTTACACGCCTCGCAAGACTCTGTGCAGCGAATTCCTTTCCATCGCCAGCGTTCACATTCCTGCTGCAATGAATGTACACTTCCTGTGTGTCTCCATGAAAAAGGAACAGTGCAGCTGGAATGCTGAGGAGGTCGAGGCGCATCACCATCATCTTCATCGGCAGCATTTCCACATTGAGAGAAATCAGCATGTCACCATTTAACTGGACATGCTGTAAAGTATACATACCGGGCGAGTATATACTTCACACAATAGAATATCTAGTATATAGTACATAGCATATACAGTGATTAATTGCTTACACTTACATAGCACTTTTCTGGACACTCCACTCACAGCGCTTTACAGGTAATAGGGATCCCCTCCACCACCACCAGTGTGCAGCCAGAGTGCTCCAGTCCTCTCCCCACACACCAGCTCTCAGGGGGGGAGGAGAGGAGAGTGATGAAGCCAGCTCAGAGAGGATTATCAGGAGGCCATGACTGGTGAAGGTCAGGGGGAAATTTGGCCAGGACACCAGGGTTACACCCCTACTCTTTTCGGATTTTTAATGACCACAGAGAGTCAGGACCTCGGTTTTACGTCTCATTCAAAGGACAGCACCTTTTTACAGTATAGTGACCCCATCACCATACTGGGGCATTAGGACCCACACAGACCGCAGGGTGAGCGCCCCCTGCTGGCCCCATTAACACCTCTTCCAGCAGCAGCCTCAGAGTTTCCCAGGAGGTCTCCCATCCAGGTACTGGCCAGGCTCACACCTGCTGAGCTCCAGTGGGCTCCCACTTGTGAGCTGCAGGGTGATATGGTTGTTGGCAGATGGTAGCCTATAGTATATAGCATTTAGCATGTAGCACGTAGCATACTGCATGCAACTGGTCCGGTGCATCTACATTTTAACAAGACTTGACCGGGTCAGAACCGAGAGGGAGACATCAGGGCGCTCCCTCTGGAGAGGCAATTACAGGAGTGTACACTGTCCTGTGAGAGGATCGCTGTCTTGCACAGTACAGTATGTACAAGAGCTAAACCAGCTGTTTGTTTCTCCTGACTCTTACTGTCCTGCAGACTCAGCCCTGGGGCTGCAGGAGACTCTCATGAGTCACACCAGCCTGATCCAGCAGCAGAGAGAAACCTACAGCCAGTCGGACGTGAATCTTCTGTCTGTGTGCAGCTGCTCTTTCAGCTGCTCGCCGTGCTGATGGTACAAGTTCTGCAGCTCCTGAGGTCTGATCTCGCCAGGACCCACACAGCTCCAGTACCGCCCTGCACTGGACACTCTACTGCAGAGAGACTGGGCCGGGTCAGAACCGAGAGGGAGACATCAGGCTCCTCTGGTGCACAGTGACACCGATGGGCCAAAAGGTGGCGCTCTCCTCCCCCTCTGGACCTGAAGTTCCAAACTCATTCCCCTGTAGGATAACGTATAGGGTGAATTCTATTGGAACTGAGATTCCCCCTGTGAATATTTGTGGGTGCGTGCTCCCCCAGTGCCCATTCTGGCCTGTGCAGACAAGACAAGGGTCCTCATGTATTCACACCGGGTGACTGACCACCCTTCATGTTCTTCTTATTACGGGCCTTGTTGCGGATGTCTTCAGAGCCTCAGCTATGATGAATGGTTCTGTATATGTGTGAGGTGCTCTTGTCATCTGAGGGGAACGGGGCTCGGCTCAGACAGGCTCTGACCTTCAGCCAATGCTGTGGTGACAGTGGGAAAGAGCCAGCAGGTATACTGGCAAATTCTTCGGACAAGCGTCGACTTGTCCCTGGAATAACAGCGAATTCCTGCAAATTTCCCTAACAACCACATTCCGCAGCACAACTTTTCACAGCGCAGCCAGAGGAGGAATTCGCTTGCCTGCTCTTCTTCTCTGGTTTCTAATCCAATACTCTCCTCTGATTTGTCCAGACCTGATAGAAAACATTCAGGAAGTCAGGGTGCAGTAAGGCAGCAGGCGGTGTGTCTCAGTGCCTGTAGATTTGTGGATGAGTGTCTCTGAAAGGGAAGGTGTTTGTGTATTTGTGTGTGGGGGGTAATTGAACGTTCCAGATGCCATTTGTTTTCACAGCCGTCCCAATTTTCCTAAACCTGTTCTTCCACTCCTCCTCAGAGCTGATGGTAATTAGTTCTGCTTTTCCCCGAGTCGCACACAGACCCCAGACTCACAGTGCTCACAAGACCCCTGGTCGGTTTGCCTGCTAGCAGCTCAGAGGGGCCCTCAGAGCTCCGCTGTTCTCTTGGGGAATTTCCTGTCTTTACAACCTCTCTCCTCCTAGAAACAAAGCATAGGTTTTCTTTCATCTCGTTCTCAGAGCCTACGGGGACAGCTGTCCTGCTGTGCTGCTGAGAACACAGAGGTGCCAGTTTCCCCGTGGAATCTGCTGAAATGTCTCAGACTGTATTCCCGGCCTCAGCTCCTGGTCGGGCCAGAGGGAGATCGGACAGAGAGGCTGTGTCACACTGAGGCAGAGATCTGCTCCTGTCCTCTGAAACCACAACCTGTATCTGATTCCCCGTGAGGACGCCCAGGACACAGGGATCAGAACCACCCTGCTGTCCTGAACTGCAATCGACTGAGCAGAGCAGGCCAAACACTCAGAGAATCGCAAACCCTTCTTCCAATCGGAGGCAGAGGTCCAAGCTCTGGGAGAAGAGAGAAAAACAGATCTTACTGACAAGCATTAGACAGGACAGAGAGGGTAGGAGATTGAGCTCTTCTGTCTGGGAACACTTCCCTGCACACACTGCAACGGCTGGCCAAGAGAGACTGAGAGAGACTGTGAGAGACTGACACAGGCCAAGAGAGACTGAGAGAGACTGTGAGAGACTGAGAGAGACCAAGAGAGACTGAGAGAGACCCAGAGAGACCGAGTGAGACTGATAGAGGCCAAGAGAGACTGACACAGACCAAGAAAGACTGATGGAGACCTAGAGAGACTGAGAGAGACCAAGAGAGACTGAGAGAGACCTAGAGAGACTGATGGACACCAAGAGAGACTGAGAGAGACCGAGAGAGCCTGATATAGCTCTGATATGACAGAGACTGATGCAGGCCAATAGAGACTGATAGAGACCTATAGAGACTGAGAGAAGCCAAGGGAGGCAGAAAGAGGCCAAGAGAGTCCAGTATTTCCATTGCAAGAAGTGAGGGGTCCTAATGAGGGTGTTTCTTCATTAGGAGGATGGTTAGAGAGCAGTTCAGTGTGGGCCCAGCTGCAGGCAGGAGTGAAAGGCCAAATACCTGTGGGACTGACCGCTGGTGTCCTCTCTCACTGTCCACCTGTAAGAGGAATCTACACAGAGATTCACTGCTGTCTGCAAGTTCCCAGTCCAGCTAGACTCAAAGTTGCTTTCATTGACCACATGAACTTCACCTTTTTTTCATTTCTTTCAGCACCTAGTTGAAGTTACAAGTTTCAAATTGCTTAATTCAGGTTGAAGAATTACAGTCTGATGGAGTTACAGGTATCAAATTGCTTAATTCCTTTAACAATTTTACAAAACAATTAAAAGGTAAAAGGTGTCTAGAGCACAATGTATCAGGCTAATTAAAGGTTAATTTAAATAATAGGCAGTTCATTGGAGCAAAAAGCAGCAGACTGGGGTGTCACTGGGACAGCTTTGTGAAACAGCTTTCCCTGCCCTCATGCCTTTGGGTGTTGGAAACCTGGTGAAAACATAGGGGACATGCAAACTCCACACAGACAGGCACTCAAACTAAAATTTTAACCAGGATCCTGCAGCTGTGAGCTACACCTCCCTGCCTTTCTCATCTCAGGACTTTATTAGGGAAAGGCTGGCAGTCATGTCTCCATTGTGCCTGATATCCTGTGATTTGTTGTCGTTGATCTGTTGTTTGTGTTGCACCCCGTGCTGTAAGTGTGACTGGGACTGGCTGTGAAAAGGAGGAGGGAGCGACGCTGCACTTCTGTTCAGTGTGGGAAAAGAAAAACAGTCTGGGTGAGACCCATCAGCAGCAGAATATTTCTGTCTCTGGGGAAATTCCCGTGTTTACGGCTCGGGGCTCTCTGTGGATAGTGCCGGCCTGCGGTTCGAGGAGAAGACAGGCCGCACACGGGCCCCAGCAGTCAGGCAGTCAAACAGATGGACAAGCAGGACAAGGGATCTGGGCAGGTCAGTAATTTTGGCAAATAGAGCCCACTGGGAGCACATGCCACTGCCCTGGACTGCCCAGTGCTCTGACCGCCTGCCTGTCCACCTCTGCAATCCCAGTGTCCCGTGGAGGGCTGGGTCTAACCCAGGAGGAATGGAGGAAAACCTCCCATTTCCACCCAGAAGGATGATTTCATTTTTACGGGAAATCGGGAAAGCCACGCCACACAGGTCCGGGGGACTGGAAAATGTGTGCGGTGGAGGTGGTTCATTTTTTTGGTTCCTAGGAAAAAATGCAGTCGGTGGAGAGTGTGTGATCAGCAAGTAAGGACCTGCTGGGCCCCACCTCGGAGCTGCCGAGCCGCGCAGCGCCCGCGGACACAGAATTCAGCGCCCGCAGCCCCGCCCCTCTCTCCAGCCGGGGCATCTGGGAAGGGGACGCACACCGCGGCCTCCGCCACAGGCGCCCTCCTGCCAGAAGCATGAAGACACGATATTTCCTTTTGTATTTTACAAAAAGAGGATTTTTTACACGTGTGTTAGAACCAATGTCTTGTGCTTCTCTCGTCTGCCTTGCTGTCATGGTTTTCTCTGATATTCTCTGATACCGGAGCTTTCCGGGGAGAGACACACCACGCTTGAGACCCTCATTCTCAGTTTCCCTGCATGGAATGAAGGGGGATCGGTAACTGATTGTTCTGTGTGAACTGTTCAGTCTGGAATCAGTATCCTGGAGAGATTCTGGGCTCAGGAAGCACACTGCTCTTCTGAAGCAGAACCTGCACTGTGCTTCAAAGCCAGCAACATAAACATCAGACAGCTGGCAAACACCAGCTAGGAAGCACGGCCTCATTAGCTGCAGATAGAACTGGCACTTCAGGGTAATTAGTTGCCAGCGCTGTAAGTGAGAAGCTAACTTCATTCGGTGGCTGCAGGGGTCACTCTTGCGCAACGGCTCTGTGCAGATGAGAATGATCTAGATTCAGGAAAAAAAAATATCTGGACCTGAAGGTTTGCACAGCTGAAATTGTCATTCAGTTTAATCAAATGATCATTTAAATATGCAGGCAGATGTTAGCAATTACGTTTTCTTTCCCATCATTATTTGGCCAAACAGTAAAAGCTGGCACTGAACTAAGTCACACATGTGTGTGTGTCTGCTGCTAAGTTATTCAGCCGCACTGTGACAACAGGCACGGACTTCAGCAGCTCCTACTCCCCCGGCGGAGCCACTGTGTGGGAATGAAAATGATCTTCATGTCTGTTTTGTCTTCCACGAACTAGGCGGAACTGTGGGGCTTTTCTACGATGTTATCCGTGAGAACTGACCGACCCAGCGGAGACGTGGCACCACTGCGGGTGGGCAGCAGGAGATGGGCAACTAGCCCAGCGCTGGTCAGTGTGCATGCAGCCGGGCTCTGCCGCTCCAGAGAGAGGAAGAGAGGACGTGGGCTCAGTGCCTTTGGTGTGCACAAAAACCTGTTTGGCTACTTGTGGATTGTGATTCAAATGCAGTCCTAATGACTTTGGCACAGTCAGCTCTGAGCTGTAGCCGCAGGGCATGGAAATGCAAACGAGCTAACTGACAGGGCCGTCACCTGCCACCCTCGTGCTGCGACGTTCCCAGCACCGGGCTCAGCGCCGCGCTGGGACTTACAGCTGTCCACAGGCAGCGGCAAGATGCTCGTTCCTGGCCAGGTGGCGGGGAGCACAGGACACAGGATGGGATAACCCCGGACGAGCCACCGTCCACCACAGCACACAGGATGGGATAGCCCCGGACGAGCCACTGTCCACCACAGCACACAGGATGGGATAGCCCCGGACGAGCCACCGTCCACCACAGCACACACAGGCATGCGATTAGCAGGTCAAACCAGGAGCCAAGACTGTAGGGCAGCAGAATGAACCGACTCCACACTGAGCCACCACAGCCCCAGGCCATTCAGGAAAAACACCCCTGCTACCCCAGTGGACAGGATACAACAATTACAAAGTTTCAACAGGATCCCGCGATTCAGTCTTGTTAAATAGTTCAATTCAAATGTTATTATGATGCTGTGGGGGAAATCTGTTTTTATGGCCAACACAACCATACAACACAACACACAAGCCATTACAAACGAAGGTGTTTCCAAACACCAGTGCGGGAACTGGCCCTCGGCCAGCAGTTCCAGACCAGAGGAGCCACTCTGTCCATCCGGGCAGCTTGGCTGCTCGTAGTGAGTTGGTCCCAGGATCTTGTCCAGCTGTGTCTGGAAAGAAGCCGGGGTTTCGACTTCACCAACATGGCTGGGCAGTTGCAGTCGAGAGGAAGTCGGCCCATCGGCCGGCAGGAGTGGCGCTTGATGGTGTGACGGGACAGGGCACTGCGGGTCAGACACAGCCCCCCCAGACAGACGCTCGTGAGGGCATCAGTGTGTCGTCAGCCCTGGCCGACAATTTTCTTCAGAAAGGAAATTAAACTGCTCTTTTTAATGACTCTCTCTTGTCACGGTGCTGTAAATATCACTGTGTCAAGACTAATAGAATAATTTGCCCTTTAAAGGAGTAAAAGGAGATATTGTGGTCTCCTGAGTGCTGGCTGATCTCTATGATCCCGGGTTCGAGGCTGGGTCATAGCCTGGACTGTGACTGGGATTCCAGCCAGGGCTCTCACAGCTCTGAGCTACACAGCGCCCCCTGTGGCTCCCAGGCTGTCAGTGCGGAACGCTCCTCTCCTCCAGTCAGTGCTGGTCCTCACACAGCGCCCCCTGTGGTGTGAGAGGAAGGTGGGGAGTCGGAGGGGTCGGCCTGCTCTTCCTCTGTCTCTCCTGTGTGCGGTCACAGGGTTTGTCGCTGCAAACTGAGTTGTTTCTTGACTGTTTCTTCCAAATCAAGTGGGTTTGTAACCATACTTGACGCATCTACTGGGCTATTAAACTTAAAAAAAAAACAATGTGCAATGCATTGTAAATATACATACATTTCATATAACCAAGAAAACACATTATTACCTACATAACAGATGGCTGATTTGTTATAATGTGATGCATTCCACAGACAATTGTTTTGAGAGAATTACTCTTTGAAAGCACATTGTTCCTCTGTCAATGGCAGACACCTTTGGCTGCACTGTCAGGAATGCAGCTATGAGCTGGGCGAATGGACACCCATTAGCCTGTAACCCAATACGACTGGGAGCTTTCTGAATACACAAAGGCTGGAGACTTATAGTTCTTTGTGAGATCTGTTCAGATACAAGTATTTGCAGACGTGCAGCCAGCTCGCACAGTCAGGAAAGATGCTCGGCTCTCCGGCTGGATCCTGGTCCTTGATCCCGGACGTGTTCCCACTCCAACTAGAACCTCCCTACTGCAGCGATTTGTGGAAAAATAAAGTCTGATGACAATAGATAAATCACACCATTTTTTACAGAGCCTTCATTTGCTAACATCCAATGGAAAAGAAAACATTAT
Organism: Atractosteus spatula; assembly: GCF_055471065.1. Classification (NCBI taxonomy): domain Eukaryota; kingdom Metazoa; phylum Chordata; class Actinopteri; order Semionotiformes; family Lepisosteidae; genus Atractosteus; species Atractosteus spatula. The sequence continues at coordinate 848,621 of NC_142707.1, forward strand.
GCTTGTGTACTGTGTGTAACATAAGCAGTGTGGTTGTTGTATATGCCCAGACTGTGTCCCTGTGCTGTGATTAGATTCCTGCCCAAGTAAGGCTTTTCTGAGCCGAACACCTCAGAGGGTATTCAGTCCTGCCCTCACTAGAGAAGGAGAAAGAATGGGTGGGAAGTTCTAGGGGTGTTTCTCGCGAAGAGAGCACAAGGGCAGGGCGACCTGTGTGCAGCGGATGAGACAGATGCAGTCAGGGCTCCAGAAGGACTGGCCCTGCCACAGTCTCGCCTGGCTGAAGCCTGTCCTGCTCTTTCTCTGGGGGAGGAGCTGTTAGCCGCTGAGCTCACACTGAGTGCGAGTGAGAAAATAGAAACAGCAGAATTGAAATGCTTGTGAAATACACTTTAAACAGACTTCAGATGCTGGTAGGCTTGTTTAACATGTGATCCAATTCCGTGTCACTGGGGGACACTGGAGCCTATCCCAGCAAGCAACGGGCTCACCCTGCCATCCCTGCCAGTCCATCTCAGGACTACAGATACACACACTCACACCAGGGTCAATTTTCCAGAAGCCAATTAACATACCAATATAACAAGTAACAGGTTTATTCCCTGCTGAAAAGAGAAGAAAGAAAACATAACGTTCCAGCTATGAAGCCTTCTTTGGGTGTGAGCCGAAACGTTGTGTTTACTTTCTTCTCTTTTCAGCAGGGAATAAACCTATTACTTGTTCCTTTGCAGCCTAAGCATGCTGACGCAGCTCCCCACCTGAACTTACCAATATGTTTATTTTTATAAAATTTATTTAGTGGTGTGCTGAAAGGCATTTCGGGGTGCCTTGGTGGTGCAGTCGTCAGCATTGCTTTCTGACATGGGGTGCTGTCTGTGTGGAGTTTGCACGTTCTCCCTGCAGTCATGTGGGTTTCCTCTGGGTGCTCATCACCTTCCTGATTGTAACTGTTCTTCTGATCTTCATCAGTGTGAAAACATTTTTCTCCTTAAAAAGAGCTTTACTGCAGCTCAAAGGTTCCCTCAGGTCTCAGGAGCTGAGCAATTAAATGTGCTGAACAGGAGGCTCAGCCTGAGCTGATCATTATCAGTGAGCTGAAGGATTAGTGGGAAAGTGGGAAGAAATCCGAACTGTGCGTGGAATCCTGGGATATTGGGAGCACACTGGCAGGCTCATTCATGCCTGGCCTTTAACTCAGAACCCGTGTGAGATCTCTGTACCAGCCCCAGCTCTGCCCATTAACCAATTACAAGCCAAAACAGGAAAATAACTTCCCACTGCAGATTGTCTGGCCAAAGAAACTGGTTCTAAAGTAGGCTGTGTTGTTTCCTTAGCACTGCTTTAGAATGGAAACACATCGCTCAGCCCATTTCAGTTAAGTAACAGCTTCTGAACCAACTCAATACAACGAGAGGGTCTCTTTCCACCATCTTCCTTCACTCCAGGCCTATGATTGTTTCCGAACAAATTCGCTTCATGTCCACACTGACCCCTGCCCAGTCCACTGCTACATTGATCCCTGCCCAGTCCACTGTAACACTGACCCCTTCCAGTCACTGTTACACTGACCCCTGCCCAGTCCACTGTTACACTGACCCCTGCCCAGTCCACTGTAACACTGACCCTTTCCAGTCCATTGTAGCACTGACCCCTGCCCAGTCCACTGTAACACTGACCCCTCCCCATTCCACTGCTACACTGACCCCTGCCCAGTCCACTGTAACACTGACCCCTGCCCAGTCCACTGCTACACTGACCCTTTCCAGTCCACTGTAACACTGACCCCTGCCCAGTCCACTGTAACACTGACCCTTTCCAGTCCATTGTAGCACTGACCCCTGCCCAGTCCACTGTAACACTGACCCCTGCCCGGTCCACTGCTACACTGACCCCTGCCCAGTCCACTGTAACACTGACCCTTTCCAGTCCATTGTAGCACTGACCCCTGCCCAGTCCACTGCTACACTGACCCCTGCCCAGTCCACTGTAACACTGACCCCTGCCCATTCCACTGCTACACTGACCCCTGCCCAGTCCACTGTAACATTGACCCCTGCCCAGTCCACTGTAACACTGACCCCTGCCCACTGTTCATTCCCAGATTGTCCTGTGCTGATCTGAGGTGAAGAGGTTCTCAAAACAGTAGCTATTATAGTGATTTAACAATAATTCTCTGAGAAACAGTATTTCTGTTAATAAAACAAATGGACATTGAGAGCACAGCTCATGTGAGATGTAACACCCTGTACAGGAAGTGGAGCAGTCCAGCCCTGTTGGCATGTGACTACAGTCCTTTACAGTAAATAAGCTGGACCGTGCATGAAAAGCCTTTCATGAAATCGGATACTTCGGGGTGCTTCTCCAACAGGTATGGTGCTTTGTCTCACCTTACAGATCTCATCAGGAGCACAGGATGAGATACTCTCTAGGAGGCTTTAAAGTCACAGACCAGCGCCTCAGAACTCTCAACCACAGAGGCTCTGTGTCCAATGCAACAACAACAGCTTTGGAACGGTCCTGATAAGAGTGCATGAGAGAGCCCATTGTGTCTGTCCTGTCCCCCTCCCGGCCCCCCCTAGAGAAACAGCATTAATCCTGACAGAGCAGGTGGGCTCTTCTCAAAGAGGAACTCAGCAGTGACACACTTTCAGAAGCCCAATGCAAAGCTGATACCTGGTCAGGCTGCACGCTGGTGAAAGGACTGTGTCACTCTGCTGTCTTTTCAGAATCAGCTTGGCTGCCTTCCCTGTCAGTTGTGGGTGATGACAGCGACAGCTGCTTGTGGTTTCTGCTGGAAGCCGGCTGTAACTGTAGATTGAGGTGAAGAGGAGGGTCTTTCTTTTATCTGCTTAAGAACAACAACGGCGTGGATATCTAGTAAAAACAGGAGGAAGGGCAGGGACGCATGTTCAGTGTATACAATGCATTAATACAACCTCTTTTAAAGCATGAGGCATTCTAAACAATTTCTGCACAACAAATGCCACAATTTGTAGCAAGATGTAAGACAAATGATTGATATAATTGTCCATGCATGAGCGCCATGTTGAGGGGCTGGTAAAGTCAAACGCAAACTGAAGAGCAGTTAGCCTCGAGGTAGAAGTCTGTTACCAAAGCACTGGCATGGCTGCAGCTTTCTGTTTATCCAGCTGTCAAAGTTGAAGGGTTCTGTCATTGTGCCCACAGCAGCCCGACGCACAACCTGCAGGGTCGAGAGAAAACACAACGGAAACAGAAGAAACAAAAATAGCAAGATGAAGTTTGCATTCTTCCACTCCCTCAGACCTCGCACACCGCCTGTGTGGGTGCAGGTGAGCTGAGTGGGGCTGGCAGGGCCGGAAGCAGCTCAGCGCTCTGGTCGCAGGGAGTTTCCGCTGCACCGGCACGCCTGCCCGGGACAGCAGCTCACAGCCAGAGAGCAGGCCTGCAGCGCTCTCCGACTGAAACAGCTCCCGACCGCCGGCCCTGGCTCCCGGGCTTTTGGCTGTGAGTGAGGCTATATATGTGTGTAAAGGAGCAAGTAACAGGTTTATTCCCTGCTGAAAAGAGAAGAAAGAAAACACAACGTTTCGGCCGTGGAGTCTTCTTCAGGTGTGATATGTATGGACATGCATTTGTATGGACACCTGAAGAAGGCTCCACGGCCGAAACGTTGTGTTTTCTTTCTTCTCTTTTCAGCAGGGAATAAACCTGTTACTTGTTCCTTTGCAGCCTACGCCTGCTGACGCAGCTACCCCCCTGAACTATATTTGTGTGTTATGATCTGGATACAGAGACTGCTCTTTCATTTCATTTTTCATTGTAATGAGCTGATTTTACTGCGTGTGCCCTGCCTTGTGCCCGTTGCTTGCTGGGACAGGCTTCGCCTCCTCCTCTCCCTGTACTGAATAAATCAAGCAGCAGTTAGAAAATGGCTGGCTGGATGGATGTATTATTTTACTTATTTCACATATAAGTACCTTCCTGAAATGTGCTGCTCTTTGATAACGTTTGTTTTAACAAAAATGGTTTTGTTGCAGTAGTATGTTCAGTTGTATTCTAGAGGAAATGGAAATAGGCTCCCCTGCAGCTCACATTGCAGAGCCCTGCCGTATTAAAAAGAGCACCAAGGGTTTAGAAATAACAATCACAGCACAACACCAGGCACAACACAGAGGAGGCCTGCAGGGCCCAACACAGCACCCTGTGCAGAAAGCACATATATTTACACCAAGCACAAGATATTTACACCTTGGGAGCAAACGCACCAGATTACACACGAATGAAAGTCACTCTTATTTTTATGAATGGGGGGGTGCTCATTTTAATATGGCAAGACCTTGTACAAGTGGGCATGTGTCCCTCAGTCCAGATGACACTCCTCCCTTGTTCATTTAGACAGCACAGTTAGCACGGTTGTCAAGAAACACACATTCTAAATTCTGATCTGGATTTCAAGCACCTGTGATTTTGTTTTACCAGGATGAACACAAACCAGATTATATCTGATACGGTAGGGGCCAGGAAAACATACAGCCTTCCGATCAGAAGGGTAGAGCAGTGAATAGCAGTGTAGAAGCTGTGTTGCTTTTCCTAACTCCCCGTCCTTGTCCTCAGATCAGGTATCCTGTAATCATCTGACTGATCAGTACTCAATCTTCAGATCACATATCGCAAGTGCATGAAGCAGGAGAATCGTTGCTCAGGAACCCCAGCCAACCTGAGTGGAAAGAACTCGCCCTCAGAGATAGCTTCGTACCTGTGATCTTCACCCTTCAACACCACTCAAACACCAGACGCTAAACAGGCGCCCTCCCTCGTTCAGTCTGTTGGCATTCTTAAAATGAAGAATTAATAACACTGAGCTAACAAGGCGGTGACATCATTAATAAGGATGTGATTACCACTGCTGTAACAAAAGCAAGTCTGTTCCGCGTGTGGGATCGGGAAGCCCAAATCAGGGCGTGTCAGACTGCGATCCGCTGCGCCGGTCTCCGAGGGGGAGCCGAGGAGGGCTGTGGGCTCTCTCCTGCCATGACAGTGGCTCAGCTCCCCACGGGAGCAGACTGTGATTTCAGCGCAGGGCTCCCCTGACGGGACGCCTCCCCACTGCCACACACGTGCACCCCAACCTGAAGAGCTTCGCACGACTGGCGTTTCCCGTCGGGGGGGCTATGAGCCGGGCTCCAAGGTGTTTGCCCTGGTGGGGGCGCTAGCACCAGAGCCAGGTGGGGGGTGGGGCGTGGGGGGCAGCTGCAGGGGAGCCCTGCGCCCCCGGGCTCCAGGGAGACACGAGGCAGAGGGGCGGGCAGAGAGGAAGTGTGCCTGCAGGCTACGCATTCAGCTCTCTCCACGGACTGGAATGCAGGTGCTGGGACAGGTAACAAAAGCCTAGCTTGTTGCCAGAGCTCAGGCCACCTGTCATCACCCCCCACACACACCCCCAGGCTGAAAGCTGCCAGACCCCACCCCCACGCTCCACAGGCAGGGGCCCTGTGATGGACAGAGCTGGTGACTGCGGAGAACCACACAGCACAGCGACACAGGGGGCCGGGGGGCACAGCTCCAGTCCTGGGGGGCCAGGGGGGCTCTGGTTTCCCATCTACTCCTGCTACCCTAGCCTTTAGTTACCTACCTGACCTCACCATCTGCTCGACTGGACACGTTGGAGCCTTTCTGTGTGGCTGGACAGCAGCCCTTGAGGACCGGAGTGGAGCTCCCCTGCAGCACAGCATTTCTACCCGGGCGATGCCCAGCTCTCTGCCCCCCCAGTACTAGACCCCTTCCAGAAACACAACCATCCGTCTCAAAGTCAAGCGAGACGAACGATCTCTCCAGCACGCCCCCCTTCATCGTGCCACAGAACCGGATGAACAATGCATTTTCCTGCCCAAAGCCACTACAAAAAGAAACTGCATTTTTCAACGGCGTGCTGTTTTCATCACCAAGCCACTTCCAGCTCTCAGACTGAGGTATAATGGGCGCAGGTTACTTCTGATTCATCACCTGACTGTCTCTGCCTGGTATTGTGTGCCTTTTGTCTTTTTAGAGCCTCTGATCCATTCTTGTGTTGCCGTAAGTCCTGTACTTTGATTTGATTATTGATCCATGCAAATGTTTTGTAATTACAGCTTTCATTTAAACTGATCTGCATAACAGATTTCTGCACTGTTTCGTTTTTACTGTTCATTTTATTGCTCACTGGGCAATGGCATCATCTACCTGAACGCTTAGCAAAACAAAAACCCATACTCCACTACATCCAAACTACACTGAGATTTAAGTAGAAGTACACAAGGTGCAGCACACAAAGAGACTGTGTGAATAACCAATAACAAAAAGCAAGGAAGAGGACAAAGTCACCCAATTTTTGTTCTTTCTGAGTTGGCAGCTGGTCGTTCTCTGCTCACACCCCACATCCCCAGAAGGTCCCTGCAGAGCACCTGAGACGCGCTGTGAAATAAGAGCCTGCAGGAGACGAACTCTTGAAAGCAGGAGCAGATGGGCCCTCCAGGCGTGGCCGGTTCAGCCCCCTGACAGAGGTGACCAGGGCCGCCTGACCTGCATGTGCCTGCAGAGGCTTTGAAGCTGCTCTGCAGTAGAGAGCACAGCCTTGTCCCCGTGTGCGGCTCCGGCTCCGGCTGTCCTCAGGGCCCTTTGTCTGTCATTTCACCAACTGGGGCCATTTCCTGCTCCCCATCCGCCAGTGTCCGAATTTGCAGAGTTAACTGAGGGTTTCTACCACATCTGCCTGGGAGAGGTCTTCTAGAAAGCTGTTTGGTCAGGAAGCAAATCGATTTTAACACACTGTGGGCGTAACACATGTGCAGCATCCAAATACTTCCCCATCTCGTTAGATAAAACCCTGCTAAGTGTGCTTTTCACTGGAACATTTTCTCTGAATGAATAATAAGAATTCCTTACACTCATATAGCACTTTTCTGGGCACTCTGCTCAAAGCACTTAACCAAAGCAAGATGTGAAGCCGCATAAATATAAATAATGAGAGATCAGTTACCATGCTCTGTTTGTACTGTAGTCTGGGCATCAAAGGAACCTCCCGACACGGCACGCTGCACTGACCCCCTGCCCATCCAGCCAGGTAAAAGCTGTGCTGCACACTCCTCCTGAGCATGGACACTCGGAGACAAGCACAGACACAGCTGCAACAGGGGAGGCAGCTCTCCTCTGAGGAGGCTCTGCTAAATACCTCCTTTGTCTCTCCTCAACAAAGCAGCTCCGACCTCAATTAATCTCCGTGAATGGGAGGCAGAGCCGGAATGCACAAGTTCCCTTTTCTTTCTTCTCCCTTCTGCGTGTCGTTACAGGTCGGCCGAAATGACTGCGCTCCACGCAGCTCCGGGCTCAGCCATGGCAGGTATGCAGTCGGGCCAGATTGCAGATTTTTGGGAAGGCAGGCGGTGACTTCCCAGGTAGCTATTGTGGAAAGGAGGCGGGGATGGGGGATCTGAGGGTAGCGAATAAACATCTGGAGAGACTGACTCACTGCTGCAGGGTCCCGGGACCTCGTCACACTCTCTAAGTGGGAAAGTGGCACTGCAGTCCTGAAGCTCAGGGCTGAGTGCACAGCACTTCTCAATGCAACACAGGGGCCACCCTGAGACAGAAGTGCAGGTACGTGTGAGAGCCTGGCTTCTGGACTCTTCTGCGCAGCTCAGAACAACGTTAAGGAAAGAGATCTCACGCTCAGCAAAGACAGAATGAATCCAGACGACAGAGAGAGCTCATCTGAGCTGCTGGACAGGCACCTCTCTGGTGAGGTATTTGTCACATCTCCTCTAAACTAATTAGCGTCAGGGAGTGACTGCAGGGCGTGCGAGATGACAATGCACCCAAGCTCACACCTCTGCTTTCCCTGCAGTACTGGGACACAATGGGAACCAGCAACAATTACAGCCTCCTGTCCCCCAGTGGGAGCATCAGCAAATACTGCAGATGCAAATTCCTGGCCAGTGACGTTTACTGTAGGCAACTGCAGAGTGACAGTATGGACACGTCACTTTCATCTGAGCAGTAAAATAGCAAACAGAATGATGATAACTAATTAAAAGTGTAAAATGTAAATCCAGTAATGGTATGTTACAATTGTACAAAGCACTGTTACTGTTTGAGGTCTTCGTGTTGTCAGGAAGATATTGTTGCTGTGGCGTCTGTCCAGAGAACTGAGAGCAGATTTAAACAACCCTGCTAGTCAGTAAACAAGCGAGATGGGCTGAACTTTCTCCTCTCCTTTGTAACCTTTCTCATGCCCTTATTACAAGACCTTCGTATGGAGATCCATCCATGTTCATCCAATTCAGGGTCACGGGGGAGCCCCGTGAGTGTATCTACTGAGATTCCCTCACACCTGAAGAAGGCTCCACTGCCGAAACGTTGTGTTTACTTTCTTCTCTTTTCAGCAGGGAATAAACCTGTTACCTTGTTCCTTTGCAGCCTAAGCATGCTGACACAGCTCCCCACCTGATCTACTAAGATTCAGTCAACTTCGTATTCATGCTATAAATATAAGAGGGATTAAGGAACAGGTCAAGGTTAATTCCACTCTGAAAGTAACTTTAATCAGGTTATAAACCTGCACTGGGCTTAAATCTCATTTATTTTACTTGATCCTCACATATCAGGCAATATGCACCTCACATATCAGGCAATAATCATTTATATGTAATTTATTGACAAAATCTACACTGTGTTCCAGATTTTTGGAAATGCACAATGAAAGTGATTGTCCAGTTAGCGATCCTGACGCGTGCACTGAAATGAAAGGGAATGTGGCAAATCTTGTTTTGCTATTAAAGCATCATTGTCAGGCTGCGTCTCCCTCAAACGAATGTGTCGCTTTAAATCGGGCGCTGCAGGGCTGACGCGAGCCTGGTCTCTGATCCGCGCTGGGGAGCCCCCTCTCGACTCCAGCTACCATCAGAGTGCAAACTGCAACCTGTCTAGTTCCAGGTAAAACAGCAAAAACACAACACAAGGAAACATTGAGGGCATGAACACAAAAAGCGAATCTCTTTTGGCTTCGAACAGAGAGTCCTCACGGAACTCGACAAGCTGACGCAGAGGGTTTCTTCAGAATGAAGAGTGACACACGAACCAGACCACACCGGTGGAAACTGAGAATGGGAGTCACGTCTTTATGCAAAGGCTTGTGGGAGTGTGGAACGAGCTGCCCAACCACGGTGTCGATGCTGATACCCTGGTTTCTGTCAAGAAACAACTGGATCAGTTTACTACAAACTGCTAAATGGGTGAGGTGTTCAGAGTGGCTTCCTCTTGTTAGCAACAGCTCTTCTGTTGTCATGTGCAGACTCCTGTCTCAGGCTCTGTCTAAGCACTCCAAACACAGCAGTCTCAGCCTGTCTGAAGGGAGGAGATCTCTGCAGGCTCCTGATGAGGATTAATGTCTGCTGGGAGGTCAGGCTTGACGGAGGCCTAGCCTTAGTCAGACTAAAGCCCTTTTCCCTCTTGCTCATTCCCTCCTTGGAGAGAGGCTCAGGAGCCCAGGGGTGTCTGACCAGTCCAGTGAGCCCTCAGAGCCCATGAACCAGACTGGGTACGCTTGCTAATCAGGGACCAATGAAACAATTGTTTCAATGAAGGGAGATGATGTCTTTGAGAGCAGGAGGGTCTTTTGATTTTTGGGGCACAGGGTCTCTAAATGATTTGATTTGAAAAATCACCCATTCAGCCGATCACAGGTAGATTCTGGACATCGCTGATTTCAAGTCAGTAGGATGGATCATTGAGCTCTGGAGACGCCTCTTGTAGCACATCTACCACCACACTGTCGAAAGCAATTCCAAAAGATTTGCCATATATTTCTAATAAGACTGCAGATAACAATGTTTCTCCTGTGTGATTTCCCAGCTGAGGACGCTGTGAAGCTGTGTCTTCTGCTGCGGGGGCTGGTTTCTGCCTGGGCAGAATATCGAGCTATAAAAACTACAGGAACAAAATCATGATGTTCTTCAGGGGTGCCATGGGACTGTACAAGCTCAAGGCCGGGACCTACAGCTCTGTAGTGCTCAGAAGAGGCTCTGTCGAGCACCAGCAGATCCATCTATCTGGAATCAGAAATAAAAAAGGCGCTGCTGTCTCGCTTGAGGTATTTTTACCAGCTGAAACCTGTCAGATCTGTTTAAATCCCCGTTTTCTGGCTGTGCTGTTGCTTCATGGGGGGCGGGGGACACCCGCGATTATTGATCTCACACAAGGAGGGAAGGAGCCGAGATCAAAACAGAGCGGATGACAAAGGGGAGGAGGGGAGCGCGGCGATTGGCCAGCGAGGAGCCAATCAGAAGCCAGCTGGGTTTACTAATACCTGCGGCGCGTGACGCTCCTGACACACGGCCATTCGCAGGCGCGCGCTGGCCGGATCCCGACCCCATCCTGATCTTCAGCAGGATTCCCGTTCTTAATCCGTCTCCGTTTGAAAGTTTCCTTAATCGAGTCTTTGACATTTTGTTTTTTTTGCTCGTCGTTGTCGAGCTTGCGGCTGTGGTCTGGTCCGTGTTGCGAATTTTCCCCAGGAAGGATTTTATTAATTTAAGTTCTTGAATTTTTTTTTTTTGCTTTTTCTATATACGAGTTAAATAACAACATCGGCGAGATGGCTGTAACCAACTTCCACTACATCACGCGCATGAACAGTGGATTCAAAGTTTACATCTTAGAAGGTAAGTCATCGGAAGCGCTACTATGCGTTTGAACTGGACTAAGCAGGGCAATGTCGCGGTACCTGGTCAAGCGCGTCGGTGTGGAGACATTACTGTTCCTCTATATATATATTTAAAGGAGCAGGTAAAGGCTTATTTCCTGCTGAAAGGAAAAGCTATAAGATGCGCACCTGAAGCGCAGTCCTGCCGCCCGGAGGAGCCCTCTCCTCCCGCGACTGCACGGGGCTGGCGAGCGCGAACAAACCGCGAACAAACCCCCTGAATCGGAACGTCTGTTCTCGTCGGTGTTCCTGCTCTGCCGAGAGGACAGTGCGCTGCCCTGGTGCCGCTCAGTCCGGGCGTGACGCTCACCCGGGGCTCGGAGCGCTGGGCAGCAGCTCAGGACCTCGCTGGTCGCTCCGCGCTCCGGCGTCGCCGGCGATGCTTGACGCGGCGTTTGCGCCCGAAAGTCTTCCAGCCTAAGTGTGGTTTGGGAGAACGAAGTGCCTTCTTGATCGCGCGTTGTGGCGTTTTGGACTGGGGGGGGTCCGGTCGGCTGCCCGCTAGTTCCCCGCAGCGCCGTAGAAAAGGACCTGGAGATCTTTGAGCCGCGAGTCTCTATCGTTACACCTGGAATATTTAAACGACAGGCGTGTGTGAATCTACGCCCGTGCGTGCTGGATGGGTTAGGAGGGCGAGGGAGGTTTTGATGAGCCAGGCTCGGCCCGATGCCGCGGGCTGTTCGGACCAGCGCCTTTCGGAACCGGCGGGGTTCGGGACGGGAACAGCGCTGCTCGCCACACGCTGAACTGCAGGACCGCGCGTCTTAGTCCGGAAAGTTCAGACCGGGCCGGTCGCCTACACCCGTTTGCGAAGAGTTCCGTCCAGTCGAGCGCCCCGGTGTGCTGTCCGTGCAGCCCGAGCGTAAGGAGGTGACCCTGCGTGCTTTCTGGCTGGATTGACCCGCCTCCGGTCCTCAAACAAAGCCGTTGCCGGGGGGGGCGAGTCCCGGTGGCTGTACGCGAGGTGACCTGATCCAGCCTGCTGCTCGCTGCCTCTTTCAGCGCACTGGAGTGTGACGCGAGAGGCGCTGGCCTGACATCTGCCGCTCCGCGACTTGGAGACAAGTGTTCTCGTCTGCTCTGGCGGAACCTGTGGGATGTTCTGTTGATATGAGATTGGTCTCAGTAATTCAGCAACTAGACGGGGGGAGGGGGGTTAATTAGTGAAGAGTGTCTGGTTTTATCCTGAGGGGTGGCGATTGATACTGGTGCAGTGAAGCCATTGTGGAGCTCGTGGCTCGGAGCTGACCTGTGTGTGAGCCACTCCGCTCTGCCGGGCCCAGTGCCGTCCCCCAGGCTCGCCTGTCCGCGCTGACACCCGGTGTGCTGCAGGGCGCTGGTTTCAGATAGCGCAAGCTCCACGCCTCCTGTCGTTGGTGCTGCTCGGGAGCAGTGTGCGTGTGCCGCAAGCTGACTGGCCTGTTTCTTGCTCTGCAGGGCAGCCCAGCCTGAGAACGGAGGACCGGTACCGACACCTGGCCCACAGGGCGGGCGTGCCGCCCGTCTATCCCATCAAGCGCAAGCACAGCCCCGAGCGCGGCCCGGCGGGGGAGGACCGAGCCGTGAAAGTGCGCCGCTCGTCCCTGGCCCTCATCTCGTGAGTGGAGCTCGCTGCAGCCCGGCCCGCTGCTGGAGTGCCGGCCGTCGCGTGTTGTGACCCCGTGTTTGTGCCCCGCAGGAAGGAGCGGGCGCTGTTCGGCAGTGCCACCCGCAGCTTCCAGCGGCAGCCCAGCCTCAGCCCCCCCACGCCGCCGCAGACGCCCACGGTGACCACCACCACCCGCAGCCCCGCCCGCCGGCTGCCCAGCCCCGCGTACGCCGGGCCTCCCATGGATGAGCCGCTGGCGCTCATCAAGAAGCCCGGCTACTGCTCGCCCACAGAGGGCACGGTGCCCAGCATGGACGCCAAGCCCCACAGCCCCACCACCACCCGGGTACAGGTGAGTCCGAGCGGTTTCTCTGCGCTGGCACTGCGGTGGGCGCCGTCTCCGAGCTGCCCAGGAGCCCAGGAGCCCAGGAGCCCAGGAGCCCAGGAGCCCAGGAGCCCAGGAGCCCAGGAGCCCAGGAGCCCAGGGCTGTAGAGAACACAGATAAGCAATCAAATAGCAAAAGACCCCACTTGTTTGCACACAGTCTAGGATCTGGTGCAGCAATGGTGCCAGCTTATCATCGGACTGGTTCACAAAATGAACCATTAGTGTGCAGCCGTGCCCAGAGCTAAGAATCAACTACCGTGCCCTCAGGACAAATCATGGTGTTGAGCAGCAGTTCAGCTGGTCATGCATCGTCACAGCCTGCAGTTCATCCTTTCAGTGGGTATCGTTGATGGGAAACAGCAGTGCGATACTGTGGCAATGAGGACAGAGCCAAGACTGCTGACAGGAGAACAGGTGAAGGTCAGTTCTGCGCTGGAAAATAGAAAAACAATTACTGTACTGCAAGTCTGAAGGTGTTGACAGCAGGAAGATTTCTCTACTTCAGCGCAGAGCAAACCTTTATTTATTCCTTTAGAGGTTTTGCTGCTGACGCAGCTCCCTGCTCCTAGCTCTTCATACAGGGAAAAATAGCTCTCAGACTAGGGACTGTGACTAGGGATTGTACAAGAGACCCGCCCTTGGCATGGGTCACCAGCTGTGAGCGCTCAGTTACCGGGAATGTGAACAAACCGATTCCTGTCAGACGCAGGAAAGATTCCCGTAATGCTCCTGGTGTCGAGTGTGCAAAACAGGAGATTGTTGCCTGTCAGGATTCGTCCCTGGAACGCCTTGGGGGGGAATGAAATCGTTTCCTGCAGTGCAAGGCTGTGGCCGATCCTCTCGAGCAGCCTCACACGAGCTCCAAGCCGCGTTTGAAGTGAAGCACGTAGAGATGTGCAGGGAAAGCTGCAGGTCTGTGCTTGTACCAAATATGCGAGCCGGCTGGATTTCTGGAGAAATGTGAGCAATGGGTCGAGGAATGCAGCCAGCAAGCCCAAACAGACAGCGCTGTTGCATGTGACTCCAAGGAGATGGCGCTGTAAGCAGAGGCTCTCCTCCCACCTGGCCGGACTGCTCTGGACCCTCGGCTCGGGCGGCTGGCCGCGGCACTGCCTGGTGTTTAAAGCGGACGTGTTTGCGTGAAGAGCCCTCTGCGCTACTAGCACTCCGGTACTAACGGGCTCCCCTGCTCTGCCCTCAGATCCGGCCCTCAGTGATCACCTGCGTGTCCTCCAGCGCCCGGGCAGCCAGCTCGTCTCCTGAGGTCCGGTCAAGCCCCCGCTCTTCCGGTGAGTCCCCGCGCCCTGGCACGGCCGCCGGCCCTGGCACTCGGGCCCGGTCCAGTCTAACTCCTCCTCCTCCTCCCCCCCTGCAGCCTCCTCGCCCCCGGCCTGCGACCCCGTGGTGGAGGAGCACTTCCGGCGCAGCCTGGGCCTCCACTACCGTGAGGCCGACTCCAGCGCCCTGCCGGTCAGCGTGTCCGTGGACGACCACTTCGCCAAGGCGCTGGGCGACAAGTGGCTGAAGCTCAGGGCCTCCTCGCCCCCCGGCAGCCCCAGCTACGGCTCCTCGCCCAGCCGGGGGCACAGCCCCCACAGCCCCGCTGGGGCGTCCTCCCCATAACCCGCCGCCGCAGGAGGGGCCCCTGAGCTGGCGACGAGGACGCTGCTCGGACCGCATCGGAACGGGGAGGCGGGGGCCGCTTCGCACGCTGTACTGTTCACCCCCCCGCCTGAGCGCTCGGAGCGGGGGGCAGGGGGCGCCGCTGGACTGCCACTCAGCCTGCCCCCGCGTCACGGCCACCGCTGCCCGTGTGGAGAGCCGCAGGCGGGGGCTCTTTCACCCTCGGGAGAGGCCTGGTCTCGACCAGGCGCAGCAGAGGGAGCTGTGTGGAGCTCGAACCCGCAGCAGTTTCTCAGTTGAGGAATTTGCTTGCGTAGAGTAGTTTGCCCAGGATGCGCTGGTAGTGACGGGCAGAGGACTTTTCCGGCGTTCCGATGAACCACGCAGATGTGGGTTTGTGGAGAATGTGCTTTGGTAGCAATGGTCATGTTTCAGTGAATTAAAAAAGCCGTTTTGATTTTTTTTTTTTCCATGTGTAGCCCATCGGCTGTCTGTGTGTTTCTGATTGACAGTAGGTCCGCGGTCTCTGTGCTCAGGGTGCCAGCAGCTCTGCTTCTCCTCAGGGCTTAGTGAGCCTTTTGATTTTGTCAGCTTATAATCACAGATAAACGAGCAGATGTGTTGCCTGTCTGCTCAATTACAATCACCCCTTTCCTAGTACAGACGGGGAAATCCCTCCCTGAAATCAAAGATTTTAAAGATCTTTAGATGTAATTCAACCCCCTCCACACCCCCAGGGGCAGCTGCTGATTCACAAAGGAGGACAAGAAGCGAATTTAAAACTGCCTACATGTGGCATCTCCTTAGGCTCTGATGGGCTGTTACCCAGTTTAAGCAGTGCCTGGATCCCAGGCCTTCTTCACCCAGTAAGAGCGATCTCCACCATGGTCTGCCCAGCAGTTCTTAAGCGGCTTAAAATCAAATTGATGTGAAAACAGACGGTAGCTGACAGGCTTGAGTCATGCGCTCGGGAGCTGCTGCTGCAGGAATGCCACAGGAAACTGCCTCTCCCTTCCTGCTGGAGGGATTCAGGAGTGCAGAAACATCTACTGTGTTGCAGGACAAAGCCCTCACTGTGTTATTAAAGCACGAAGGTCACCATATCCTAATAGGAAGAAATTCTCAAGCCTTTACAGCACTAGATCAATAGGAGTGATTGATGGGGACAGTTTGTAGAGCAAAGGAACAGACCTTGACAGCGGCTCCTGATAGAGCTGTTAGCCTATCCAAGAGCCATGACCTTTGAACTGGGGAGGGTTAAAGTGGGGGGAGCAGCCTGCACAGAGGTTTGCACAGATTGATCTTGTACCCTCACGCCTGAAGAGCGGTGCCTGTCATGAAGAGGAGGGAGTGAACAAACTGCTCACTCCCTGAACAAAAAGGCACACAATGTCTTGCAGACCTGTTGCCCTGTGCTCCTCTCAGGGGACCAGTGTTCAGCGGCTACCAAGAACTGTGTGTGTGTATATAGGAGCAGGAGAAATTTAGTAGCAATTTACGATATTTACCTACTTTTACACTTATTGAATCTGAAATGTCTCTTGTTTAAAATGGTACCTGCCAGAATTCGTTGTCAGTACGTTGGCTGGGAAGAAGAGTCGTTTGTGGCCCTGTGTGGATTTTAACTGCACTGGAAGCTACACAGTGCGGAATGCGATCTCCTTTCTCTGCAGTTAAAGCCACCCTGAGCTAAGCCTTCGGGATGTTCTGTGGTTCACTTGATCGCTGGTGTTGAGCTGGAAGAGGGGCGTGGTGCCAGCTCGGGCGGCGGTCCCTCTTGCCTGTGGGGCATCTGGACCTGTGGCCCCTGTCGCGAACATTTCAGAGAGCCTTCCTGAGCCACGGACTTGACTTGGTGTTTCACTTGGGTTCCTTTGGGGAAGTCTGAGGGATGTACTGGAATCGTATGTTCCTCCTTTTTCCTGATTTTCTCTGACCTTGCTCCTTTTCTGTGTGTGATATTTATTACAAGCCTGTCCATGTCCTGTCTGTGTGTGTAAACAAAGCGGAAATGAGTACTTTTTTAATAAAATAAACATGAATGTTTGTATAAGCTCTCTTGTCTTCAAATGTGCGCTCGTACTGTGCTGACAGCGTGCAGGGCACACACCTTGTGCTCTCCACTGCATACTGTGGCCTGTGCTGTCTCAGGCTCCTCAAGCTTGTGGTTTTCAGCACTTTTCACTCCAGTTTGTAGGCTACTGGCTAAATCAAACACTGCTGCATCTCCTGACCCTTTTACCAGTCTAGAAATATTTGCCTCCATGAGAAATAAAATAAGCACACATAAACAGTATAAGAAGAGGCAGGTATCTGGGACATTTGCGTACTTGTCAGTAATACAGGGCCTATCAGGACTTCTGCAATATCCCCGCAGTGATGACTAGGTTGTCGGTTCCCCACAGCCACAGCCCTTCTGGAAACCGCCTCCTGCCCTGAAGTGAAACAGCTTTCACACGTTCTCCACCTGGTCTGGGGATGAACCGAGGCCTGGTCCGCGCGGTGAGCAGCTCGCAGGGGCATAGTGGACAGCTGTGGATCCTGTCCTGGCCTGGGGAGAACGCCGGAGACGTGCAGTCTGGGCTCCTTGCACACATGGTCACACCGGCCCAGCAAGCAGGACACATTCGGGCAGGGAGGCGACTTGACAAACGGAGGAACGCGAGTACGCCATCGACGTGTGAGAAGCAGACTAGCGCAGGATCGATGCACACAGAGAGTGTGTCTCTGAGCGAAGCCAGGTTTCCTGACACAGGATAAGAGATGTCCTAGTTCACCTGACAGAAGACATTTCTGAATTTCTCAACATCTCTTCTCTTGGCCAGAATCAGTGAGCTAGAGATCGACAGTCCCCCATTCTAAAACTGCCGGTAATACAGTTGGACCCAAAGATGTGGCTTTTGCAGTACTGTATACCTACAAGACTGATCATCCTCTGGAGTTAACTAAACTAATAAAATTGCAAAAAACGCAGTGATTTCATTGCAGCGGTGTGCACTGAGTCACCCCGGGTGCCCAGGACCAGCGCTGCTGATGTCTCTGGGAGCTCAGCTCCGGGGTCCCTGAGGGCTCATTTCCAGACAGCATCACAACAACAGGGGGAGTGACGCAGCCCTGAGGAGGCTGGGAACAGCAGGCAGGGCCTGCTGATGCCGCTGTTAGTCACAGGCGGAGCAGCTGGGCGAACACCCTGCTGCTGTGTGTTTTCAGCGTGCAGGTCAGCGCAGGGAGTGCCGGCTGGTGTTGTGCAGACAGTGGTGTGGAAATCAAGGTGTCGGGCTCAAGTATGCAGAGAACATGCCCCAGCAGGCCGGGATCTGAAGGCCACCTCATTCCCACCTCCTGAGCAGAGCTTTCCCAGGCTGCAGGCAGGGGTGAAGGAAGGCAATAGGTGAAAACATCTACAGCTACCTTTACAGTTCCTGATTTACATACTGCAGCACAGGAAAGAAAACAGATTGAATGTCTGATAACCTGCTGCTGCGAGCTGACAAGCGCTTCATACTTCTGCTGGATTTTGGTTCTTATCACCGAAAACACGAGCTGGGCGCCAGTCGTGGTCTACAATGGCTCCTACAACAACAGTTGTCCACCAGTTCCTGCGCAATATTGTGAAACAATACATTATGCAAAACTTAACATAAAACAATATTTTAAAAACCTGAATTCTGAATTCAACTATTCTCATTTCCTGTCCGATAAAGGCTTTGAATTCTGCCAGGAGTGCTAATTTTCCCTTGAGGGAGCTCAGAGGGGTTGATGTTTCTCAGGTTCAGACACAGTCAATAACCAGGCTGAGAAGGTGATACTTGTACAGAGACAACCTTCCTCAGACAGTTTGGGATTCCCTGTACTGTTCTGCACTCTTTGATATAATGCCAGCATTCTGCATGAGCATCTGCATCAGGCCCTGCTGGGAGCACACTGCCAGGCACGCAGATGCTGTGGTGTTGATATCTGCTCTGGGTTATGCCCTGTATTGTGTCACACTCATGCCAAAGCTGCTCATTGTATTCTGGCAGTCAGTGTGCAAACCCGTGGTGGAGGAGCTGCCTGTTGAAACTCTCCCTTCTGAAAAGCCCAGTGCTGGGGCCTGCAGGCCCAGATTCAAGCCTGTTTGGCTGCTGTGGTTCCCTGGCAGGTCCGAACGAGGACAGAGTCAGGCCCCGCCCAGAGGCCCGGCCGGGCCGGTTCGGAGGGGGAGAGCGGGACGGTGTCCGGGCTTGCAGGGCGCATTCCTGTCCCCATCGCTCGCATTGCTGCGCGGAGCTGTCGGGGCGGAAGAGCCGGGTCCTGCACGGGCCTGCCCCGGCCTCCCAGCAGCCTACCGCCTCGGGCAGAGCCACAGCCTGTGAGAACCTTCTCCAGCCCCAGCAGCCCCAGCAGCGACAGCAGCGACAGGGAGTTCTGGTTTGGGAAGAAATGATTAAACAGCAAAACAACGAACAATTAAAAGATGAGCCAACCAAACCTGCAGGTTTTTTCATTTGGCAGGAATTACGTCAACCTGCACTCACAGATGCCCTTTAAAAGTGGCAAGCCAGGAAAATTTCCCAGGAGCCGGTTGTTATCGCGGATTTCCCCGCAGGCATTGTGTGTTTTTTCTTTTTCATGCCCAAATGAAAAACTGTCACGTACTCCCACACTAGCCCTGCGACGATACTAGAGTTAAAGAAATGAAATAAAAGCTCTGAGAGTGTCTTGATGGAGTTCAAGATCATGGTGTTTCGATGAGGGCAGTGCTGATCACCAGCAGGCTCCGCGGCTCAAGCGCTGCTGCGATACTGTCGGTCATCTGTCCTGCGGATTCACATTTGAAGAGACCCCGTTCTGTTTTCCTGCTTTCTTATTCCCTGATCCATAATCTTCCTCCCGTGCAGGAGCACGGCCAGTCAGCGCCGATAAGGGAGTTACAGGGCGCAAGGTGGGACTCACATATTTAGATCATAAGCACATAAGCAAGAAGGCCCTTTGACCCAACTAGTTTGTCTGGTTTTTAGTTTGCCCATCTGTAAGTGAGAAAACAAAAACGGATCAAACAAGATCTGTGTTAGATGTTGCCTTGTCAAACAACATGACACTGGCTTGTCAGAAACTAAAACAAAACAGAACACAGGTGACTTGAATGAAAGATGAAGACTAATCAGTTTCCAGCCCATTGAGAAGTAATAATAACTTCCACTTGAACAGTGCTATTCACCTGCAAAGGATCCCAAACTGCTTTACATACAGGTGAGAACCTAACTCACCCCTCACTACAGTACGGCCTCACCTTGGAGACACACAGTGATCATTCTGCACCAGCGGCCTCACCTGGGAGACACACAGTGGTCATTCTGCACCAGTAACCCCACCTGGGTGACACTCAGTGGTCATTCTGCACCAGCAGCTCAGGGGGAGGAGAGAGTCACCAAGTGCACTAAGTGAATTAAGGGGATCTTTAGGGTGGTCAGGCTTACAGGCCCAAGAAGAGTTTCGACAGCACAGTGGGGTTAACAGGTAGTTTCGTTCAATCTTACAAACTGGAGAACTGGTCAGTTCAGGGCTGTAAGGTACATCTGTTGCAGATCATGATGCAAATAGACTTGATTAAGTCAGAAGCCACACTGTAAGGAAAGCTGTAGGTTCTAAAACCCTTTCCTTCAACTCGCTCGACATAACACAGTGATCGGCAGCCCTGGCTCCTCTTCGGCAGTGCTTTATTCTGCATCTTCATCACCTAATGAACTCCTTGGTCAAGGCTTAATTAAATAACGAAGGACAGTTAATCATTTCAGTTTGAACCCCTTTCAGTATTGCACTGGCTCACTCCGTGATTGAAGCAGAGCAACGTGTGATGAACAGTGGAGTTGTGGGAAGACCATGGCAGCAGTTTTGCCTGGGAAATGGCAGAGGAGTGGCCAGGTCACGGCCACAGCTCCCCTGACGGGGGTCTATTGTGCACCGAGAGGCTCTGGGTGGCAGCATGTCTTCCCAGCCTCCGGCTGTTAGAGCCATACTTCCCTCCAGCAAAGCAAAACACAGGGAAATATACTGGAAATATGTTCACAGTCATGCTCACAGGCACTGTGTAACAGGACGACTTTCAAAATTGCTCTGCTGTTCAACTTTAGCTCCACGTTTTCCTCTATCATCACATAAACCCGACATTAAATCTAAGATTCCAAAACGTTTGGAGTGGAGAAAAGAAAATTGATTTTTCACTCTATATTGCGATGCTGTCGATTGGTTTGCCAACAGCAGCTTTAGAAAATCAATAGAAATGTTTGTGCTCTTGGAGCACAGAAACGCTTCAGAAGTGGTCTTGTTATTCTTTTCACTGTGAGAAAGAGAGAAATGCACAGCAAAGAGGGGGGAGAGCAGAGAAAAGAGAGGGAACAGAAGCAGATTGGGAATGATCTGACAGGGAGGGACACAGACACCGTTTCCCTGAGGCAGGAGCTGTGGCAGGTGCCTCGGAGATACAGCGCTGAAATCTAAGCTAGAAGCTATCAAGCGTTGCTCTGGCTGCCATGATGTCAGGACACAGTACACGGCTCTCTGCTTCGCTGCCTCTGATCTCAGCTCTGAAGCTGCTGCCCTGCCTGGCTCAGAGCCACAGAGGGATGGAGCCAGGAGTACCTGTGGGGGCCCACCAGGTGTGTGCGGGGGCGTGCAAGCCTGCAGGGATCGTGTTTGAACCTGAGATTGAGTTTCCTTGCTACTTTTCCTTCCAAACAACCCCCCCCAAAACCCCCCACCAATTTACTGACACCTGCCTCCCAAGCTTTAATCCTTTGGCTTTGAAGAGCTGCTGGAAAAATCGAATGCCTTCCTTCTCAACTTCCAGGGTGGGGCATGGCCGCTGTCCTGCCACAATGCTCAAAGCACCGCTCAAGTGTGAAATCAACATCCCTTCACAGGCAGGGCTTGATCTGGCTCAGGCTGGGCGCAGGTGTGGAGAGCTTGTGCTAATTAGGAGAACATTAACAAATCTTAAAGGGCCATTTCCTGGCAGTTCGAATCACACAGGTACCTGATAAACTCCTATTTCCCGTCAGTCAAAAGGCAATCCCAGGTGATGCAGAATGTGGATTGATCACACATAAGTGTCTGTCTATTGTCAAATGAAGTGTATTCTAAAACACTGAGGAACTGGTACAGAATAGACTAAAGATCACAGACAAGAGGAAGTGATACCTGCATGCTAATGTCTGGACATCAAGACGGGAGGGAACCAGTGGGAGATTTCCAGTCACACAAAACCAGTGGGAGCAGGTCTAAGGCTTCACACACAGCACGGAGTTTCCCCCAACACCACTGCCTGACTTTGAAACAGCATCTGCAGCAAAACAACCAGGTCAAAAGACTGAGCTGCAAATAACGGCAGGCCAACAGACAGATCCCTGCTTACCTGTTCAACCAGATATTATTTCAGATATTTTTGCCAGATAAATAAAGAAGCTGAACAGGTTCTGCAGTATTACAACTGGAGAAACATTGACACCTCAGAATACTGGAAAATCAGGTGTGCAAATAGGTCAACGTGGCTGCACAAATAATTATTAGAGCTACTGTGAGTGTAGTATGTAGAAATCAAAAATCATTTCAGTTTGTGCCTGATATCCACACCCTGTGCAGCGCTCAGCAGATCCCCGCAGTGCAGCAGTGGAGTCTGCAGCTCCGCTCTCTGCCCAGGCTGATGGGGGTAAGCAAGCACAGGTGAAGAGGCAGGTGGCTGGGATTGTTCACTGCAGCTCTGCAGGACTAAGAGGTCGCCTTAAGCTGAGTGGAGCAGGAACATATCGTATGTTTTCACAAATAAAGGTAAAATCTCATTCTCCTTGATGCAAACTGAGGGTAGCACAGGAATCTATAGGCATTTCTTTCAGTGGAGATAAGGTTCAAATGGCGCAGCTGGTAAAGGAACAGCCTCACTTTCTGTGGTTTCAGGCAAGGCTGAAAATGTCACAGGTGCCCCGAAAATGGTTTTGTGCACTTTCCTGGTCACTGGGCGCCCTGCAGCCCCGTGCTGTTGCCTGGGGAGCGCCTCAGGACGCTGGGGCAAGACCAGACAGAGCTTCTGCCACCCTGTACCACAGTCCATCTGTAGGGTGTGACCAGTGCACTGTCATGCTTTTCCACATGTGTGGGCTTTCACCACCATCCTGCTGTCTTTTACTGCGTGGTAATCAGCTTCTACCACAACACACACACACACCAGCGTCACACGGATCCACAGCGCTTTGAAGGCAGTGCTGCAAATCTGAGATGTTCGCAGGTGCTATGTAAAGTAAAGTTGATTGATCTGGTGATTGAATTGATTGGGGTTCATTATTGTGGGGCGGGACAGTGTTCCCGGCTCAGGTGTGTGTGTGAGCCTGGCAGCAGTGCAGATCGGTTGTCAGGCTCAGCTCGAACTGTAACCCGATGGTGCTGTTGACTCGGCGGTGTGACTCATCTCGGCTGCGGCGTGTCCGCCCAGGTGGGGGCAGGGTTTCAGCTCCGCTCCGAGCAGGAGCTGGCGCGCTCGTCTCCCACCCCGCAGTGCGGCTTGAAAGGGGCCGCTCACTCCCCAGACAAGGGCTGCAGCAGAGGAGGGGGCGTCTGGGTTACTCATGTGGTTTCTTTCATCCGGGCCGGCTGCTGGTGTTTGAGAAGAGGGATGGGGTTCACATCCCGAGGGAGGGAAGATTGCGAGGAGAATGGAAGGGAAGAAAAGAGGTGTTTGGTTAGCTGCTGATGTCTGGACTTGAAGATGTCATCACTCCTATTCTGATTGCCAGTCAGTGTTTCTGTGGGCCCAAGGGCGGGGGCGCAGGCAGGGGGGAGCGAGGAGCAGCCGGAGGACAGAGCAGGAAGATCGAGGAGAATAAACAGCCTCTGTGAGTTTGGAGACTGGAAATGGAAAAGAGAGCTACAGGCCATTTCCACGGAGCAAATACAGCCCAGGCTCCTCCTCCCCACGTACAGCATCCTTCCCGACTAAACTAGACCAGCAGTCCAGTCCAGCAGCCGCTCTGCAGGAGAGCCTGGGACAAGGGCGAGGCGCGGGAGGCCGGGTCGGACTGAACCGCACCGGCACCTTCCCAGAGCAGCCCAGAGGAACACCGGGAACATGAGCACAGACAAAAAATCAGGAAGAACGACAATCGCAACATAAAATTCCCAGAAACGGGGGAAAGATGAAAATAACCCACAGAGAGAGGCAGCCAGGTGATGAGTCAGAGCGGCAATATCCAAGAGGAAGGCGGAGGGGGGGGAGAGGGGCAGATATTTGAGGCAGGGCGCTGGGGAAACCGGTTGGACGAGGTTTTGGGAAAATATAACGTCTGGCGGGCTCGAGGGCTGACGTGTTGAGGCAAGGTCACCTTAGACAGGTGGCTGGGCTGTGGAATTCAGTGCCGCTGGGCAGCCGAGATAACAAGAAATAAAGGGGAAAAAAACAACAGGAGACATGTTATTCTGCCATTGTATCCACCGAAATGCTACACTCCCCCTCTGCACCCCCGCGTCCCCTGGCCGAAACCCTATCCCTGCCTGCTCCAATGCATCTCTCCCAGCACAAAGAGCAGCAGACAGCCTGTCAGGCCCCTCGCCCAGCTCGGCCGCTGCCGCTGATGGCAGGGAGTGATTAGCGCAGGTAACGAGGTCAGGCTATCAGACACCGTGCGTGCGTGAGTGTGGGGACTTTCAAACCAGCTGGTCCCGGCGGGAGGCAGCGTGCCCAGGGGGCTGAGATTTCGGCAGGTGTGTCTGGCTCCCAGTCACAGCCGGGGGCACAGTGGCACTGCGGGGGCACTACGAAAGGAGAGTAGCCCTGCTCTGCCGGTGCCAGCGAGGCTCCCTGGTGAAGGGGCTCCCACAGCTCTGTGCTCGTGCCGGACCGTGCTGGTCCTCCACTCGTCCCCGGAATCTCCCCCGGAGCTCAGATCTCTCAGATCGCCGCTCTGAGCTGGCGTGGGACGTGCTGTCCCATGGTGACATCTCGTTTCTGCTGTTTATTTATTATTGATTACTGCGCACAGTGTGTGAAAGCGTTGCCTGTTGTGCACGTCCCGAGAGAACAGTGCAAACATGAATCCCAATGGACATGTGCACGTGGCAAAATAAACTCCTCTCTCTCTCTGTTTTCAGAATTCCACCTATTTAAAGTCCCATCTCTCGTCTCACTCTTGACAAGCTGGAGATCCGCTGTTTCCGATCCGGGCACTTCCTTCAGTGAACGCTTGGGTCCAGCCGTGATTCATCTTGTCTCGGCAGCAGTGTCCCTGGGCTGGTGTGGTGGCCAGAGCTGGACACGGGTGTGTGCGTGAGCGATGTCTCACGGTGCCTCAGCTGAGCGGGGGCCTGGCAGTCTGAGCCTATCTGGTTCTGTTGCTCTGTGTACCCCGAGCTGGCACTAGATGTTTGGGGAACATGCACCCCAGTATGAAATCCCCTCAAAATCCCTCTGGAAAGGCGCAGTGCAGGCTTGCCAATCAACACCTTCCAGCACGGAGCTTTTAGAGGTGTGAGGAAACCGGGGCACCCAGTGAAAACCCAATTGAAGCTGGAGAGAACATGCAAACCCCACACAGATAGGCAATTAAAGCAGCAATAGGACAATCTGCTTCTAATAGGACTAGCATCATGCCACTGTGCTACATAATCATAAATCACATGCTACCCTACAAATCTATAAGAGAACACCCTCTCCAGTGTTTCAGCATATGAAACAATACATCCACACTGTGTCCACACTGGCATGCCAGTTGCAAAACACAACAGCTGAGCTCCCATATTTATAGTAAACACAGTGGGAAACCAAGCTTAAACAGCTTGCTTAGCAAATGCACGTGGTATTGTGTGCACGGCCTCAACAGATGTTAAACCAGCACACAAGTGGAACCTTGCAGTTCTTATTGGAGAAGCACATAGCGAATTCTCCCATATCAGTACCACAGCGTCACTGGCCCAGCAACCCTCTCGCAGTACCAGCTGCTTGTGACCACAGGCAAGCAGGCGTGCTGGAGATCAGACTCCTGCAGTGCCTGAGCTGTTCTTTCATCTTTAAATTCCCTTGTGAAACAAACCACAGGCTAAGAGATGGAAGCGCAGGGCTCCCAGGGCAGAGCTGGGGTGGGGTGGGGGGGCACGCGGCCCTCGCAGGGGGGGTTTCCAGGAGCGCAGCCCCCACGGAGCCGCCTCGCTGCAAGAGCTCCAATTCTTCAGGTCACACCAGCTGGATGGGCTCCCTTCGTCTGCAGCCTTCTCACGGGTCATCACTTCCCCCACCCCTCAGCTCTGCCTGTGGCCTTCTAATACCAGCATCTGCGTTAGGCCCTGCATGTGACACAAGGGCAGGTCACCATATGTATATGAGGGGGTTTGTGCCTGCTCCTCTTTGTGTTGGGTGTTGTGTTAAGACCATGTGGTTGTCTGTATGCTCCCCAGGCTTCTCTCAGAGCTCTTCCCCTTTCCACGCAGGGCTCTCGTTTTCAGACTCTGCCTGGTGCTTGAACCTGTTCTCTGTAACCTGGTGAAAAGGCAATGGACCATCCCAGCCCACTGAGGACCATTGCCTAAGAGCTGCCCCAGAACCACAAGATGACATTTGCCCCACAAAGCCAGCTGTAATACAGCAGGGGCAGCACTAGAGAGAGCGGCTGCTGGTTCCTCAAAAGGCCGCGCAGATCCAAGACGCGAGCCGACTCCAGGAAACTTCAGGCTGCAGTCTGAGGATGAGGTGGTGAGGAGCAGCCCCCTCACTGCGCAGGCCCAGGGGCAGCGAGCGCAGGACAGTGCCAGAAAACACAGGGCTGGCAGGCACACTGAAGGGTTAACCATTACATCACTGGCAATGTCAACACCACAGTGTAAGAGAGGAGGTGAAATTGAAGTCTCCTGCTAATCGTAATCATCCCGGGTTACGCAAGCCATCAAACCAGCAATCACAAACGTATCATTTCCCAAGCGACGGCCTCGCTGTGCGATTACCTCACCAGGTGTCAGGTTAGCACCCCGTCTGTGTGAGCCCGCAGGCCCGGCGCTCCAGAGCTCGGATCGCAGGGCCAGTGTCCGGTGTCCCAGTGTCCAAAGAGCTGCCGGGCGAAGTCACGCCAGCGCCTGGGGGCCCGTCACGACACGCCCGTTTTCTAACACAAGGATTCAATTTCGTTTTCCTTCGGCTTTATGTAGGGATCGTCTTCCTAATCCCTTCACACAGCCGGGGAACAACACGTCCGGACAGATGCGCTCGACGTGAACACGGACATGCTCATGCGCGGTTCCGCTGCCCGTACAGCGGATCTTCAGTGCGTTCGAGTTCTTGGCCTGGCTCATGGCCCGATCGGCTGTCCGAAGGGGTGGAAAGATCTTACTTCGAGAAGTAAAAGACAGCCGTTCCTTCCACAAACACAATATCTTCCCTGCGCCCAGCCTCGGACACAGCTGCACAATGACATCAGGGTTGTGCTGAAATCAGGCACCCCAGCAGAAGCACAAAACAAGCAGAAAACCCCTCGGTCTGAGAAGGTGTGAAACCCACAGAGGAGCCATGTCGCAGCGGAAGGTGTCGTTTCACACCTTGGTTACAGGCAGGGACAGGAGGAATGAGCTCCCAGCCCACGGACAACCTGTGTGTTTTGGTATGAAACTGGGACATTTCTATCGATTCAGTTTGGCGATTTTTGTAAGGGTAATTGAGTGTGCCACCGAGTTTAACGGCACGATAATGGCCCTTCTTGAAATGTTGTTTTTCCCTTAAAACACACAGGGACTGCGGTATTTTCTCTAGGTAGTGGACCAGTAAGTATCAGAAGAGCCTTTCCAAACAGACCTCTGTTTGCCAAGTGTGTTTGTTCAGGCTCTGTTACAGCTCAGGAATTAAAACAATTCAAAGGAAGATCAGCTTCCACACACTTTGTTTTGCCTTTTCATACACCAGCGGACCTTGAAAATACCTCTGAAGCCATCAGGAGCACAAGCAGAACAGCACGACGTCTGCACGTCCTGTCCCACATCTCAGACAGGCGCCGCGCCTGCTTGCGCCATCTAGCGGCGGGACAGTGCACTTACACTCGGATCAAACGGCTCTGTCTCCGCATGCAGAACCAGCTTGGCGCAGCGTAAAACTCTAAATGAGATAGCATAAAAGTAAGTTTAAGATTAAGAATTAAAAGAGGCAGCTTTCTGATCAAAGGTGGATTTGTATTCTTATCATTATCACTGTATTTTTTCTTAGATGATTTTTGCTAAACAACCCAGAAATAATTTCCCGTGAAAGACAGAATATGTATCTGCGATAAAGCCGCGGCAGTGACGTACTTCCGTCGTGCACTATCTGCAGTGCACACGGTATACCTGCTTCAGGGCTCCCGAAAGCCTGCCTCAACACATTTCTCCTGTGAATAACTTCAGTTAAGCTTATTTTTTCTTTATTGAAGGTGAAATAGTAAAACACCTAAGTTAAAATAACAACAGAGCAAATTCAGGAAAAAAAGGAGTAGAAACAAAATCAACACAAACTGCTGATGGTTGCAGTGCCGATGGGGAAGAGTTCAGAATCGACAGTGAAAACGAGCCAGAGGGCACAAGCAGAAACTACGGGGAAGTGCAGCGAGAATCAGAGGCGCTTCTTCACACAGAGGGTTCTTTACAACTTTACCCCTGCCTTCGAGAAGACGGTACCTCAGCCTGCGAGCCAGCAGCACCAGGCTCAGGAATAGCTTTTTCCTGCAGGCTGCTAGACGACAGAATCCCAGACGGCACACGGCCTGGCCACCCCCTGCTGTGCCATCGTCCCCGTCTCACCGGCGCGTCGTGTTACGACTGTGTCCTGCACTGTGGTCTGCACTCGTCTCCCCCGCCACCCCTGTATTTCAGAATGCTTATTTTCATGTAAATACCCATTTATTCAGTTATTTTTCTATTTACCTACTCTTTACATTGTTTTATTTTTTTGTATATACCAATACCACCTCAGCAGCTGCTAAAGAGTCTCCCCCCTCCTGTGTCGTCCTGTGACACTGTGCTGGCTGCTCCAGCGCATTGTGCACCTCGGCCCAGGAGACACGATATTTCCTTCTCTCTTGTACATCTGTACGAGAGCCGGACGACAATAAACTGAGCTGAACGGAGCTGAAAGTGGGTGATCTTTCTCCAGGAGTGGGAGCCTGTCGTGAGCAGTGGAAAACACCGGACAAAAGAGCATCCAGCTGCTTTGCCTTCACCGTTTGAGCGAGATGGGGGCGCATCCCGGAGAGCTCCGTCAGGCCCGGGGCGGGAGTGCTGTCTGCTGTCTGCGGCAGGAAAGGGACGCGCAGCCGCAGGAGTGGTGGTAAAGCGCCCTCTAGCGGAAATGTCTGCCGAGGTGCGGGTTCCTCCGAGAAATATCCGGAAGTATTCAATTTAATTCAAGGTGCTTTATTAGCATGACCGATGGGTACAATCAGTGTTGCCCAAGCAAATATCTCAGTTTGAAGTATCTCAGTGCAAAGAGATGCCTGGAGCCGCCCGAGAGAAAAGGACAGACCGTCAGAGACCAGCACTGACACCCACGGCTGCCCCCTCAAGCTCTCTGCTTTAAATTAATTTAATTCTCTACTTTTAATTTAAAGTTTTTTAAATGAATTCTGGTCAGATCAAGGTCACTCATCTGACCTGATTCACACATCTCATAGCGGGGCGTCTCCGTCAAGCTCAGCCCGCAGCGCGCTGGGGTTCACGGCCCGTCACTTCATTCATTGAACCATTAATGTAACTTACAAGCTGCTTATTCGAAATCTTTTCGAGACTTCCATCGACTCAGAAATGTTACATGTTAAATGTTAATGATAATAAGTCACGCTTGAAAGCAAAACGTAGTAACTTCCTAGACGATATTGTGCCAGAAAGTGGGGTCTCGGCTTCTTGCGCTGGACGCGGCTGCCATCTAGCGGACGTACATAAAACTACATCTCGCCTGGAGGCGCAAAACGACTGGAGACTTTCAAAGGCAAGACATCCGAGGAACAGGTTTTGTCTTAGTAACCTTTTTTTTGTGTCTGCGCTGTTTTTGTGATTTCGGCGTAATCTGTGTACCAAAGAAATGAAAGCTACGGAGCTCTGGTGTAAATAAAAAAAGCATTCAGGTAGTTCTGGTGCAGACCAGGCTGGTGGTTCAGTCTCTGCCAACCTGCTGCTGGCTCCAGATCAGTTCAGTGTAGTTTATTGTCATCGGCACAGGTGCAATGACATGCTTATTTGCATGTGCGCTCCAACACAAAGACATTAAAGGAATCACCAAAAACACAGACACAGAAGAGCAGCAGCAACAATAAGTTAAATAACACAATTTAAGGGGAGTGTCCAGAAAAGCGCTTTATAAGTGTAAGGAATAATAACAGTATTTGCACTTTGGACAGAGAATGCTCATTCAGCTGCATGGGTTGCTAATATCTGCTGTTGTGATTTTAAAAGCATCAGAATTTTTAGCATCAAATGATTGCTTTTACTTTTCACCCTCTGTAGCCCTGGGATGTAGCTCATATATTTTGCTCACTCTGGTGAAACAAACTGCTGGTTTGAGAAATGTGGCTCAAAGCTGATGACCCGCTCATTAATGTCAGGTCACGGCCACTTGCCTGAGAACCATTTGCACCAACACAGAAACAAGATTTCTGTGCCTTGTTTAAACGCAAGAAGGTCTAAAATCAAAAGCTCATACAGTACATCTGTTGTTTGCTTTTTCCTAACAACAGCAGGATTTTTAAACTGTGAAACCATGGCAACATTGAGCTGTTTTGAGGATACTACAACTCGCAAAATAACATTTTCTTCACCTGATGGATTATATTAATATATTATTCTATTATATTAGTACAGCACAGCTCTGACGACACGATGGGCACCTGCCACCAACGTGATCACCAACTTTCTGCGTTTAGCCCCCTGACAGGCTCACTGTCTGAGATGTATTGTGTAACTCGCCCTGAGATAACTGCCCTGTACCACACATTCTCCCAGGAAATCGAAATAAATCTGGAGAACTTTTATCCTGCACGCAAAACGTTTTTTTTATTCATTTCAAAATACATCATTCCTCCCCAAGGGGCAATTTCATCAGCACGCTGTGCGGCTCGCAACCCATTTCAAGCAAGACGAGTAAAAAAATCACAACGTTTTTAATAATATATAAAAATGGGAAAGAAACAGCAAAAGGTCCATAAAAAGATTATGAGCTTAACAATGAGGCGTATAATACAAAGTAGAATAATAATCAAGGCGTTAGGTGTTTAAGAAAGTCCTGACGTACACGTACATTCGCAGAGGGGGCTCTAACAGAGAACATAGTGATAAAACGTCTTTGCACTCATGGTCTCCGAGCGGATTCCCTCCAGCTTGTCTCGCAGCGCGGGACCGAACGTGTCGCCCTGGGGGCTGAAGTTAAAAGGCCTGATGAAGACTATGAGCACAGCCCTTCCTCAGCTGGTTTCTATAGCATTGCCACGGAGGTCAGGACTTCGACCCCTGACGAGCAGACTGAGAAAGGATGGCGGCTCTCTTGACGGAGACCGGCGGGACGGACAGGGACAGTGCGGGGAATACTAACATCTCAGTCACGTATCTGCATGGAGACGACAAAAAAAAGTGACAAGCCCAGCGCCGGCGGAAATCTCACGCCTGCCGTGACCCGGATTCGAACCGGGGTTGCTGCGGCCACAACGCAGAGTACTGACCACTATACGATCACGGCGAGCTACCGAGCGGCTACAGACGCATCTGAGGCGCTCACTCATCTGCGGGCCCACACACCCCCCCGGAGCAGGCGAGCTGTCGCGCCGATGACGTCACCTCCACTCCGTCTCCGCTTCCGAGCTGATGACGTCTTCATATGAGCAGATGCCACACGCTTCTGCGCGACAGTCCCATATGGTCTAGCGGTTAGGATTCCTGGTTTTCACCCAGGCGGCCCGGGTTCGACTCCCGGTATGGGAATGTGTGTCTTTTTTCCACAATTCTAAAAGATAAATATGCTTATTGTGATTCACGGAATCCTGAACGTCACCGGGACGTCCGAGCGAGTTATATCAATTCGTTGCAGGCAGCAACTGAAGAAAGCTTTTCACTTCTGCTCGAAGCTGCGCTGTGGCTACAACTATAAACAATCCAATCTCAGCGCTCAAGCAAATCGATTTCGTAACAGAAGCAATTAAAAACAATACGCGTTTTCTCCACCGACACCTTTTTTATATGTTTCTGCGTGGGACAAAAACTGCTTTTACTGTTTAATAATAATCGTAACAACGCATAGGCGGAAAAAAAACGTTTATTAAAATGATGGAATCACAGTATGTATTAGGTATCATTTACAGAGACATGGACGACCGCAGTCCGAAGAAAAAAATAAAAAAAAGGACCCTGAAACCGCCTGTCGGACACCGCACGGCTCCGCACACTGCCGCACACTGCTCCAGGGCCCGGTCGAGCACGCTGCCGCCTGGCGGACACGGGCCGGAAGAGCAAGCGGAGAGCAGGGACTGCAGCCGGCAGACAATCTCGCGGGAGTAACGTGTTGATAGCACAGCCGTGTACACCGTTCTCCGAGCAACAGACGTGCTCCGTTCATTTGTGTTTCTTATTCCCATTTGGCCACCTCAGAGAAACACGCCGACACACAGCTGTGCAAGAACCGTACAGAAAGTAAACCCTTTACACAGTTCACAGCGGATACCGGCTTCATTCCAGCTCTTCATCAACCAGCCAGCAGCCCCAGGTCCAGGTCGGTACTGCTCCCCGGGGGTGAGCTGCTCCCTTGCTGGCAGCCACAGGGACAGTGAACGGGGTCCTCTCACTGTGCTGGCTGGAGAAGCACGCACTCAGCGAGCGTCTGCAGCAGGCCCTGCACTGCTTCCAGCCAGCACTGCCAAACTGCGACAACTGCCTCCTCTTCAAAACTAATCATGGCGCCACATGGCTGAGTTCAGCGCGGTGTGGCTTGTCTTGCGCATGTGAACCGTGAATTAGCCTGAAAGCAGGGAAGGGACTGAAGTACCGGCTGATGGGATTCCCCGCAGGTAAAACTGCAGCTGCAGCCTGAGCAGTGAGCACGCACAGGCGACACAGACAGCCGGAGGGCACTGCACTACCCTGCGGGGCCAGGAGAGGAGCCTGGGAGGGCAGAAGCACTGGATCAAGACACTGCTGGACATGTCTCCAAGATACACCAGCAGGGATGCAGTACCGGAACAACAGCAGGAAGAACAAACCTTCACACCGACCGGAAATGAGAGGCCATAAATAGGGAAGAAAAGCTAAAAGCTGTCGCTACTCCTCCGAGTTTATATGCACTGTGTATACCATGTACAGTGCTGAAAATAACTAAAAGACAGCAGCTCTAACTGCTTTGAATCACAGTGTGGGCTTCAGGTAGTCATGAAACAGTTCAAGTGGGCAGCTGCGTCAGCAAGCACAGGCTGCAAAGGAACAAGTAAAGGTTTATTCCTGCTGAAAAGAGAAGAAAAGAAACACAACGTTTCGGCTGTGGAGCCTTCTTTGGGTGTGGACACCGCAGAAGAAGGCTACAACGCTGAAATGTTGCGTTTTCTCTGTTCAGCATGGAATAAACCTTTACTTGTTCCCTTCAGGTAGTCATGGCCTACTCCCGGGGGCGGGGCCACAGCTTTCTTCAGGGGGCGGGGTCATGCACTCCTCACTGCTCCTCCTTCCCTGTCAGGAGCTCCCGCTTCTCCTGTAGGAGCCTCTGCATCTCCTGCCTCGTGGTCATGAGTCTGGTCTGCAGGGCTGCCACCTCGGCCGACAGCTCGATCACTGCAGGTGGGACAGACAGGACACTGAGATAGTAGACAGTTGGACAGACTGGACATTGAGAGAGTGGACAAGAGGACAGACAGGACACTGAGAGAGTGGACAGGAGGACAGACAGGACACTGCTGTAAGAGTGGACAGTGGGAAAGACAGGGAATCACTGTGGGAGTGGACAGGGAGACAGACAGGACACCGCTGTGAGAATGGACAGGGAGACAGACAGGACACCGCTGTGAGAATGGACAGGGAGACAGACAGGACACCGCTATGAGAGTGGACAGTGGGACAGACAGGACACTGCGGGAGTGGACAGTGGGACAGACAGGACACTGCGGGAGTGGACAGTGGGACAGACAGGACACTGTGAGAATACTATGTGTGGTGGACAGGACAGCAGTTTTCTCCACCCTGCTCTGCCCTCTAGGATTCAGCCAGAGCGTGTCAGACTCATCAGTGCCCTGCGTCAGCAGTCAAGAGTACCGTACTATTGTGTTGTGCATGGGCAAATACTAATGCTCAGTCCCTTCTCCAACAGAAGGAAAAAAATGAATAACGAATGAATAGAGAATTTTATGTTATAATTTATCCTGCATGATTGCTACACGGGTTTCTGTCCTTCTACCCGATCCAAAAAGTGGAAGGTCTGAATGCTGAGTGAAACCAGCCATCTGCCCAGGCAAGCTCTGCTCTGGGCACAGGAGTCCTTGAGTAACCTGGGAGCTCAGTAACCCGCAAACTTAGACCTCTTCTCTCTGGGAAATGCACAATATTCAAAAGTCGTCATACAGGATGTCTGCCTTGTTGAAACTAAGCATGTGCAATCAGTCTTCAGATATAAATTGATTTTAGACTTAGGCATAATATCATGCACATAATATTCATTGGAAATTTAACTTGCTTAAGTTAAGGAAATATGTCCACTCTGGCCTGTGGTAGAAATGAGTCAGAAAATGTTTTGAGATGATATTCATTTTGAAAAAATACTCTTGTAAAATAACAATTGTGACATTTTCAATTCTGTGCCTACAGACACTGTGAGGCGTCTGTGCAGGCACACTCACCCCACTTGAAGTTGGACTGAGCTTGTTTGAGACTCTGTGGGACCAGGATGCCAAACCACTTCAGTGGGTCCTGAGGCTGAGGCTGTCCTCCGACCTGCCTGCTCACGTCTTTCAGCAAAGGCGCCTCTTGAGGCTCGTGAGGCTCCTCCGTGGGGTCCTTCGGTTTATTTGTCTTTCTCCTTCTCATGCCTACATTTCAGAAAACATTAAATCAACAACTATGTGTGATTTTCTAAGTGCCCGGTCTTGCTATAGTTGCTCATTCTGCAGACATAATTGTGAGAAAAACAGAACTGTGAAGTTAGAGGCAGGCAGAGAGAGCAGCTTAGTAATTTAGATCCCAGATCATGCCGTCACCATCACGATTTCCAGGGAAATAAGGAACAAAGATAATTCTGTAGTTCTGCTCAGCTCCACAGGCCAGGCTTCACTTTTAGCAGCTCTGGTTAGCACTGCCAGGGAAAGAATGAGCCAGTCGAGTACGTATTTGGGTTGAGTGTGTCTGGAAATAAATGTAAAGTAAAGGTACATATGTAGGGCAGGGTAACTCTACACCCTGCAGAAGCACACAAGCTCTCAGCTGAGGTCAGGAGTACCACTGACAGTGCGGTGGGCAGAGCCGGCGGTAGTTTTTCGTGCGAATTCAAAGAGAGGATCTACCTTCCTCTTTCGGCCCGATCTCCTCTGGGGACCCGCTGGGAGGCTGGAGCTCCTTCCTCTCGGTGCAGAAAGCCACCTCGCCGCTCTCCAGCGCCCTGTCCCAGAGCAACAGACACACAGCTCAGAGCACACGGCGGCCCCCATGCACCCCCCGCAACTCTTCCTTTTTCTGCGGATTGTTCTGAAGGACTTTCAGATATTTCATTTTTTAAAAGAGGCCAACACATCAAATTTTTTCTCAATTCCTTGCTGAGCTTCTTCTCAGTTTTATCAAAGACCATAATGCAGAAAAAACACCCCCTTCTTTCACTGTTGTGTCTCTCTCCACACTGTTTTCCAGACAAGCTGGGGGCGGTCTGCGGAGGGGAGAGTGGCTCTCACGCACCTGGCGTGGACGTGGACGAGCGGCTCCACCTCGCTGCCGTACTGCAGGGCACACACGCTCTTGTTGCCCATGGCGTAGCGCGCCTTGGAGATCGCAAACCAGCCCTGCGGGAACAGACATCACACAGCAGCCACAGGGGCTGGGCTGAGACGGTGCACAACTCCAGAACACTTTTTGTTAAACGGAATGCAACGAAAGGAACGTTTTTTTTTTGTATCGTTGCATTCTAAGAATTCCTTGGTCCCCCACGCCCCACCACCCCCGTCCAAAAGGACCCCCCCCATGGTCAGAAGCTGAACCCCACCCCCATCCAACCAAACACCCGCACTGCTCTGGCACTCTTCTAGCAGCGAGGAGGAGACTCTGACCCATCTCCTGTGGTCCTGCCGTTTTGCTAAGGCCTCCTGGGCCCAGTTTCAGGACTGGTTACAGGCCCTGCTTGTGTGGGAGCGCAGCCCGGTCTGCCTCTGTCTCCCAGTTTCTACGGCCAGGCTGTGGTCACTGAGCCTGGACTTCGTCAGGGTCTGTTCTTATCTTGGTCAAATATTCAGCTAGCGTGCATTGTCCGTTTAGGGTTCTGTAGCATTCCAGTTTATGTTGTGTGTGTGTGTGTGTGTGTGTGTGTGTGTGTCCCAGTGTGTGAGATATTGCTGTTTGATCTGTGCTGTGATATTGGTTGGTTCAAAGGCATCGAGGTTCCAGTCAAGGGAGCAGGTGGCCTGGCCTGTACATGATTAGAGAGAACTACTACCTCAGAGAACTGTGGAGAGAAGGGAAGGAGGAAGCAGAAAACCTGTGGAGAATAGAGGGCAGAGGACTGAGCCCCAAAACCCTGCGATACTGATAATCACGTACAGAAAAACGGGACTGTCGTGCTTTGGAAGCGATTCAAAAAGACGTGAACTAATGCACTTGAACAGTTGGAATTATTATGTAACTTACATACTGTTTTAGGTATATATAATATTATAACGTTTTCCTTATTGTGCGCGACTCACTCACCTCCTCTATGAGTGAATTCAAAGTCCTTTTTCTATCCTCGAGCAGTTCCAGCTGATCCATGAACTGCAAAAGCAGCTCATCCAAACGGAGAGACACCTCTGTCACTTCGACACCCATCTGTCTGTCTGACTCACTGAACAAGTCTCGTCCGGCAAACAAACAACACCGAATCAGGGAAACGGGCAGAAAGGCTTCTCACTGAGGACGAACACACGGAGAGACCTCTCTCTGCCTCCAACTACTGTGCAACATAAACATTAAATATGTGTCTGAAGTCTGGAATACAGCTAACAAAGCCCGAATCTTAACTTTCAAGGGTATGATCTGAAGGTAGATACCGAATGACCTCAAACAAAAAGTCAAAGCAGAGGGCAAAAATAAAACCCTTTCAGTGATTAAACGCTCCAATCTAATCAACTAAAGGTACGCGGTTACGTCGAACAAAATTTAATATTTACGTCCAGTAACCTTGTTTTTAAGTAAAGCAGCTTTCATGCGATACCCCGGAAGCAGAATTTACTCCAACGTCACATGACCAACTCAGCTGAGTCTGAAAGGAGGCCAATCGGCTCCCGGCACTGACAGCCAATCAGAGGCGTCCCAGAGCACGTGCTGCACAGCAGCTTTACCTGCTAGTTAAAGGTTCAGACTTTGGAGCAGAAATACAGGGCTCTACAACAGATCGAAACCAATACAAGTGAAACGTATTTATGTTGTAATTGAAAAATCTACCTTTCCCATAATGGCGGTCCTAACCGCTAGACCATATGGGAGCGCGGAGGAGCCCCGTCCCGTGTGTAGTGACAGCAAACTGTAATTCCCGTCTTCACGCCCTGCTTAGTGCAGCGCTAGCCCACTCCGAGCCTGTCACACGATGAGAGCACAGCCATTCGCAGCCCGCAGCCCGCAGCCCGCAGAGCGCGTCTCGGTAGCTCGCCGTGATCGTATAGTGGTCAGTACTTTGCGTTGTGGCCGCAACAACCCCGGTTCGAATCCGGGTCACGGCAGGACGGGCGCCCCACTTTTACTGTTTGCAGGAGAGAAGGAAAACAAACGCTGCGCAGAAAAGCGAACTGCAAGGTTTCGCGTGATGTGGCCCCACGTAAGTGATGTGAAAAAGCAGCGCTTTACAGAGGAGTCCATTTCAATCGGAGAACGGGAGAGACTTGTTTACGCCGAGAGTGGTCGAGGTATGGAACAGTCTGCCCAGGCCTGTTGCCTGAGTCGATATCCTCGCTTCTTGATGAGATCTTGGGCTCACTAAGAAGCCCCCGGGGAATTGTGATCTTTCCGTTGTTCTTTTCAGCTGCTTTTGAGTCGACATAGCTCCTCTTGGTCTCTCTGCACAGCTGAATTGTAAATGATCAGCTCAGTGCACAGAAGGGACGTGCATTTGGTACAAGACGCCATGAAGGCGCTAGAAATACATTGGAAACAAACGGCCTGTCGCCAGGAGAGACCTTTATGCAGCAGAGAAGCGTGCAGAAAGAGGTGGCTTGTTTCCGCCCGGCTTCGAGGGGACCTTCGAACCGCTACACTACGGAAACCTGCTGGCGCCGCTGCCTCTGCTGCTGCTTGTGGCTCTTGTTGCGACTGCAAAAGAGCTGCGTTTTTTCCTCACTTCATTAACCAAAAGCGCCACTTGAGGCGGGGGGCGCTGGAGAGAGGAACAGAGGGCGCGATGAAAGAAAATGCCGAAACCCGGGATCGAACCAGGGACCTTTAGATCTTCAGTCTAACGCTCTCCCAACTGAGCTATTTCGGCGGTGCTGGCTGCCCGACGCCACCCGCTCCAGCCTTCCTGAGTTGCGGCATGAGCGCACCAAGAGGAGCGGGAGAGTGTTGCAGGGACGTCACTCAGGAGGAAAGCCACCCACCCAGCTGCGCCCTCTGAGCTCGCTGTCCAGCGCACCTTCCTCGCGTGGACTCCTGCCTGCCACGGGCAGGAAACAATGAGCAAGAACAGAACAACACCCCACTGGTGTCTAACGACCACACCCGAGGTTGTGACACGTGGAGGTGTGAGGGGTTGCCGAGCCACTTTGGACCAGACCTGGGGCGGAGGGGGGGAGCAGACAAAGAGGTGACACCTCAAGGTCTTCACGATCACAGCTCTCCGACGCCCCAGGCTTCCGCTCGATAAGCTACTGGACACACCTGCCCTGCCCCTCACAGAGAGCGTGGAAATGCCCCCGAGTGGGAGTGGCTAACGGGAGGGGGCTCTCTCTTCCTCCCAGGAGCCCCGGGACACGCCGCACAGACAGAGCGAGGGGAGCCGCCGCCTGCGACACGGCTCCAGGCAGGACTCCACTCCGCAGGAGCCGCAGAGCAGAGGAGCCGGGCCCGGCGGAGCGGGGCTCCTGTGCAGAGACTGGAGCTGTTGTTGCTGCGGACGCCGTCCTGTCTGTTCTGGGGGTGGGAGTGAATGTTGATGTTGCCCTTAGAAATGAAGCAGAGCACTTCAACGACACTGGTGTGGGTGATTTTGGGAGACAGATCGAACCTGAGCTAAGAGAGAGGGGGCTTAGCCCTCTTGCATTTGCTAGTTCAAAGTTGTGCAACCCGTTTGGATTTGCTAGGCGGCGCAGTCGCGCACAAAGATCGCTTTGAAAAGCGTCAAAAGCAAGTCTGTCCGAGTCGGTCGGCTGTGATCTCTCGGCTCCTCGGTTGTCATTTCTGCTCCGTAAAGGAGTCACAGCACGCGTGGCGAAACCCGCTGTCGGCTTCCAGCACTGTGGGACCAGTGGTCAGAGAGAGCGCCGTCTTCCTCGTTAGTATAGTGGTGAGTATCCCCGCCTGTCACGCGGGAGACCGGGGTTCGATTCCCCGACGGGGAGTCGCTCTTTTTCTCCCTCCTCAGAGAAAGGAGTGCCTTTGCCTTGCGGCCGCAACAACTCCGGCTCACGGCAGAACAGGGGCGTCTGCTTTTACTAGTTGGAAGATCAATGTGAACGAACGGCGCTTTACAGAGGAGTACTGCCTGTCTGGATCGTCGTGCGCCTTTTCATTGCGCTCGCTTTCAGAGCCTCTGCACGGCACGCTGCTCGACACCAGGACGCGCACTGAAGTGAAAGCAGGAGGCGCTGCGACAGGCACGGTGCAGATCCCGCCGCACTACGAGGGGAGGGGGTCTGCTCGAGCCAGCGCTAGGCGAATCCCCAAACAGTGTGCGTGGCGAGAAAAGAAGCGGCTCTGTTTCCGCCCGGTTTCGAACCGGGGACCTTTCGCGTGTGAGGCGAACGTGATAACCGCTACACTACGGAAACGGTGAGCGACGATGCCCACTGGCCCGGTGCTGAGCTTCGCCAATTCAATCCAGCTGCTTCCAGCGCCCTTATCGGAGTGCGCTGATTGACTCCTGTCGTGGACGGAGCAGGAAAGGCGGCGCCACAGTCTACAGCCCTCTCCTCGCAATCGAAGAGATCGGGCTACTAAAGTGGAGAAAATCTCCTCTCCAGAATGTGCAAATATCATCTGGGAGAGTATACACCCTATTCTCGAAGGTCACCACTGTCTCCCACAGTCACCCCTCCCACCTCCTGCAGGTTTCCCATGTGAAGCGACGATCAGCGCGGCTCACACGCAAGAGGTCCTCTGTTGGAAACAAGCGCCCCCTCTTCTCAGGCGCTTGGCAAGCGTTCGAGTGGTCTCAATGCGGCCCCTTCGTACACTGTGTTGATCCTTTGGAAAGCAGGAAATAAAAGAAGCACCTTCCCATACCGGGAGTCGAACCCGGGCCGCCTGGGTGAAAACCAGGAATCCTAACCGCTAGACCATATGGGAGCGCGGAGGAACTCTCTCCCGTGCTAAAGGCAAGCAACCTGTTAATGCCTGTCGTCATCGCCTGCTTGGTGGAGAAAACGCATAAGAGAGCTGGCACGCAGAGTGTCGAAGGCTCGATGTATACTGGGGCTCAGGAGCAGTGCTGCGTGTGTCTTGCTAGCTCGCCGTGATCGTATAGTGGTCAGTACTTTGCGTTGTGGCCGCAACAACCCCGGTTCGAATCCGGGTCACGGCAGAATAGGGGCGTCTGCTTTTACTAGCTTCACGAGCGAAGACAAAAAAAAAGCCAATCGTTGATGAACTCCAGAGGCCACTCCGACCTCTTTTCTGTTTTCTTCATCGACTTACTACGGATCTTCTACACAATCGGCCATGTAGGACGAAGCAGTTACACCAAAGGAAACGCAGGACCTGTTTACACCGAGAGTGGGCGGAGTATGGAACAACGCGCCCAGCCCTGGGCACCCCGCTGGGTGGTCATCTTTCTGTTGTTCTTGCAGGTCCTGCGCTGCTTTTGACTCGACAGAGCTCGTCTTGGTCTGTCCGCACAGCCAAATTGCAAACGTACAGAAGGAACGTGCGCTCGGTACAAGAGTGCACGAAGTCACCGGAAACACATCGGGAACAAACGGTCCGTCGCTCAAGACCTTTGTGAAGCACAGGAGCGTGGCAAAAGAGGCTGTTTCTACCCGGTCTCGAACCGGGGACCTTTCGCGTGTTAGGCGAACGTGATAACCGCTACAGTACGGAAACCTGCGGGCACCTCTGCCGGTGTCTAGTTTGCGTTTCGGGCTGAGAAAGGGAAGCGTCACTTGAGGCGGGGGGCGCACTGGAGAGAGGAACAGAGGGCGCGATGAAACAAAATGCCGAAACCCGGGATCGAACCAGGGACCTTTAGATGTTCAGTCTAACGCTCTCCCAACTGAGCTATTTCGGCGGTGCTAGCTGCCCCACCCCACCCGCTCCAGCCTTCCTGAGTTGCGGCATGACTCGCGTGGACTCCTGCCTGCCACGGGCAGGAAACAATGAGCAAGAACAGAACAACACCCCACTGGTGTCTAACGACCACACCCGAGGTTGTGACACGTGGAGGTGTGAGGGGTTGCCGAGCCACTTTGGACCAGACCTGGGGCGGAGGGGGGGAGCAGACAAAGAGGTGACACCTCAAGGTCTTCACGATCACAGCTCTCCGACGCCCCAGGCTTCCGCTCGATAAGCTGCTGGACACACCTGCCCTGCCCCTCACAGAGAGCGTGGAAATGCCCCCGAGTGGGAGTGGCTAACGGGAGGGACAAGAGAGAGGGGACTTAGCCCTCTTGCGTTTGCTAGTTAAAAGCTGCAAACCCGCTGTCGGCTTCCAGCACTGTGGGACCAGTGGTCAGAGAAAGCGACGTCTTCCTCGTTAGTATAGTGGTGAGTATCCCCGCCTGTCACGCGGGAGACCGGGGTTCGATTCCCCGACGGGGAGTCGCTCTTTTTCTCCCTCCTCAGAGAAAGGAGTGCCTTTGCCTTGCGGCCGCAACAACTCCGGCTCACGGCAGAACAGGGGCGTCTGCTTTTACTAGTTGGAAGATCAATGTGAACGAACGGCGCTTTACAGAGGAGTACTGCCTGTCTGGATGGTCGTGCGCCTTTTCATTGCGCTCGCTTTCAGAGCCTCTGCACGGCACGCTGCTCGACACCAGGACGCGCACTGAAGTGAAAGCAGGAGGCGCTGCGACAGGCACGGTGCAGATCCCGCCGCACTACGAGGGGAGGGGGTCTGCTCAAGCCAGCGCTAGGCGAATCCCCAAACAGTGTGCGTGGCGAGAAAAAAGTGGCTCTGTTTCCGCCCGGTTTCGAACCGGGGACCTTTCGCGTGTGAGGCGAACGTGATAACCGCTACACTACGGAAACGGTGAGCGACGATGCCCACTGGCCCGGTGCTGAGCTTCGCCAATTCAATCCAGCTGCTTCCAGCGCCCTTATCGGAGTGCGCTGATTGACTCCTGTCGTGGACGGAGCAGGAAAGGCGGCGCCACAGTCTACAGCCCTCTCCTCGCAATCGAAGAGATCGGGCTACTAAAGTGGAGAAAATCTCCTCTCCAGAATGTGCAAATATCATCTGGGAGAGTATACACCCTATTCTCGAAGGTCACCACTGTCTCCCACAGTCACCCCTCCCACCTCCTGCAGGTTTCCCAGGTGAAGCGACGATCAGCGCGGCTCACACGCAAGAGGTCCTCTGTTGGAAACAAGCGCCCCCTCTTCTCAGGCGTTTGGCAAGCGTTCGAGTGGTCTCAATGCGGCCCCTTCGTACACTGTGTTGATCCTTTGGAAAGCAGGAAATAAAAGAAGCACCTTCCCATACCGGGAGTCGAACCCGGGCCGCCTGGGTGAAAACCAGGAATCCTAACCGCTAGACCATATGGGAGCGCGGCAGCGCCCCATCCCGTGTGTAGTGACAGCAAACTGTAATTCCCGTCTTCACGCCCTGCTTGGTGCAGCGCTAGCCCACTCCGAGCCTGTCACACGATGAGAGTACAGCCATTCGCAGCCCAGAGAGCGCGTCTCGCTAGCTCGCCGTGATCGTATAGTGGTCAGTACTTTGCGTTGTGGCCGCAACAACCCCGGTTCGAATCCGGGTCACGGCAGGACGGGCGCCATGCTTTTACTGTTTGCAGGAGAGAAGGAAAACAAACGCTGCGCAGAAAAGCGAACTGCAAGGTTTCTCCCAACTGACCGCAGCTCTCCGACGCCCCAGGCTTCCGCTCGAAAAGCTACTGGACACACCTGCTGCTCAGTTAAATTCTTCTAATATCACAATCCTACACATCAGCACTGAGAGATGAACACAAAAGAATTTCATAGTGTTTGCCAATTCTCCTGTTGTGGTACACTTTGCAAATGTGCTTATTTACAGATTCTAAGACCCAAAATTACTGGTCTATTTTAGAAACAAAAGTGTTCAAACCTCTAATTACATCCCCCAATTTGAGATCTCACGCCTTATCTGTACAACTTATTTTCGATTTATTAACACATTATTGTTATTTGTTTTCTATCCCAGCACATGCTTTTCAGTGAAAATTGAAATGCAATTGCAGAAGATGAAAGAAAGACCTCATCTTAATGTATTTTTAAAATTTATAGCAAAACAGTGTAAAATCCTGGGCTGAGATTTAGGAGCATATTTTTACAAAATCTTTTACATTTTTAGCATCATA
The DNA here is from genome assembly GCF_055471065.1 of Atractosteus spatula. Taxonomy (NCBI): domain Eukaryota; kingdom Metazoa; phylum Chordata; class Actinopteri; order Semionotiformes; family Lepisosteidae; genus Atractosteus; species Atractosteus spatula. Next base: position 891,802 of record NC_142707.1, read on the forward strand.
AAGTCTCTGTCTTTTGCACAGTTCAGCACTGCTCTGTAGTCTTTGGTTAGGCTGTTCCTGACCATTCTAGACAGCCCGTGACGTCACACACAACCCCAGGTCTACAGGAACAGCATGAAAACACAGTGGTTTCACAGGACCAGTCTGAGATCTTTCAAAAACTGAAAGTGGTCTTCTGGGGCGCTCGGAATGAGTGGAAGAGAGGAAGCAGACTGTTGTCTTCCTCTGCAGAGTGCTGTGTGCTCTGCTGCTGCAAACCAGCAGGAAGGTGTTTGCCTCTCTGACCAGGCGCTGGGAACGGCGAACTGGAGACGCATCTCGAGCTGTTGGCTTCACAGCATGTCGGCCAGATCTTCACGCCCCATGGCGATCATGTGATCAAACAGCTTGTCCAGCGTGGCCTCGCTGATTTTACTCTGGAGCAAAACAGAGTTGTGGAAGTGTGAGCAGCACCTCAAGACACTCCAGAAGCACTTGAGCACAAGAGGTCCTGGGAGATTGAGGGCTTACCTTCCAGGAGTTCAGGACCTCTTCCGCAGGGATCTTTGACTTCTGTTTCCACAGCTCTCGGTAGGCAGCCGAGATGCCCACCTTCTCAGCAAGGAGCCTCCAGTCTCGCCCTGGTATACGAGGTTCAGAGTCAAACATGCACACCATGAGCAGCCAGCTGTAAGTTCTTTACCCAAAGGGTGGTGAGAGTATGGAACTAACAAAGGAGTTAGACGGGCCAAATGGCCTCCTCTTGATCTGGACCTGTCCTGTACTGTACGCCGGGGGCTGGATTCACGAGTGTTCGAGTCTGTAGAGTGAACAGCGCTGTCAACTGTTCACACCAGTACACAGCTCCTTGGCCTCGTTTTCAGCAGAGTTATGAGACTTACAAGTCCCCATGGGAAAGTGAACACAGGTTTTTGATGAAATCATCCTGCTGCTGAACAAGAGGCTGAAAGTGTGGCTCTGTCCGCATGGTTCTGACGGGGTTCTGCTGACAGTTTTAGCCCAGGGGTGCCCACTGTAATCCAGGGAGGACCAGAGAGGTCCGCAGGCATGTATTCCACCTGGGCTTGAAGCGAGGACTGCCTCTGAAAGGACAATGCACCATGGTGCAGCCCTGTGCTTACCGTCCTCCTGCTCAACGCTCAGCGCCACAGTGAAGGAGTGCCACACGGAGAAGGGCAGGTCTCTCACCAGCTCCTCCTTGCGTCTCGGCCCTGGAGCAGGGAGAAGAAAGCCCAGTGGGCAAGGCTGGCGCTACAAGCGCTACGAAGCGTGAACGAGAGGGGGGAGGGGCGTTTGGGCCGCTCTAGGTGCTGCAGATACTGACCCGTCCAGGATCTACCGTCCAGTCAGTGTGTACGGAAGGGCACAAAACACTCAAGTGTCCCTCCTGTCTGCTTAAGGGTCCAGCAGTGCTTCTCATCAGTGACTGAGTAACTCACGGCAGGAGAGCGCTGGCTCACGTGGGCTCACCCAGGGCAGGCAGCAGGTCCCGCTGGGAGTGCATGGCAGAGATCACGTCCCCTCGATTCAGGGTCTTCAAGGCTCTGCAGAGCTGGCGCAGAGCAGCAGCATCCCCAGTGGCAGACAGGAGCTCCCTCACACTCACAGCACCGTCCTGCGTGAAAGAGAGCACTGTGACCCAAGTAGGAGCCCTCAGCCCGACCCGTGTGCAGTTCTAGCCAGCCTGCGCCCATGTTGGGTCTCTGGAGGAACATGACGGTGATCTCCAGCCTGCCGTTTCTCACTGAATGTGCACCATGCCTGCAGCTTCTGACTGCTGGTACTAATATCCTGCCTGTCACTTGGTTACTGTGAAGTTCCCTGTGTGAAGATATTTTAATGCAAGTACAAGATCAATAAGCCAATTTTTGAGGGGTGCAGCTACACAATAAATGCCAGAATAAAGACCTTTGCACTCTGCCCCACCGCCGCACAGATAAACCATGAGTGTTACAAAACATGACTTCTAAAAACTTAACAAAACAGGTCCCAGCTACACCTGCGCCTTGTTGCTGCTGGTGTTGGCAGCAGGTCAGCTGAGACGTGTTCCCCTCTCTCTCCCCTGTGCTCCACGCTGCAATCCCAGTCTGGGCTGCTCTGACACTGCTGGGAGAGGATTGTAGGAGCAGAGCCTTCCCACCTCAGGTCCTGGGGGGCGAGGGGGGTCCCCCAGCAGCCTGCTGATCGCCTGCACCTCCTGAGCGCTGAACGGCTTCAGCCTGTCAAAGGCCTGCAGTGCTGCTGCTTCCCACAGACAGACACCTGCGGGACAAGAGCTCGGCTTCAGCAGGCAGCCAGCTGGACGCCTGGTCTCGCCAGCAGCTGGAAGCACCGCGCTCGGCAAGCGTGTGGGGTCAACCGGGGGGTAACCCTACAAGCGGCCCTGACGCTCTCAGACAGAGCCCTGCGCGCCCGTCGCCTCTCTGCTCTTCCTCTGGGACATGAGCCCGCAGCCTGGCAGCAGGAGGGTTCGGAGGGGCTGCCAGGCCCAGGCAGGCCTCAATCTCACCCCTTGAGAGAACCAGGGAGGGGGGTGAATGTGTCTGCAGTGTGTCTGCAGTGTGTCTCAGACACAGTGAATGCCTGACTCCGCTTTCATTTCTGGATGCTGCTCTCACTGGCTGCAGAGGGAAAAAATAAACAGGTACCTGATCCTTTGCAGCTAACGCATGCTGAAGCAGCTCCCTGCTTGAGGTTAAAAATAAGCTATAGGCATATAAAAATACAATTAACAGTGTCACAAGTTAGGATGACTTCATATGAATCTTCTACAGAATCAGAAAGACGAACCAGTTTCACCAGTTACACAAAAGCAAACGCAGAAAGTGTATTTCAATCAGAGAACGGGAGGGACTTGTTTACGCCGAGAGTGGTCGGAGTATGGAACAATGCGCCCAGGCCTGTTGCTGGAGTTGATATCCCGGCTTCTTGATGAGATCCTGGGCTCACTAGGAAGCCCCCAGGGGACTGTAATCTTTCTGTTGTTCTTGCAGGTCCTGCGCTGCTTTTGTGTTGACAAAGCTCGTCTGTCTGCACCAGGGAACAGAATCCAGCCTGTAGGTGTGGGACACTGACACACCGCTGGACCCGGCTCCGACAGCTCCTACCTCCGCTGCTGCCAGGCGGGGTCCCGTGACCCGGAGGCGCCGCGTCTCGCCCCCGTGGCTGCAGCTGCGGGCCGCAGAACTGCGTCTCATCGCTCTCCTCGGGCTCGCTCCTCCCCGCCCCGCCAGCCCACCCGCTCTCAGGCTCCGGCCGCCGCGTGCTGCAGAAGGTCTCGGCCGTGGGACTGCGGAGCTCCTGGACGCTCACTGGGAAGAGCAGAAACAGCAGAGCTCCAGGCGCGACCTTCCCAGATCCAATAACAACTCCTCACACTTACACAGCTTTTCTGGACCCTCCACTTATAAACAGGTCATGGGGATCCCCTCCTCCACCACCAGTGTGTACCCCCACCTGGCTGATGCACCCGTCCACTCCCCACACCCCAGCTCTCAGTGGGGAGGGGAGCAGAGTGATGAAGCCAGCTCAGAGATGGGGATTATCAGGAGGCCATGATGGGTAAAGGCCAGAGGAAATTTAGCCAGGACAGAGGAGTAACACCCCTACTCTTTTCAAGAAACACCCTGGGATTTTTAATGAGCACAGAGAGTCAGGCCCTTGGTTTTACTGTACATCTCATCTGGGCCTTTTTACAGTACAGTGTCCCCATCACTATACTGAGCACTAGGACCCCCACAGACCACAGAGTGAGCACCCCCTACTAGCACCAGTAACACCTCTTCCAGCAGCAGCCTTAGTTTTTCCCAGGAGGTCTCCCCTCCAGGTACTGGCCAGGCTCACACTGCTGAGCTTCAGTGGGCTGCCAGCTGTGAGCTGTGAGCTGCGAGCTGCAGGGTGATAAGGCTTTTGGCAAGCAAGCAAGCCGAGGAACCTGCCGCCTCTCTGAACGCGTAGGGAGGTCAGTCCACCAGTGAGAGGCCCAGGCAGAGCAAGCTGAGGTCTGCAGTGACTGAATTCTTTCAAGTTGCTTTGGCTCAGGAGGCACATTCTTTCACGACACCAAGATCAAGATACCCTGGTGATCAAAACACCAAGATCCTGGGATCTATGAACTACGAACTACACAACAGGCTGGATGGGATGCATGTCCTTCTGCAGTCCGAAACTGCTCCTGCGACTGTAGGGATCTGGCTGGCTGACCTATCAGTGCCTTTAGGGATAATGAGTATTTGTCTCAGGTCCCTCCTAGTCCGCCTAACGTGTTTTGCTCTGTTCATTTTTTTACAAATAGGATAAAAACTTTAGAAAATTAACAAAATGAAGAGAGAAAGAAAGGTGACACAGACAAACACAGAGGCTTTGAGGAATTTTGGGTATTGTTATCTTCTCAACACACAGTTCACATTAGCGCCTTGAAAATCTGTCCTGTAATTAATTAGGTATTAATTACTTCAAGGTTTGTTCAGACGGAGCCAAAGCCCTTCATTTGCAGGTCGTGTCTTAGGAGCTTGATTACTCAGTCGAAGGCGGAACAGAAGAGCTGTCCGTAGCCTACAGTACAGGAAGAACAGTCCGTAGACTATAATGGAACGGAATGAAAAAAATCTCAAAGACTGCAAACTAGCTGAAATCTTAACACATAAGTAGAACAAGAAGGTCGAATGACAGCTCTTTTCTTGTGAATTAAATGGCAAGGTGTGTGAAAAACACTTTCACTCCTGCTCGATTATGATCTATGGGTTTGTCACTGACATTTATCTCAGCCCAGCACTGACCCTCGCTTCGCTCACGTTAAACTGCCGCAGCAAACCAGCGCTCAGCTCTGTGCTACTGCCGTGCAGATCTGCGCTTGTGGATCTTACTTCCGCCGAGGAAATCGCCGGCCTGTCGCTCGTACTCCCGGCACAGCTGCACCAGGCTGTGCAGGGACAGCGACTCGAGCTGGTCCTTGATCGAGCCCAGACTGGTCAGAGAAACGCGCCCCGCCTCCAGCAGGGTCACCAGCAGCTGACCCGCGTCCCCCGCCGCCTGCAGCTCGTGCCCGGCCACCAGTCCTGACCAGTGCGTTTTGAGCCGCCGGAGCTGACCGCTGTCCACCTGCCGGGAGATCTCCGCCGCCAGCCGGTCGAATCTCAGCCGGAGCTGCTGCTGACCCGTCTCACACATCCTGGCCGACACAGCTCACTCGGGAAAACCCGGAGACCGCGCCCGCGGGAGCTACAGTAAACCGAGAGCTCAAGAAGTGAAACCCGAAAGTAAAACTGCTTCTCTGTACGACGCGGAAGAGAGACTGGCCTCTCCGCTCCCACAGAGCGGGGCTTGTGAGTCTCTGTAGTTTTAAAAACCGGGAGTCACTTAAGGAGCGAAGCCCAGCTGATCACATCGCTGTGTTGAAAGTGGTAGCAGCTCAAACAGATATCAGGACAAAACTGTACTAAAACAGGCTTTACATTTTGATTTTCAAATCTAACCTATACTGGTTTAGGAATGAGAAGCCACTAGTACTTCCTCCACAGAATTGTTAATGGTAAGTAAAGGACAATGTTCTAAAAGCGTTCACATCATCAAAAATCCTGCTAAATTATCTGGACATCACGTTGGCTGCACAGTATAAATTGTAAAAGCAAGGGATGTGCTTTTACTCGGGCTCCGCTGTCTTGTGCAAAGATAACTGAAGCTGTAAATACACAGAGAAACCGATATAAACAAACACAGATAGCAGGTCTGGACTGACCTGCAACGTTGTATAAAGAAAGACTCTGTTACTGACATTACTGTTAAAGAAATAAACGTTATTGTTAGATTTTAATCCAATTGACAATAATATGAAAATATCAGTTGTTATCTACTTGATCATTATACTTGCACGGTATTATGCACTTGAAGTGAAATAGCCTGGGACGAGAGCCATGTTTGAACAGTTTAAAATAAACCAGAAGGCGTATCTACGGACTATGCAGGAACACGAAAGCCTCTCAATAATAATAATACAGTGTGTGATCTCCTGTCCCAGCCTGAGGAACAGACAGTGAGCCTGTCTCTCAATAATAATAATACAGTGTGTGATCTCCTGTCCCAGCCTGAGGAACAGACAGTGAGTCTGTCTCTCAATAATAATAATACAGTGTGTGATCTCCTGTCCCAGCCTGAGGAACAGACAGTGAGCCTGTCTCTCAATAATAATAATACAGTGTGTGATCTCCTGTCCCAGCCTGAGGAACAGACAGTGAGCCTGTCTCTCAATAATAATAATACAGTGTGTGATCTCCTGTCCCAGCCTGAGGAACAGACAGTGAGCCCGTCTCTCAATAATAATAATACAGTGTGTGATCTCCTGTCCCAGCCTGAGGAACAGACAGTGAGCCTGTCTCTCAATAATAATAATACAGTGTGTGATCTCCTGTCCCAGCCTGAGGAACAGACAGTGTGTCTGTCTCTCAATAATAATAATACAGTGTGTGATCTCCTGTCCCAGCCTGAGGAACAGACAGTGAGCCTGTCTCTCAATAATAATAATACAGTGTGTGATCTCCTGTCCCTGCCTGAGGAACAGACAGTGAGCCTGTCTCTCAATAATAATAATACAGTGTGTGATCTCCTGTCCCAGCCTGAGGAACAGTGAGCCTGTCTCTCAATAATAATAATACAGTGTGTGATCTCCTGTCCCAGCCTGAGGAACAGACAGTGAGCCTGTCTCTCAATAATAATAATACAGTGTGTGATCTCCTGTCCCAGCCTGAGGAACAGTGAGCCTGTCTCTCAATAATAATAATACAGTGTGTGATCTCCTGTCCCAGCCTGAGGAACAGACAGTGAGCCTGTCTCTCAATAATAATAATACAGTGTGTGATCTCCTGTCCCAGCCTGAGGAACAGACAGTGAGCCTGTCTCTCAATAATAATAATACAGTGTGTGATCTCCTGTCCCTGCCTGAGGAACAGACAGTGAGCCTGTCTCTCAATAATAATAATACAGTGTGTGATCTCCTGTCCCAGCCTGAGGAACAGTGAGCCTGTCTCTCAATAATAATAATACAGTGTGTGATCTCCTGTCCCAGCCTGAGGAACAGTGAGCCTGCCTCTCAATAATAATAATACAGTGTGTGATCTCCTGTCCCAGCCTGAGGAACAGACAGTGAGCCTGTCTCTCAATAATAATAATACAGTGTGTGATCTCCTGTCCCAGCCTGAGGAACAGTGAGCCTGTCTCTCAATAATAATAATACAGTGTGTGATCTCCTGTCCCAGCCTGAGGAACAGTGAGCCTGTCTCTCAATAATAATAATACAGTGTGTGATCTCCTGTCCCAGCCTGAGGAACAGCAGAGGAGTGGAGGTATTGCCCTCCACTGTGTCCTCCCCCCAGAGAGCAGTGTTTTTCTGAAGGCACGGAGGGGGTGCCTTGTGAAATCCCGGAAGCTGATTTCCTGGGAACACCAGGGAGCACCAGAATCCAGGGGATCAAGCGGTGAGCTGTGCGAGCAAGAACCTTACACGATGAACCGAAAGGTAAAAAAGGGGTTAAATATTTATTTGTAAATGTCCGATAACAATACTCACATTACTACCCTCAAACAATTCACAGCTCTGGGCGGATTCACGTACCCCGGTTTGCACGAGTGCTGCACCCCAGGGATTCGAGACAGGAGTCAGGCGCTCACTGGGGTCGCAGCTCTTGCACGTTCGCTCACATTCGTGGGAAACCTTTCGCAAATCGCAGACAGGGAGACAGAGACAGAGACTGCCCCGCGCTCTCAGGCTCAACTGCTCCAGCGGCATGAACACACAAACAGCAGGAGAGAGACGCTCACCAACGACATCTGGCTCATCACAGGACAGAACTTCAGTTAAACTTTTCATCGTTTTCACATTTGTTCAAATTTTTGTTCACATTTCACATTTTCCGTGACGGGAGGCCCTGATGACAGAGCTTGTTACAAGCTCCTTCAGGGAACCACGTTAGCTGCAGTTCAGCTCCTGCTCTGCCTGGGCAATACAGTCACATTCACTTGCATGGTCCCAGGGCATCACAGTTCACAGTTCACAGAGAGTACCTCATTTTACAGGATATAGAAACACATCATCATCATTATTACAAGCAGTATAAATATTAAAATGTTTTGTGTAGAAGTGTTGATATGGGGAAAGAAATCCAAAAATATACGTTTGTCAAAACTTCTAGACTTCTTTCCTGAGAGCTGCCTGTCTCATTTCAAGTACAAATCACAATCTGTCAAGAGGAGTCTCTTTCTCAAAGTGGGCTGTGCTAAGGCAACACTTACAAAATATTCTACTTTACAATGTAAAGTGTTAATGCTCTTTAAAAATGATTTTTAAGAAATTATTTCTAAAATCCTCATTTTTCTCTTTTCTGGTTGCCCCGATTCAGCATCACGACGTTATGAAGCAAAAAGGCTGCGTCGGGCTGTGCGTCGGTCCTCCGAACCGTCTCCCGCTGGGCGTTTCACAGAGCGAAGCTCGTGCGAAGGCGAGGCCGTGGAGGATGTGGCTCTCTGGCTGTGCTCTGCTCCCTGGCCTACAGAGCTTATCCCACTGAGCCAGTGGAGGGGCCCACGTTCTTCCTTTTAATAACTTCAGTGAAACCCTCCAAGAAAAACAAGCTGCATCGCAAAACCAAACTCAAGCTAGCGAAAACGCAACACACAGCATGACAGCTGAAAAGCTTGTGATAATCCTTCTCGGCCTGTGCTGTCTGGCTCAAAGAAAAACACACCTATTGCTTCTCTGGGACGCCTCTCCTCTTTGATATGGCCTTCTGTTCCAAAAGCTCTCCAGCTCGATGCCTGCATCTCTCGATGTGTAGTTGCCACATAACTGGATCTCTTTCAGTGTCTGGTTGTTCTCCAGCGCCATCTTGAGGCCAGGCAGAGAACTCTCTGTGAGCCCGCATCTGGCCAAACTGCAGGGGGAGATAGATAGATACTTTATTGATCCCGTGAGGGAAAGTGCAGGCAAGTGTTGATGAAGGACTGGGGGGTGCACCTGAGATGAGCAACACCTGTTGTCTGCCACCCGCTGCCAGACAATATACTACAGGAGAGAGGATTTAAAAATTTCACTAAGCCCCATGCCCCTTGCTCTGATCATTTTAAATCATTACTCATTGGGTCTTTATTCCATGCACTGTAAAGTGCACCAGCCTGGCATTTCTGATGTTGCCACAAAGATGCTGGGATCACGGTCAACGCCCTCAGGCTTGGAATGTGAGCTCAGTGCATCTGTGCGCAAAAAGTTAAAAAAAAAGGACCTTGACATTGACATTATTACAAAGTGCAGGAGATACAATCCAGTATCTCTGTATTACGCTCAGCTCCTCTCCAGGACGCAGGAGCTGTGCTCTGAGTGGAAAGAGAGATCCCTGCTGCTGTCCACACGGCTGTCCTCTGGGGCTAACAGCTGAGGCCCCTGCAGTCACGGACATCGGGGGACAGGCGTGGGGGGGACTCACGAGAGCCCCTGCAGTCATGGACACCGGGGGACAGACGCAGTAGGGACTCACGAGAGCCCCTGCAGTCACGGACATCGGGGGACAGGCGCGGGGGGACTCACGAGAGCCTCTGCAGTCACAGACATCGGGGGACAGGCGCGGGGGGACTCACGAGAGCCTCTGCAGTCACAGACATCGGGGGACAGGCGCGGGGGGACTCACGAGAGCCTCTGCAGTCACAGACATCGGGGGACAGGCGCGGGGGGACTCACGAGAGCCTCTGCAGCTGGCAGCTGGGGTCCCCAAGGGCCTCGCACAGCAGCCTCACCCCCTCGTCCCCCAGGGGGTTGTCTCCCAGACTCAGGGCGCTGACCGCTGTCTTCCTCAGGAGGGAGCAGACGGCGGGGACACTGGTGGCTGTCAAGCCAGTGTCCAGCAGCCTGGAATCACACAAGGCCATGAGTGTGGACCAGGACACAGCAAACAGCACTCAGCTCTCAAGAGTGTTCCTCAAGAACCGGGAGTGATCAACGGTTTAGTGGCCCTAACTGAATAAAAACGGATGAGGGTGTGTCTCCTCCACTGCAGTTTAAGGGTCACTGTAGAGTTCCTGGCTTTGATTCAAGCAGCGCCTTATCCAAGACCTACAGCTGGACAGTCCTGACACTCCTGCAGCAAACACAGTGCTGTTTAACTCCAAGAAGAAAAGGGAATTTACTCGTAGAGCCCCAAGTGTGGGAATAGAGAGTGGAGGGCTTTCTCAGGGCTGCAGAGATATCAACAGCTAAGCAACTCTACACTTGTGGTGCTCGTTCCCCAGTAACACACCTTCTCCCCACCAGTGACTAACTGCTACACTGCTGTGTAATCAGGACCTATAATTCACATAAAGGCAGAGCTGATTTGCACCCTGGGAAGAAAAGGCACAATGATTAATGGATACTGCCTCATCTTCGAAAAGAAAGACCACACAATGGTCACTGACTGACTGCTCCATCTTAGGAGCCCAGGAAAGCATTTTGGTCCTTCGGCAGAACAGAAACTTAACGTAAGAATTGCCCTTGTGGGCTTTTGTCACCCCAGCGACTGCAGGCCAGCCCCTCCCATGGCTCCCAGCTCGTCCAAAAACAGTTTCTGCTGCTCCTGTCCCAGCCTGCTCCCCTCAAGGTCCAGGGTGGTGATGGCAGGTCTGCTCTCCAGCAGGGCCAGCAGGGCTCGAACACTGCGCTCCGAGAGACAGCAGCGCTTCACACTGGAACAGCAGGGCAGACACAGCACCCCGACACTGAGTCACAACGCAGCACTGAGACACTGAGACAACCTGCTGGGGTAGAAACTCACAGCTCCGACAGACAGCAGCGCTTCACACTGGCAGTTAAGAACAGAAGAAAGGTTACAGACCGGAGCAGCCATTCAGCCCAGCTAGCAAGTTGGTAGTTAGGAGCGCATTGATCCCAGGACCGATTCTTCAAAGCATCCAGGGTATTGGCTTCAACAACAACCCAGAATGACACAACAGTCACATCACACTGATAGCACAGAAAGTCATCTAGAGACTAGACTCTGAGGTGTATGAAACATTATACACGAACACACGCTCTCCTGCAGACGCACTGATGATGCAAATCCACTGGATGGCAGAGGAAAGGTGCTGATAACTCTGATTCATCGAGCAGCTTCTACCCAGTCTGCGCCGCAGTGACCAAGACCGCTGAGCGATGTGGGGTCTGTCTCCCCCCCCCCCACACTCTACCTGACACACTGGAGCTGACAGTCCGTCTCCTTCAAGTCTTCCAACATCCCCTGCACCTCCTCTTCCTCCTTCTGGTCGTGGAAGTACAGCTCCCTGAGGCCGAACCCACAGTCCTGGAGGAACCAGCGCAGGCAGGTCTGGGCCCTGGGAACGCCCTCGATCCTCAGCCTGGAAAGCAGCAGAGTGTCCAGCACTCACTGACCCCAGGCCCTCTGCTCCAGCGCCAGACAGGGCTGCAGAGCCCTTCTGCCTGAATTTGCCAGGCAGAAGGCAAATTCTCCCTGGCACAGGACACAGGACACAGGACCCACCCTCTCCTGACTGCTGTTAAAGGCGCTATATAGAATCAAGTTTTTTATCACCCCAGGACTGCAGATTTTTGAAGATGCCTTGAGATGGCTGAAGGCCATTCCTCCAAGCCCACCCCTGTGCTGTAGTCCTGTGTCAGACACCCTCACTGTAGGGACCCACTCCTGTGTAGCGATCACACCCCCTCCTGACACAGTGATTCACTGTGGTTCACACCCCCTCCTGACACGCTCACACTTTCAGTGTCACTGACGAAATAAACACATAAACCAATAACCTAATCCCTAGTCTCACTCCGTTTGTAACAATTAAACAACACGAAGCACACAGATATATACAATAGTTCAGGTGGGGAGCTGTGTCAGCATGCATAGGCTGCAAAAGAACAAGTAACAGGTTTATTCCCTGCTGAAAAGAGAAGAAAGGAAACACAACGTTTCGGCCGGAAGAAGGCTCCACAGCCGAAACATTGTGTTTTCTTTCTTTTCAGCAGGGAATAAACCTGTTACTTGTTCCTATATATACAATATACAAATATATTATATATAATCGATATAAGATATAAAACCAATTATTAAGGGGCTAAAGCTGAATGAACACAACAAAGATAATAAGAGATCAAAGACAAGGATGGTTTCTTGTTGGAACCCTGATTAGCTCTATAGTCTTTATCAAGGAAGATGTTCTTTTAATTATATAAAGCATTTTTTTGAGGCCATTCTTGGATGCCGTTAGAAACACCACCTCACCTCGTGGAATACAGATCAGCATGAGCTCTTCCTGCAGTAAGGTCAGATGCAGATTACTGTGTGTGAGATCTTTGTGCTGTTACAGAACCCAGAAAGGAACTGGAATTCACCAGCTCCAATAGCAGAAACTTCTCTTTCAGCTGGAGATCTTTGCCTGAGGAGCTTGTGTGTGCACTTCACATTACTCTTGGCCTGCTTACGAGTTATTGCAAGACTTCCAGGTGGAGCAGGTCAGGTCCAGGGCGTCACTGTCTTGAGCCATGCGCAACCACACATCTCTCAGCTTGTGCTTTGTTGCGATCTCCTTACTCAGGTAGTTCATGGATTCTTGGCTTAGCTCTGACATCTGGATACTTGAAGGGAGAATGAGCAAAAAACACAGTGACTCCAAAACTCAAAAATAATTTCCGCAGATAAACAGCTTCAGAGCCTAGTCTTGAACAGCGACGTGACATTCCAGAGGACTTTTGGATAAAGTGGCACGTCAAAGATTAAATTGAAAATGCTGGGTCCTCAGGTCTCCTGCCACAGTCCAAAGACATGCTGGTACGTTGATTAGCTTCTAGGTAAATCGCACTCCTGCTGTGAGTGTGTGTGTCTGGGTGCCCTGTGCTGGACTGGTGTCCCGTCCAGGGTGTGTGTGTCTGTGTCTGTGCGTCCTGTGCTGCACTGGTGTCCTGTCCAGGGTGTACCCTGCCTTGCACCCCTTGCTCGCCAGGGTGGGATTCAAGCTCCCGAGTGATCCTGTCTTGGAAGAAGCGGACAGAAATCGTATGGATAAGGAGGGACCTAAGTGTATTAAGACCAGCAAGAATCTGGAACAAACTACTCAGTTGTGCTGCTGAAGAAGAAGAGGGGGGGAAGACGACTATACCCCACCATATTCATACATCACAAGACTGCGGTCTGGGACTGAGCAGATACTAGCAATCTCCTCCCGTTTGTAATCTTACTGGTGTCCTCATGCCCTCTTGTCCTTTCAGCAGAATGTCGATTTGTACTTTGATAACGTAGCTCCTTTAAGTCACCAGTCTTACCTGAAGTCTTTAGTGTTGTCCAGCAGGGGGAGCAGTTTCTTGGCCTCCTTGCTCCTGAGGTTGCAGTAGTGCAGCAGCAGGCGGGGCAGCTGGGAGGCCTGGCAGTGCTGGAGACAGTAGCGCAGAGCCACGAAGTCGCGCTTCTTCAGCAAGACACACTGCAGACGGACCTCCTGCAGGGCTCCCACGGTCTGCGTGGTAAAGGCCTCCTCCTGGAACTCGTACAGGCACAGCAGCAGGTCCAGCAGGAAGTACGTATCTTCGGGGTTCCTGTTTGTGAAGGTGACTGCTTCTTTCATCCAGTTCTTCAGCCTGGGGGTCAAAGACGCGGAGCTTGCCAGGTGGAACGGCGCGAGCAGGGCCCAGTTGTGTGGGTGGCAGAGCCCAAACAGGTACTGGACCATGTCCCGCTGGTGTGCGTGGCCGGGCTGGAGAGAGGCGGACAGGAACCCGTTCAGCGGGCTGGAAGAGGCATCGCTGGCGTAGAAGAGGGCGGCCAGCACTTCCTGGAGGGCTGGGTGGGTGAAGGAGTACACCTCCACTCTTCTCACCCCACACCGGTACCCACATTTATTGAGGAAGCTGGTGGGGACCCTATGGACGCCCCCAAACTCTGCCTCAACGTCCTTCACGTCGAATTCCCTCTTCCTGCGAGCCAGGCCGTCCTTGGCGAGCCGGCAGAGCGAGCGGAGGGCGCCGGCGGCCTCCTCGGGGCTGGAGGAGCTGTGGTGGTGCTTCAGGATGATGTAGATGTAGCTGATGAAGACGCAGGTGATGGAATAAGTGGGGGCGCCCAGGAGCCCCCCCCCCTCTCTCCTTGCTGCTTCAGGAGTGTGCAGACCACCCAGCATGTGAGCGGCACAGCGCACAAGCTCAGCAGGCTCTCGTTGCTCCGCACCTCCTCGAAGGCCTGGGCAGCCAGGCCCTGGTGCTGGAAGTATTCCTGCAGGTTTTCTTCGGAAAAGCCCAGTATCTCCACCCACTGGTCCACCCTGGCGCACTTCTTGAGCTGGTCTGCGATGGCGGGGCGGATGGTGACCAGCAGTGAGTAGTGCTGGCTCTTCTCCTGACCACTGCTCATGAGCCTCTTCTGCAGGAGCCCCTGGAGAAGCACGGATATCGGTTTCTTACAGAACGCATCCATCTCGGGAACTTCCCCGGTGGCAAACTCCACAAAGTCCAAGCCATCCATCACAATAAGAACCTGCAATCGGGGTGCAGAGGGACGGAGAATGATGTAGATTGTAGACGTAGCTCATGATCATAGATCATGGAAGTTTCAGATCAAACCACATTTCCTATTTAACATGAAGTTTTTTTGGAGACGTTTGTGACACCAACCTCTGACTGTTTTTACTTACTCAAACCCAACCAACAAACCTCTGTTCATACACTAATCTCCAAATTAGATATGAGAATCTGAGGCCTAAACCCCCACCAATAATCCAAGAAATTAGCCACATTACCATGTGGTGATCAGTGTTTACTATAGTACTATTTACAGTAGCTACAGGCCTTTGGCGACGCCTAGTGGCAGGTCCTTGGTTATTACAGTCTTCCAAAGGCTGCCACAATGTTAAGATCACGCTCCAACAGCTGGGAAATGGTAAATTCCTTGACAGTTTTTTTTTCATCTGGCAAAGGTATACAAGATGCATAACTCTATAGAAGTCTGGGATAACCATGTTCCCTATAGCAGAAATGACACTACAGTAAATGTTGCATCAGCTAAGTAAGAAAATTGAACATCATATCTTTTTATATACAAAGTTTTATTAGCTGGTTTATACAGCATCAAGTGTTTTTGCACATCAGACTCCCTCAGCTGCAGTTCATTTTAGCATCCTGGAAGTCTGGGCTACTTTCTTACTCCTATTTGGTTCTGACTTGGAAAGGATATCTTAAGCAGTCAGTTATCGAAGGAGAGCTGAAGTCAGTTTTCAGTTCCTTTAATCAGCAAACTGGTCAGCGTGGTCCTCTGCGGTATTATAATGGAATGTTTTAAGAACTTCAGAGTTCATCTAGGCTAGTAGGTTGCTAGTCCCTAGTTGTCACAAGGGTCTCATCCAGCCAGCTTGTTCCAGACACCTACAGTCCTTTGTGTAACACAGCACCTCCAATTTTCAGTTTTAAAGGCAATTCCCTGAGGTTCCCCTCATGGTCTCTGGTTCATGTTTCACTGCTGACTCTGAAGAAGTGCACTAGCTGACTGTGCCCGTGTCTTTGAGGATTCTGAACGCTTGAGTCACATCTATGTGTGTGTTTCTCTGTTCAGGACCAGAGCTGTTTAGTTCTTTTGGCCTTTTTAGAAAATGCAGGACTTTCCTGTAAGCCTGGGAATGAATCTGGTAGCGCTCCTCTGTCGTGCTTCCTGAGCACCAGTGTGTTTTGTAACACTGACCAGATCTGTGCACCACTGAGGCCTTCAGGAGTGCATTGCACACTTTTAGAATGGATTTACGGTATATATAATTCAGAGCATGAACGTCCGTGTAAAGAGACCCTCACATAACATGCGAAACAGATGTAAAAGAGTAACAACTCCAGCAGATCACTAGTAAGACGATTGACTGCTTCCTACCCTGGATTCAAAGACGCTCTGCAGCACAGGCCTCAGGGCGGCGCACTCCTCGCAGACCAGCTGCGCCAGGCTGGCGTCCTGTGCCCGGCGGCTGAGCTTCTGGCAGTCCAGGAGGAAGATGTAGTCGAACGCACTGTAGTGCTTACCTGGCGCAGCCCAGTCCAGCATGACTTTCTTCGCCGTGTAGCTCTTGCCCATCCCCGCCGGGCCCAGCAGCGCCAGGACCTGGGGCCTGCCAGAGTCCAGCAGCGCCTCCAGGTCCTCACAGTCTCTGTCCGTGGTCCACTTCCTCACCAGCTGCTTCCGCCGGCCAGCCAGGCCTCCGTCCCCCCCCTTCCTCTGGAGGTGCAGCCCGATGTAGGAGGAGGACAGGCCGTGCTCCTCCCAGGGTGATGCTTCATACGGATCCACCTTCCCGTACTTCTGCTGCACCGCCTCCTTGTACTCGGACTGGTAGTCTGGTGACGTCCCAGACAAACAGCAAAAACATTCAAGTCAGTCTCAGCAGGAAAGCAAAGAGGCCATATCACCCTGCAGCTCCCAGCTGGTAGCCCACTGGAGCTCAGTACCTGGAGGGGAGACTCCTGGGAAAGCTAAGGCTGCTGCTGGAAGAGGTGTTAGTGGAGCAAGCAGGGGGCGCTCACCCTGTGGTACGTGTGGGTCCTAATCAATCACAGTATAGTGACACTATAGGGACACTATATTGTAGAAAGGCACTGTCCTTTGTAGGAGACGTAAAACCGAGGTCCTGACTCTCTGTGGTCATTTCCAGAGCGTTTCTCGAAAAGGGTAGGGGTGTAACCCTGGTGTCCTGGACAAATTTCCTCCTGGCCTTTACCAGTCATGGCCTCCTGATAACCCACTGGCTTCATCACGCTGTTCTCCTCCCCACTGAGAGCGGTGACTCTGTGGCAAAGGATCTGCGCCTGTGGCTAGAAGGTTGCCGGTTCGTATCCCGTGGCAGGCAGAAGAATCCTACTCCGTTGGGCCCCTGAGCAAGGCCCTTAACCCCAGCTGCTCCGGGGGTGCTGTATAAATGGCTGACCCTCTGCTATGACCCCCAGCTTCTCTCTCCCTGCCTGTGTGTCTCATGGAGAGCAAGCTGGGGTATGCGAAAAGACAAATTCCTAATGCAAGAAACTGTATATGGCTAATTAAGTGATTTTATCTTATCTAGCTGGTGTGTGGGGAGCGTACTGGTGCATCATCTAGGTGGGGCTGCACACTGGTGGTGGTGGAGGGGATCCCCATTACCTGTAAAGTGCTTGGAGTGCAGTGTCCAGAAAATGGCTATATGAGTGTAAGGAATTACTATTTTTAAAGACATCATCCATTCTAGATTGATGCCCATTAAAAATAAACACACCCTTATCTTCATTAGTTTACGTAACGATTAATCAGAGAGGGATGT